>NC_068910.1:133437544-133744262 GCF_023091745.1 Budorcas taxicolor
GGAAACAAGACCACCACCCCTGGTAGAAGAACTGTCCCAGCTCCATCCACGACTTATTTTTAACAGGATGAAGATCAGGGGATTAGAACTTTAGAAATCCACCAAGCCATTGTTTACATTTTCTTCCTTGATAAGAGAACAGACTCGGTTATCCATCCCAGTTCTGACCTACAGGATGTATACGTAGTCATTCTCTTTCTTGGAGCTGTTGTCATGGGCCAAGTACATGGGCTGAATGTACCAGGTTCTAATTATATAAATGGAAACACTAGTCTCTGTTGTATCTCCACGCCCCATTATCCTGAGTTCAGGTTCGTGATATGTGTACCACCATCTCCCGGGAAGCCCACCTAGTTAGTACAGTAAGTGCAACTAAACATGGAAATCTTTCCCCAGAAATACGAATTGTTGCTACGTATTCAACAATTAACCAATTAGAACTACTACTCAAAATGGGCTAATTACTTTTCCAATGTCTTTACAATTCAGAGAGTTTACGCTGTTAACAGCCCTATGGAATAGGCAGGGCTGTGGTTATGTTTTATATTTTATAGATGGAAAGATCGCAGAGGAGCTGGGATGTTGAATAGTCCACTGACATATAATTAATATCACAGTTTATCCTGCAACTCTAGACCTGAGTTGCCTCCTTTTTCTGAAACTGTAACATTTACTTCCTGGCCTGCTCTCTTAAGGAAGTCTCAGACTGCCATTTTATTTTGTGCTAATACATTTTCCACCTCTAAATTCATGAGCCCGCGCACAGTTCACACTATTGCTAATAATAGTATATGATCCCTTGTACAGCCAATGTAGAGACAAAATGAAACTGACCATTAAGTGAAGGGATTTTTTTTTTTTTGGCATCTTGTTTCATACATTTTGTGGATTTGCCTTACAGTCAACCATAAATATGATTTATTAGCATCTCTTAGGGATGATGAATGCCTCCTAAATAGTACATAAAATTGGTTTCAGAAAACCTTTAGTATAAAATATGCTCATTTTGCCAAGAATTATCTCAAAGTGATTTCTTAAGTCTTATCACCTTAACGTATGACTATAGTGCAGGAGCAAAGGGTGGAAAGAGTTGCCATGTATTGAACAGCAAGAGTTGTGACCAAGGAGCCTAAAGTCGACTTGCCTGGGCTCCACTGCTTTCTGAATTTAAAGTGACCTAACCTACATTGTGGACTTCTCATGTGGCTCAGTGGTAAAGAATCCGCCTGCCAATGCAGGAGACACAAGTTCAGTCCCTGGGTCAGGAAGATGCCCTGGAGAAAAAGAAATGGCAACCTACTCCAATATTCTTGCCTGGAAAATCCCATGGATAGAGGAGCCTGGGGTCACAAAAGTCAAACATGACTTAGCGACTAAACAACAGCAACCAACCTCATGCCACTATTTTCATACCTGTTAAGTGGGTTGATAATAAAAGAACTCATCACATAGGGTTCTCATAAGGATCAAATGAGTTAATATGGATAGAGTACTTGAGAAAGTAAGTGCTGGCATAAGTGAAACCTGCTATAATTAGCACTTAGTTAGGCTTCTTTTTTAGAAGAGGACATCCCCAGTGTTATGCAGACATTGGGATGGGAAGTACTTCACAGTTGGGAAAAGTGCTTGGTGGCCAAAGTACACGTAACTTTCCCAGTGGAAAGGCTGTGAAGCACTAACCCCGGAGTTGTCAAAGACATAAGAAATGAATTTTCACCAAGCCATAGGATTCTTGACTTTAAGTAGCAATCTGTTTAGGATTCACTTAGGACCCCCTAAGGGTCACCCTGCTTTCATTTTCCCCCATCATTGCTTCTGGCACATGTGGGATGGTGGCACAGTTGCTTGACATGCCCTAGAAACTGCCCCCATGGGACATTTAGAGTACAAGCAGATCTCCTGCTGAGATTACACTTCATTTTCATTTGACTTTTCATTTTTAAACCAAATGCTATCATTTTTCAAGATGGGAAGCAAATTATAGGTAACGCTAAAAGGAGGAGGGATACGCTCTCAATAAATTCTGTCCAGCTTCAGGACATATTATGATTTGTAAACTGATTTTTTCTAATTCTATCTAGTACGGACTAGTTTTGAAATGAACTCTTTTTCAGTGAGCTCTCTTCCCCTGCTGATAAGAAAAAAGTATCCCCAAGTTTATCAGGGTAGCACAGGCCTAATGAGCCCAGGACATCTGCCAAAGAATTGTCTGTGCCAGGCAATCTAAGGGTTTAACTGCACAGCACTTGATGGCACAGTCAACAGAAGGGAGCAACTAATGGATGCTGATCTCTTATTATCTTTGTTTTTTTAGGCAGACAAATTTCAGATGTACGTCACCTACTGTAAAAACAAGCCTGATTCCAACCAGCTGATCCTGGAGCATGCAGGCACCTTCTTTGATGTAAGCTGTGAATTTCCGTTCTTGAGCCACTGATGAGCAGGTGGAATGCTTCTCTACTTTGAGATTATGGGTTTCCAACTATCCTTTGTTCCTCATTTTTCTTTACTGGCCCCCCAATCCTCTCTCTAGTGGATAAAACATGGAAAAAACCAAAACCACTGTTTATTTTTTGTTCTGGGTTTCCCTGGTGGCTCAATGGTAAAGAACCCATGTGCCAAGCAGAAGGCGCAGGTTTGATCCCTGAGTCAGGAAGATCCCCTAGAGAAGAAAACGGCAACTCACTCCAGTGTTCTTGCCTGGGAAATCCCATGGACAGAGGAACCTGGTGGGCTACAGTTCATGGGGTTGCAAAAGAGTTGGACACGACTCATAAACAACAAAACAAAAATGCTGTGTTTTACTTCATCCCATCTCAAGTGTTGTGGTTTCAGATAAGGCACATTTGCCTGCATATCTCAACATCATGGAGTTGCCGAGAGTCGGACACAAGTGAGCAGCTAAGCACACAATGCCAAATCTAGCTAGCCGTAAATCTCACGTGTAGAAGAGGTGCACTAGGATCCAAGTGCCAATCAAGATGTTCCACTTCTCCTGCGTGTGTGTGCGTGTGCGCGTGCTTAGTTGCTCAGTCATGTCCAACTCTGTGTGACCCCATGGACTATAGCCCTCCTGTCTCTCTCCATGGGATTCTCCAGACAAGAATGCTGGAGTGGGTTGCCATGCCCTTCTCCACGGGATCTTCCCATCCCGGGGATCGAACCCAAGTCTCCTGCATTGCAGGCAGACTCTTTACCATCTGAGCCACCTATATAGCTCCTCAAATGCAGGACTTCTCAAAGTGTGGTCTTAGCCCAGCTACATTGCCATCACCTGAGAACTTATTAGAAATGCCTGTTTTGGCCACTGCTCTAGATCTGTTGAATCAGAATCCCCAGGGAAACAATCTTGAGTTTTAAGGAGCCCTCCAGGTGACTCTGATGCCCAATCAAGTTTGAGAATCACTAACTACTCTAATACAATTGTTTCAACCTTAACTGTACCTTGGAATTACCTTAGAGCTATGAAAAATACTGGTTCCAGTCCCAGCCCTGATTGTGTTATGATCAGCCTGGATTTGGCCTGAGCATTGAGATTTTTAAACATTTCCAGGTGAGAGTAATGTGCAGCCAGGGTCAAGCACTTGTTCTGTAGTGGAAGCCAAGAGGAGATTCAGAGCTGATGTGCCTTGCCAGGGCCTCTGGTTTTGGGTGAGCACACAGTCCTGTTGGCAAATGATGTGTTTATGATACTGGTCCCCAGAGAGTGATGTATTGGCTATAACATGAACAGAATCAAATGAATCACTGTAGGATGCATGGGAAGAACAGGGGGAGGAAAGAAATGAGAATAAAAAAGTGAAGTTCAATGAGAGGTAGGTGATAGCCATTCTGATAGTCCTATCAGAAGTGACAAACACTTGAAATTCAGAAAACTTTAAATGTCTCCTCAGTCTAACTTTCTGCCTACTCATTCCTTCTCTAAATATTTGAATGTCTACTGTAGGCAAGATAATGTGCCAGGTCCCATGGGGTCTCAGACATTCAAATATGGTTCCCATACTCAAGTTTACAAAATAATCCTTCTCTGAGCATCTTTCTAGCCTGACCTGCTGTAACAGAAGTGATTCTACAAGTGTCTTGTTGCTCAATGAAGGAATAATACTTGAATGGGTGAAAGCCAGACAAGAAAAAACAGACATGATTTTTAAAGATGGAATATTACTATGGAAATGCTCCCAAAGTGCAATTTGCGAGGTTTTGTTTAAACCAAAAACTCAAGAAAAGTACTTCTCTGACTTGGTATCAGAAGTTATTGGGTATCATTTTGGATGCCCTATACTGCTATTCTCTCTCTTTAATAATATATTTCTCTTAAGATATTTATGGGGTTTTTTTTATCAATAGTATCTAGAAGAGTCTTTTTGAAGTTTTAAATGCACTGTGTCCTGTCTTCCACTTCACATTTTTCTGAACATACATATCCTGTGCTCTAAGTAGGCTACAGACTCATCTGCCTCCTTATCTTTGCTCACACTATTCTCACTGCCTAAGATAGACTGTGAGCCCTTTGCACACACTGCACACGGGCACACATAGACACCCTTCGAAGTCTTCCTGTCCTTAAACGGTCACAGTCATGTGTTGCTTCCTACGGGAATCCTTGCCTTTCTCTTTGTGTGCAGTATGCTTTTTCTCTTTTGGCATTTGCAACCTCCTGCCTTTTGACAGGTTACAAATGCCATACTGTTCCTTTTGTGAGCTCCTCAGGAGGTTGACTCATGGTTTGCCTGGTTCATTTTTTACATGTTACAGTGTCTGGTGCCAATCTGCATTTTCCTCTCATCCTACATTCCTCATATTCCTATTTCTAGCCAGTTTCTAGGCTTTGATTTATAGTTGGACATACCCCAAATTTTACACCCTACCCCCATTTCCAATATCATGCCTGATGAGCCTGTACATTAGTTAGGGAGGCCAATGCAAGGCAGAAAACCAGTCCAGCAGGAGTTCCTGGAGCTTGGCCTAGAGGTAGGGAGAGAGGGCAGCAAACTCTCCTGATGGTTCCCTACGCATTCCAGAAAGCATCATCTTTGTAGCTTTTTCCCTCCCATCAGAAGAGTTTCCCTAAATGCTATACTTAGAGACCATTTACTTTAGGCCCTCCTTCTATCAGAGATTAAACCCCCAATAAAGACAGCCCTGTTATCCATTATTGTAAAGAGAGCACAGAAAATTCAAGTACCAGAAAGGCCCACACATTGACATGATCCAGCATTTCCTACACCAGACATGGGAGCTGTGAGGCTGTGATGACTGGTACCCTGTTGATTACTAAGCTTGGTTGGCTGACCCAGCCACTGGACACCGCCCCTTCCTTAGTCTCCACATGAAGCCTTCCTGGAACTCGGCATCTTGTCAGAGAGGGAAGCCAGTCAAGTGCCTTATTGCCTGAGCTCTCCTGCCAAAGCCCCAGATAAGCTCAAAATGTTCATTTGCCCAAATAAGGTCAGGCTGCCAGCTGTTTTGCCCATTTTCCTTGAACAAGTCCTGATATAAACACACAGCTTTAGGGAAGAGGCAAATGAGTGAGAAAATTGCCACCTTCTGGGATAGCTGGAGGAAAATGGAATGATTTATTATTATTATTATTATTCCCTTTTCTTCACCTTCCTTCATGGCCCATAACAAGTCCTACCTTGTCTAGGTTTAAAATGTTTCTTGTAATTCTTCTGATGCTCTGTGCTCACTAACCTTCGTTTATGGCAAGCCCCCGCATTACACACCTGTAGATATAGATGTATGTAAAGGTACAGTTTGTTTTAGTACCTTCACAGACATGTGCAGCCATCCTCACAGCCAATTTTAGAGCATTTTCATCACCTCATAAGGCAACCCCACACCCTTTAGCCATCACCCTCCACCTTATCCTCCCTACCCCTCTGGCTCTGAGCAACTGACAGTCTATTTTCTATCTCTATAGATTCCCTCTTCTGGACACTTCATTTAGAAATGGAGTGATGTGTGTTCTTTTGTGGCTGACTTCCTTCACTTAGCATAAAGCTTTCAAGGTTCATCTGTGTTGTGGCATGTCTCAGTATTTCATTCTGTTTAATGGCCAAAAATATACTCTATTGTATGACTGTAATACATTTTTTTTTTCACTCATCAGTTGATGGACATTTGGGTTATGCCTACCTTTTCACTACTCTTAATAAAATAATACTACTATGAATATTTTGCAGCAATTTTTTATAGACATATTTTTTTATTTCCCTTGGGTATATACCTAGGAATGGAATTGTTGGATTGATGGTAATTCTATTTTTACACACTTAGACTTCTGCAGTAATCTCTGGACTGGTCTCTGTGTCTATTTCCCAATCTCTACTCTCTGTGTTGCTATTAGGCTTATATGAGTCTTTCTGAAATACTATTTTCACCATGTTTTTCTTCTATATAAGATCTGTGAAACTTTACCCTTGAAAAACTCACTATCAAACCCTAATTCATTCTTTTAGCTCTCCACCATCAATGACCTATGTACATCTTGCTTATCTAACTGTATTTTCACTTTTTCCAGAATCTAGGTGTGATCCTCTCTACTGCTCAGGCACTCATTATCATTTAAAGACACAATGATTATTTCCTATGTGTTTTGGTTTTATCTTCTCCCCTTCCAAGAATAGTTTCTAATCATTTTGTACCTTTTCCTTTTCTCCTCTGTCCTTAACCCTGCTCACCTCCTCCCAGAACACATACGTGCACATGTCCCACTGTGTCTAACAGTGTCCATTTTTATCCCTGTAGGAGATACAGCAGCGGCATGGTCTGGCCAACTCCATTTCTTCCTACCTAATTAAGCCTGTCCAGAGGATTACCAAGTACCAGCTGCTCCTGAAGGTACCTCCCCTCCTCTCTATGTCACCCTGACCATACTGCCAACCAGGTCCAGGGAATCCTAGCTTTGCCCAGGCATGGGAAAGCTTCTACCTGAAGACCTTTCCTCTGCCTAGAGCAGAACTTCAGCAATGAGCCCACGCTGCCATTGCTGGCTCCAGACTGCATGTTCTATCCCATGAAATCCCACATGCTTATTTTGGGGGAAGGAGGAGAAATGGAAGCAGGGATGGATTGTGATTGTTTTCATATACACCCACCACTGCACAGCTCTTAGTGACTGCCACCTCAGACAGTGGTGGGTACACAGAAACTCTCCCGTCCTTCCCTTCTGGGCAGATCCCTCCTGGTGGCCCTTCTTGGTAGGATCCAGGATCAAGGTCTTAGGGGCAGTGCCAGCATGGGCAGCACCTATCATTGCCTTAATGTCTGTGTTTGTCTAGGCTAGGAGATTTTAAAGAGGAAATAGTTTGAAAGTACATACAAAGACACAATGACAACTCTGTATCTGTAGGCTCCTACGTGTTACGGGTTCTTCTGGAGCCAACCAGGAGATATGTTTTTTCTCCCAACCCTTTTCTTTAAGAGTCAAATCATCAAATTATATAAAATACTATGTGATTTGAGCTGATTCTTCTCAGAGAATACACTAACAGTCTGAAAATGTGACATTTCTCAAAGAAAACCTGGGAAGTCGATATCATAGGCAGTTATAAAACTGTATCTGCATTAACTCTTAATGTGTAAGGGTTGAGTTTTCCCTAACTTTGACTATATTGCTGGTCACTTCTCAAATGCAAAAAAAAAGAATAGTGAGAAGCATGTCGTAAGTAGTATAGTTCTAGAGAAACTCTGATGAAATTCAGTCCTATGAGATGCTTGCTGAACCTCACATTTCCTAGCTGCTTCAGTAAACCTGAGAACCCATCTAGTTCCAATCTAGATTCTAGTCATGTTGAAGTGTGCCCACCTTTCCTGTCTGTGGGGTCCTACTGACTTAGCATTTGTAGTTCTGTGATGAGAAGAGTGGGGGCAGCAGTGAGCCACACCCCGACCTCTTCTCCCTTCTGGGTTAGGGCCGGGTCCTACATCATCCTTATTTTTCAGCCCCGTCCTTCAAACCTTCACCTTCCTCAACTCCAGGACTTCACTTCCAGGCACTCCAGTCTGCCAACCCTGCAGAAAATGACTTAGAGAATCACCACAGGGCATCCATGCCTTTGGCCTTTGTTGAGGACTAGTGTCAGAAATCGGAGAAGGCAATGGCACCCCACTCCAGTACTCTTGCCTGGAAAATCCCATGGACGGAGAAGCCTGGAAGGCTGCAGTTCATGGGGTCGCTGAGAGTTAGACACAGCTCAGTGACTTCACTTTCACTTTCATGCATTGGAGAAGGAAATGGCAACCCACTCCAGTGTTCTTGCCTGGAGAATCCCAGGGGTGGCGGAGCCTGGTGGGCTGCCATGTATGGGGTCGCACAGAGTCAGACACGACTGAAGTAACTTAGCAGCAGCAGTGGCAGCAGCAGTGGCAGAAATAACTATGTGCAGACCATCACAGCTATTTAGGTAGAACTTTGAAGATGCCATTCTGTTTTTGAAGTTGCCATTCTGTTTTTGAAGTTTCTTATATAAAGACTGAGAAAAATTCTCCTAAGATCTCAGAGTAGGGCATGGGTATTCTTTCCTGAAAAATTGGTGTGCCAGTCAGTTAGTCAGTTCAGTCGCTCCGTCATGTCCGACTCTTTGCATCCCCATGGACTGCAGCACGCCAGGCCTCCCTGTCCATCACCAACCCCTGGAGTTTACTCAAACTCATGTCCATTGAGTCGGTGATGCTATCTAACCATCTCGTCCTCAGTCATCCCCTTCTCCTCCTGCCTTCAGTCTTTCGCAGCATCAGGGTCTTTTCCAATGAGTCAGTTCTTTGCATTATGTGGCCAAAGTATTGGAGCTTCAGCATCAGTCCTTCCCATGTACACCCAGGGCTGATCTCCTTTAGGATGGACTGGTTGGATCTCCTTGCTGTCCAAGGGACTCTCAAGAGTCTTCTCCAACACCACAGTTCAAAAGCATCAATTCTTTGGTGCTCAGCTTTCTTTATAGTCCAACTCACACATCCATACATGGCTAGTGGAAAAACCATAGCTTTGACTAGATGGACCTTGTTTGGCAAAGTAATGTCTCTGCTCTTTAATCACAAGAACTTGAGGTCCTTCTTTGTCAGATAGTGTCTAGTTTGATGGTTACTTACAGGAGTTTCTCCTTACCCCAGAGGTGGAGAACAATCTTCTATCTTGGATTCTGACAAAACATTTGAGTAAGCATAATGAATGGGCTGTTGGATGGAGCAGGGTTATAGATTTAAATGAAAAGTACTGTAATGTTGGGCTTCCTAGGTGGCTCAGTGGTCAAGAATCTGCCTGTCAATGTAGGAGACCCAGGCTTGATCCCTAGGTCCCCTGGAGGAAGAAATGACAACCCACTCCATTACTCTTGCCTGGGAAATTCCAAGGACAGAGGAACCTGGCGGGCTACAGTCCATGGGGTCACAAAAGAGTCAGAGACAACTTAGCAACTAAATAGCAACAATAACAACTGTATATAATTATCCTCTCCTTTCCTAGCCCACATGATGTATGACTCTTCTAAATGATTATTATTATGCAAGAAGATCTGTGTGTTGTGTGGTTTTCAAACTTAAGTTATTTCCAAAGCTCTTTCAGGAATTGATGGGGTTGTGAATTTTTAAAAAATAAAATAAAACTGACTCACCCATCCACACTGCCAGGGTCTCCAGTCAATTAGGCCCCAGTTCTCAGAGAAATATAGGTTTTCACCCCTCCCTGTTAATCCCCGAGGCTGAAGTTCCTAGGATGAATTTTGTGCCTTGGGCCAGGGAGAGATGTGGAGGATGGATAGGCTGCCCTGTGTTTTGCTTTAGGCAGATGGAAGGGTGGGCTCTGGGCTTTCACTCTGTGATTAGCTGTTTTAGAAAGAGAGGACTATGCAGGTAACTGAGAAAGAAGACAGTAAAGTAGGGGGAATTTGTTGTAGACGTGTTTTAAAGTTATTTGGGGAAGAAAAGACTTAGTAAGATA
Source organism: Budorcas taxicolor (assembly GCF_023091745.1). NCBI lineage: Eukaryota > Metazoa > Chordata > Mammalia > Artiodactyla > Bovidae > Budorcas > Budorcas taxicolor. The sequence goes on from NC_068910.1 coordinate 133,447,485, forward strand.
ATTTTGACCTCTTTCAAATGTGCTTGTAGCCGAATGCTTGCTGAGTAAAAGAAAAATAGTTTGCTGAGCTTTTACTATAAATAAATAATATGGGATTTATTTTCTCATTAAAGTCAGCTTTATTCCAAGTAAACTGATATTTAATTATCAGTATCCTCTGGAGTTCCTCCCTTTAGGTGTTGCATAAAAGTGAAAGTCAGAGTGTTCAATATTCTCTGTGTAAATCTGCTACAGCTGTCCTTTTCAGTCTAAATTAAATGTGGAGCTTTCTCCGTTTTATAAACTATAGCAGAGATCTGAGGAGAACTCATTGGTTTTGCTGGTTGGTTGGTGGACATGCCAAATTGCTTTGGGAGGTTAAAGTAATTGGTGTTTTCTGTTACAAACTGTAGCATATTTCTTATTTCTCTCATGTTTCTGCCTAGAAATGCCTCTGATGATGTATGAGAACAGGTTGGGAGGGTTAAAATTAGGTAAGGGAAGAGAACTTAAGGTTGGCAGAAGTAAGTGCAACTTTCTGGACAATGACGCTGTTAAACTGACTGGAACCAAAGACAGAGCCGAGACATGATCTTGTCTGCCTCCCAAGCGTCTGCTCTAGGCGGTGTATCTCTTCTTTGGACACTCAGAGCTCCCTTCTTCATGCGGGAATGTATAGAAGATAACACAAAGGCCTGGATTTTCGTATCAGATGATCACTAATCAGATACCTTACTTTACTAATAATTTCAAAGATACAGATAATCCAAGACAGAGATAAAACACAGAAGTCCAGGACCACCAAAAGCTCCAAGACCTTTCTTACAACATCAGGATATGCTGTGATCTTGATTAGCATGCACAGTTTCTAAATAATGTATGTTGCATCCTATCACTTACTCTGAAGAGAGCCATTTCATCATGAATTGTAATCACTTTTTACTTAGTTGTGTATCTTATGTGATACTTTCCAGGGAGCCATTGATTGTAGGTTTGTTTACCATAAGAAATCATAGGCAGGCCAGACAGACCCTACTGAAAGCACACCGTAAATAAGGAGCCTCCTGCTAGCAGGTACCATTAATTTGCCAGGAGGTCTGTCATTGATGTGTTTATGTTGACAAGGTTTGGTCTTGTCAACTTTCTTTCTTTCCTGGAAGTGCATCCCCACCCATCCACCCATTCCCTGCCTTCCCATCCCCAGAAGGAGAAAGTATGGTTTGTAGATCTGTTGCTTAACGTCTTCCTTTCCAGTGTCAAAGTGAGCAAGATATGATAACCCTGATAGGAAAAGCGAAAGCCAGCATCCCTCTGGTTTGAGTGAAATCACTTTGCATGGTCTTTATGGTTACTAAGATAGTTGGAAATTATCTTTTCTCCATCAACCAGATATTATATATCTTCTATGGAAAGGGTAAAGACCTAGTCTCCAATGGAGACGTTAAAGAGAGAGCATGGTCCAGGAGGACAGGGGGAAGGCAGGTTGGCCTGGTGGATGGAGTATTGGATTTGGATTCAAGAAATCTGGATTCAAGCCTCTACATGGCCTCCAGTGAGTTCTATAACCTGGGCAAAACCCATGTCCTTCTTGAGCACAGTGTCCTCATTTGACAATCCAGGGACTAGTCCATGATCCTATCTGTTGGCCCTGGGCTCACTTCTAATACATATCATCTAAAAATCTCTTAGGACTCTGAAAAGCTATAAACCGGTACTTTCCACAATCCCTAGTTGTTCCCAGTGTAGAAGAAATCATTCAGGCGGTAGAGGTGTGTCAATGAAAGTGGTGCTGGAAGTTGGCATGCTGATGGATGAGTGCTGTGTGTCCTCTTTATGATGGCATAGTACTGCACCTCTGTTTGTATCTTTTGCCAGGGGTATTCCCTGACCTCCAGGTTAGTTGAGTGATAGAGAATACCCTAGTTGCTCACTTCTAGTGCCAGCCATTTGGGAGTTGGGTTGAGTTAGTTGGATTAGATTGAGCTGAGGACGCTCAGTCTGGGAAAAGCATGGTGGTTGAATTCTTTGGTGATAACCTCTCTACCCCAGAGGGGTTCCCAGAGGGGACCATTACGGATAATGAAGCTAGCTTCCCTGGTGGCTCAGACAGTAAAGAATCTGCGTGCACTGTGGGAGACCTGTGTTCAATCCCTGGGTTGGGAAGATCCCCTGGAGGAGGGCATGGCAACCCACTCTAGTATCCTTGCCTGGAGAATCCCCATGTACAGAGGAGCATGGTGGGCTACAGTCCATGGGGTCACAAGGAGTTGGACAGAACTGAGTGACTAAGCACAGCACATAATTCCTTGAGGAACTGGTATATAATTGCCTTGAGGGGTTAGCTAGTGGGAGGCTGGGGAAGCTGGGGGAAACTGTTCTAACTGTGTCTGGACCTTTTCACAGGAACTTTTAACTTGCTGTGAAGAAGGAAAAGGGGAGCTCAAGGAAGGCCTGGAGGTGATGCTTAGTGTCCCAAAGAGAGCCAACGACGCCATGCACGTCAGCATGCTGGAAGGTAGCTGTGCGCTCAGCCTCCCGGGGAGCCTCCTTTCCTAAAGCTGTGGAACTGGCGTCATGGGGGGGGATGTGGTGTGAAGTCAAACAGAGCACCAGGCTGGAAGAGAAGAGAAATGGCAAGTTGTTCCATAGGCCCTGGGGAAGTGTGAGAGGAGATCCACAGGGGCCAGCTCAGCTATCACCTGCCTACAGGTAGCCCCAGGCCTGTGTCGCATCAGGTATGTGGACAGCTTGCTGCCTGAGAGGCAGAGTAGGACAAGCCATCATCATCCTTACTGTAAAGGTGTGAAAACCCTGACCCATAGCAGCCCTGTTCATCTGCATAGTATCTGCCTCACACTTGTCATCGTAATAAGCAGAAACCAGCACATACACACACACTGTCTTTAGCCTTGTCCTTCTCTCTTTTTCGTTCTTTTAAAATGCATATAACATGAAGTTTACCACCTTAACCATTTTTAGGTGTGCAGTTCAGTGGCATTAAGCACATGCGTGTCAGTGTGCAACTACCCTCAGCCGCTCGTAGCAGGGGAGTCAAGTCCAGCCAGATATAACTGATGGGACTTTGTCAAAGCTCCTTCAGTCCGCTGGAACCATGTTCTAGGGACCCAGAAACCTGGCAGAGTGAGACAATAAAGTGCTCCCAACACTGCAAAACCCAGCAGATGAGGGCAGAGCAGCCATGGTCAAAACTATTAGATGAGTTAATATTCCACATCCCAACCTGGGCTGGCAAACAGGTGAGATAAGGCAGGCAAGTCTTCTTTGTTGCACATAGTAACCCTGTGGGGGTATTCCTCTCTTTGAGACCACTTTTCCTTCCCTGCCCCTTACCCCAACACTGCCAAAGACTTGGTCTGGTTTCAGTATATCCTGGCCACCCTTAACACAGGAAGGCCACCTCTTCGTGCAGAGGAGCCATGGTTACCTTCTCCAGACTGAGCCCTGACTATCTGAATCTACTCCTAGTGTCTCGCCTTCTCCACCTCCTACTCTTCTGTTCACACCTGCTCCCCAGCCCCTCCCCTGCATGTCTGCCTCTCTGAGCACCTTCTCCTCCAGCCTGTCCCTGACCTGTATTCTGGATCCAGGCCCTTCAGGTATGCTCTATGGACCAGCAGCAGCAGCACCTGGGAACTTGTTTAAAAGTGCAAATTCATGGGCTCCACCCCACTCCTACTGAATCGCAGTCTTTTAGGGATTGAAGAATGGGCAGATACATGTGTTTTCATAATCACTTTAGGTGATTTTTATACACAATGAAGTTCCAGAACCTCTGTTAAACTGATACGAATATTAATTGTTGAAGGCTTGTGCGCCGCATAGTACAGGAGCTATCAAGGGGAAGAGTCCTAGGGACGGAGCGTAAGAAATGAAGTGACAACGAACGGAGTGGGGTCGGGGGCACTCAGGCAGGCGGTGTGTGTCGTCAGCCCCATTCGGAGCTCCAGGTCAGCGGCAGCGGGGGCTGTGGAGGGAGAAGAAGAGATGGCGTTCGCCTTTGCAGGTGTCCCCGGCTGGCAGAGGGCTGGGGGAGACTGCTCTGGAGCTCTGCAGGAGATTCCCCTGATATTGGTTTGGCAGAGGAGACCTGGGGCAGAAAAGGGGTCTAATCCCAGTGCCCTAGAGCTGTCCTCTGAGGTGTGCAGGAGCCACAGGAATCAGCCTGAGAGAAAAGTGCTGTGGGAGCTGAGGGATCACTCTCAGGCAGCTTGCCTCCAAGACGGGACGAGAGCAAGGTGCCCACATGTGGTGCAGAAACGACACAGACTGGAAACGGGTGTTTTTCAGGGTTCGACGAGAACCTGGACGTGCAGGGGGAGCTGATTTTACAAGATGCCTTTCAAGTGTGGGACCCCAAGTCGCTGATCCGGAAGGGGCGGGAGCGACACCTATTCCTCTTTGAGATCTCCTTGGTTTTCAGCAAGGAGATCAAAGACTCTTCAGGACACACGAAATATGTTTACAAGAACAAGCTACTGGTAGGTGGGGCAGGTGGGGTCAGACGAGACTCCCCATTTGCTAGCTCCCTTGGGCAGGAAGGGATCTTGAACACTCTGCTCGTCTCTCCCCTGGTGCCACACCAACACCATCCTGGACAAGTGAAAGGCATACTAGTTGGAAAGTGCCCCCTCAGCCCACTTCCGCATCTTAGAGTTCACCTTTCTTCTTCCTGTTGGCTTGGGCGCCTCCCTCTTCACCCACCCTCCCTGCTACCTGCTCATCAGGCATGTGCCTGTAGGTCCTTTCATCCTGGGTAGAAGAACAGAACATCTGGTCTGTTTAAGTTTGATTGACAGAGCCCCTCCCTCGGTCCTCTCCTCTCTGTTGCCTTTCCCTTCCCACCCCAGCCCTAAGTCTCCCCACCGCCCTCCCCTTCCCCGCCTCTCACAGGCATTTCCTGTCTACAGACCTCAGAGCTGGGTGTGACCGAACACGTAGAGGGTGATCCCTGCAAATTCGCCTTGTGGTCTGGGCGCACCCCATCCTCAGACAATAAAACAGTGCTGAAAGTAAGTATTGCTCTCTGCTGGGCACAAGACTGGGGTTGGGGGTAACCAAAGGGGGCTTAGAGGGATGTGGGCAGGATATGTGTAAAAGCTGGGGCCTCTGGGCTTCCCTCAAGAGGGCAGCCCCACATGGGTGTTCAGACACAAATTCTATCATGAAAGTAGCCTGAAGCCTCAAAGATTACTGGTCTGTAAGTCCAGGCACTTGTTGGAGCGTGCAGGGAAGAAGGAAGGGAATGGCTTTAGTGGGGTCCACTTAAATATGTTCTGCCCTTGTGGCCACTTCAGGAGGCAAGGATGCCAACTGACCTTTGGCAAAAGTCACCTTTTATGCTCTACATTCATTCAACATTTCTTTCCTGAACACCTTCCACATGTAAGGTATTCTGCTCAGTGGAGGCTGACTGTGTGTGAGATATAGACCGTTACATTCTGGAAACTCTAGTGAATCATACGAGCGAGCATGGGAACTAGGCCGATTGAGAGGAGTGTTGAGCAGGGTCCTTCTGGAGTCCCCTCAGCTCCCCAGAGTACACATAACTGGGGAGCTGAGTCAGCACTTGTGGCCATGCTAGTGAAATGGAGGACAGATCCTGCACATGGCGCACCTGTCAGTTGTGTGCTTCTCAGGGAAGTGCCCATCACCAAGAAAGAAATGGGCCAGCCCTGACCAAGCTTCACACTTGTTCACTCTGAATTGTCAGCATAGCTGCTGCCCGGCATGAGGAAGAAGTACCTGAGCAGACTTCCATGAAGACAAATGGGATATCCATGGAGTGATAGCAGTGCCTTCAATTAACAGGTTTACTAGGCTAAAAACCTGGGACTGACTCAATCACCGCAAGCCTATGTAGTCATCTGGGTGTTGGACTTATACCCAGGTTAGATATAAGTATATCCAAGTTAGACCAGTATATCCAGGTCTATGTATCCATTTGGTAAATGGCTGCTGCCTCCAAACACCCCCTTGTTGCCCCTCCTGTATTCTCCAGACCTCCCCAGAATCCAGTAACTGAAGTGTTAATCCTTGGTCCAGCAGGGGCAGATATCACTGTTGGTCAGTGCCTCCACAGTTATTAAATATTTTGAAAATGACCCTGTAGAAGTTTGCATTGAGTCTTGAGGCCAGAGCCCTGTTCAAGGAGTTGGAAAAGCATGTCCATGGGATTGAAGTCACAAGTATAAAACCAGAGAAATAAACCCCTCCAGCATTTGGTATCCTTGACCAATGATGGATTAAGCCTGCAAGAGAAGGGTTGAGAACTGTTTCAGTGGACTGAAGGGGAATGAGGTTCTTACTGTCTCTCCCTGTGGCACTCCAGGCCTCCAACATAGAAACCAAGCAGGAGTGGATCAAGAACATTCGAGAGGTGATTCAAGAAAGGATCATTCACCTGAAAGGAGCTTTGAAGGAGCCAATTCAGCTCCCCAAAACGCCAGCCAAACAGAGGAACAATAGTAAGAGGTAACCAGGGTCTCTGCCCCTAGCACAGCCTCACAGGCCTCAAGGAGTGGGGGTGGGGTGAACCTTTGCTTCTGTGGGGGTGGTGCACCCCTCTCTGTGACACCACACTGAATTCTACCTAAGAGGAGTCACCACCTCTTAAGCACCTCACCCATCACTGTCAGTTATACTCAGCAGAGCTTCAGTGAGCACCTGAGTGTGTTGGGTGCCCCAGGAATATAAAAGGGAGTCCATTCCCTCAAGAACCATCTGACAGGCATGTCTCACACATGGGATAATTAAGCAAGAAGAGCCAGGACCACCGGTAGGGACAGGAAACGCTGCAGGCAGCAGGGAGAGAGGACTTGTGATGGGCACTAGAGTGAAGTGAATGGGGAAGGCTTTGGGAGGGAGGTGGCTGAGGGGAGGGCCCTCTGGACCGGCTAGACAGCCGAAGGACTGTGATGGCAGGGGTATGGTGTCACTGCAGCTCTTACTCTACACCCCACCCCTGCCAAGCCCTCACCTTCTTTCATTTGAAGCAAGCATTGTGATTGGGCAGAAGATGACTTTTTTTTGTAATATCTTCATCTCTCTGGGTCCTTCTGAATCCCAGTTTTCTCTATACCAGTGGGTGACTGCTTAAGTATTTCTTTCTCAAGTCTCCTTGTGACAGTCACCTTCAATGACTCTTTGCAGGGCACTTTAAAAGAAAGCATAGGAAAACTTCATGTCAGTTTTGGAAAACTTGAAAAAAAAAAAACTGAAACCAGAGTTCTGGAGGTTATGAATGTTGGCGATAACAGGCTGCCCTCTCCTCTTCTATTCATGAATGGAATAAATTCAGAAGGTTTAGTTGACCCTTTGGTACCAGCCAGCATACACAAGCCAGGGAGCTGCCAAGAGAGGTGGTAGAAAGAAGGGTGTGGCTGAGGTAGAGAGGGACTCCTCCAGGGGCAGGAGCCCCAGAACATGCATGGCCAGGATAAGGCCCCTTCTAGGTGCTGAAAGAACAGTGATGACTGTGGCTGCTGCTGCTAAGTCACTTCAGTCGGGTCCAACTCTGTACGACCCCAGAGACGGCAGCCCACCAGGCTCCCCCGTCCCTGGGATTCTCCAGGCAAGAACACTGGAGTGGGTTGCCATTTCCTTCTCCAATGCATGAAAGTGAAAAGTGAAAGTGCAGTCGCTCAGTCGTGTCCGACCCTCAGCGACCCCATGGACTGCAGCCTTCCAGGCTCTTCCATCCATGGGATTTTCCAGCCAAGAGTATTAGAGTGGTGGGCCATTGCCTTCTCCAATGACTGTGGTGGGGAGGGGTTATTTTGATTTCAGTTACCTGTGTCAGGGTAAGGGGCACAATTAGTTTAGTACTAGAGACAGATCCTTCTGTAGCAAGTCTTTACTTCAATAAAAAAGAGAGAATGAAACACTGTTATAAGGAACTGAAGGTCCAGGACCTTGATGGGAAAGGATATTCGGGCGAGGCTGTCCAGGGAAAGAGCCCCTTTCTCCTCTAGCAGGAGAATTTGAGCATTTCTGGAACGTGGGATGGACATACCTTGGAAATGCCTGTGCCTTTCCTTGGTCATTGTCAGGTGACGAGAGAGTGAGAAACCTTGGTGGACTCTGCAGAGAACAGCCAGGCATTGTGTTATCTCATTAGCTTGGCTCCCTATATACGGGGACAGAGTTTACAGAGGAATGGGTTGGCTTGGGGAATACTACCTACCCTCCTGGCTAGGCTCCTCACCTCCCCCAGAACTAGCTTCATCTGGAGTGGACCAGAAGGTACTACAATGGGCCAGAATAGCAGGAAGCAGAAAGTACAGCCAGCTCGGAACTATGTACAAATGGTGGGGAACAGTGTTCCAGATATCTAAAATAACAGATGATCTAAATGTCCTTTATTTTTGGTTTTGAAACGCATCACATAATTTTTTTTACAGCAGATTTTCCTTCCTACGAACGTGTGGCTTATATTATTAAAACAAGTTGGCATTTCCCAAGCCCATAAGTGGTGGTGAGAAAACAGTTGACTTAGAATCATTCTGCGTGGGAGAAGCTTTTTATGATTAGCACTCTCTGTGTATGTACATATGCATCACATGTATGCACACACGCACACACATGTCCATGTACTCCCACACCGTAGACTGTAATTGTGTAGACTTTGGTGAGACAGCTTCAGTGACTGTTGCCCATGGAGTAACACTCTCGGGCGTGAGTTCTCATTTCCCCTAAGGCCATGTTTTTCTAAAGTAGTAGCAGGGGTATGACTTTCACACAGACCCCCATAGGAAGTGCTGTCATTTCCTGTGCTGATTTATCCAACCCTTGGCCCACACCTCCAGTTTTTCCTGACATTGACCCTTTGGCTCTCACCAGTTGCCAGACATCTAATCCCCCTTGGCCCAGCCTTTGTGTTCAGTATGGGATTGGGACCCAGTTGTAAAGCAGCAGAGTTGAGGGAGCATGTGAATGAAATAGCTGTATGGTCCAGGGGCCTAGGAAGAGGTCCAAAGGCCAGGAGTACACTTGGGAGACTGTCTTGTCAGACCCTCAGGAGCACAGCTGGCTCCAGAGCTGCTGCGGAATCTGTGACTGTCCTCTTATCTTTGAAAAGATGCCTTGGCTTTCTATGTTAATAAGAAGTCATCATAAATAAGCATGCAATCAGTAAGACCCACCAAAATGAAGGCAATAAACTCTTCCTCCAGACGTAGGAGTTGAGGGTCCAACATAAGGACCTTCCCAAGGATCATCTCCGCTGGAAAAAATATCCCAGCAAGAGAAGCACAGGTCAAAAAAATTCTTCTCAGTTCTGTTCTCTTTATAAGCCAGCTATAAACCACCCCCATCCTATTATAGCATGCACAAAATCTGTTTGAATGCCCTGAACTCTGGGATTGTTGCGGATGACCCAGACAGTTGGAGAGGATGTGCTTCTTCCTACTGCACTAAGCAGGTGCTAAGCAGGACGTGCTTCTTCCTACTGCCTATTATAGACCCATTCCTAGTGAAAATAAATAGCTGCCCCCTCGGTACCATGGGCCAGAAGAGTTATAGAGAGTCATTTTGTGTTCAGTTATCAACATAGTGATTATGTATTTGCTAAGCGCAAGAAGTGACATCATTGAAAATCACATGGGACTGCTTCCTTTAGTGGGATAATTTTAGACAAATCCCTGCTAAAAAGTGCTAAGGCTCTGCTCTGCCAGACCAGCTGGAAATCCTTGTATGCTCTAAACCCACAGTTGTTCCCCCCACCCCCACCCCTGCTGTTTTTCTCTTCTCCCTGCAGGGATGGAGTGGAGGATGTTGACAGCCAGGGGGACGGGAGCAGCCAGCCAGACACCATCTCCATTGCCTCGAGGACCTCCCAGAACACAGCGGACAGTGACAAGGTAGGCCAGTGCCCCAGCCTTCCTCCCCAAGACTTCCTACTTGGCTGAACTACTCCTGGAGGGCCACCCATGGAGGAATGTCTCCCACGGTGGAGCCTGACCTCGGTAGCCAGTGGTCCTTGTGGTGGCCAGAGGGGAAAGAGCTGGAGGGCTGGAGGAGATACGCTACAGCCAACCTTCCTCCCCAAGACTTCCTACTGGCTTAACCACTCCTGGAGGGCCACCCACGGGGGAACGTCTCCCACAGTGGAGCCTGACCTCAGTAGCCAGTGGCCTTTGTGGCGGCCAGAGGGGAAAGAGCTGGAGGGCTGGAGGAGATATGCTATAGCGTGGAGATTTTGTCGGAGGGGACAGAAGATTGAGGGGCCAGCCAGCCCTCTCATGCCATCAAAGCTTAGCAGAACTGGTGAGAGTAAAGAGCAAGTCTGGGTTTCCTCTCCTGAGATGCCCCAGTGGCACTTATTAGGCTGTGCTTTCTGGGAGGCTGGAACTCAGGAAGCTGAGACTGGGATAGTTTCCAGAGACCTTAGTGGCTGTGACTGGCTCATCCCGAAGTTAGACCAAGACCAGTGACTTTGGAAACGGCCACAGAGATGCCTCCTGTCCGAAGGCGCTCTGGTGAAAATGATGCCCTTCTCTGGCCAGAGTACTGGGGTTCAGTTCCTGAGGGGCAGAGGACCAGGAAGTGATGTTTGAAGCAATGTGGAGGGATGTAGTTGTCTCGGGAGAAAACCTGGTCACTTGCTCTCTTACATTTTGGAGCAAGTGAGTAAAAGGAGCTCTGATGAGGAGGCAAAGAAAGGAGAATGTAGCAGAGGCTCGGAGTGCTTGTTCAAGCCACGGGAGGAGTTCAACGGTCTGACTGTGCATCAGGAGCAGGGGAAGGTTCTGTCTCTGACCCTCCTCTCATCTGTTTACCTCAGGGTCAGAAGACTATGACATGATCCTTTTCTGAATACTAGGGATTTTATTAATAAAGGTAGGGGTTTTCAAAGGTCAGTTGACCCTAGTTTCTAGACTGAGTATTTTGGCCTTAGTCCTCCAGCCTCAGGCAACATGCTGTGTCCTGACTTCATTTTAGTTTTCTCAGTTAGGGACTTTTTTTTTTTTTTAAGATAATCTGCATTTAGTAGGATTTTTCCAAATTTTTTTTTCTTACTGGAAACTTCTGAAGATCATGGTGCAAAATCATTCTCTAGACTAGTGTTCAAGGACATGCAGGGTAATCAATTCTATTTGACATCCTGCTTTCATTTTTGACTATTGGAGTAGATGGAAAATTGGATTTTTCTACTTGTTAAACATACAAAGAAAACTATTTCTGTACTTCCTTTCTCCTCTGATTGGTTGTTTAGAAATATAACCTAGAGTATCCTATGAATGAAAGTGTTTCTTTTTAAGCAGTCAGTGGGTGGTAAGTGAAGCTCATGTTTCCCAAGTTCAGCTGTAGCAGCCTATCAGTTCCATGGTGGTCGTCCAGGGGATGCTTCCCTTCCGGCTGCTACTTTGTCTTCCCCACGGCCGTTAGACACCTCTGCCAGAGACAGTTGTCTTAGGAAGCCTGCACTCCAGCCTCTCCTTGTCTTCTAGCAGGGTGATTGCAGGGTGGTCTAGCAGACCACTTCTGACAGCAGCTGTTTATTAATGAGGAGCCCTGGTACTTACACGTTATTCACAAGTGAGGAAACTGATGCCAGAAAGTCTGAGTGACTCACCTAAGAAAACCCTAGCAGCGAGTAGAACAGCAGAAACAAGAACCCATGTCTCCCTGATTCACTGTCATATTTTCCCCTCACTCTCCAAGTCAAAGCTTTGAGCTCCCAGTGCTAAGATGAACTCAGCTAGTAGGTCCTTCTGCACATTTCGCAAAACTTCCAGTCACATACTCATGAAAAAGCACCCACCACGTGCCAAGCTCTGTTCTGGATACTGTAGAGACATGTGGACTCTTTGTTGAATGTGAATCCTTATTTGTGTAATTTTCGTTTCATGTATGTCTCTATAGCCAGGCTCTTAAGCCCTGATGAGGGCAGGGGTTATGTCTGTCTGTTTCACGGCTGTCCCTTCAGCACATAGCACACAGGGATGCTCAGGAAGTACTTGGGGAATGAACAGAGCAGGCGGGGTACTCTAGAATGAAGAAGAAGCTAAAACAGGTGGTCTGAAAGCAGCCAAACATACAAATAGCATATTTATAAATATGCTAAAGAAACCTCCAAGTTTCCTTACTACAAGCAAAAAGCTTTGATCAGCTGGAGGACTGGTCAATTCCCAATTACCTTCTCAGCCTTTGGGAAATATGAGCAGTAGGTTGGAAGATGAAGAGAGATTCTGTGTTCCAACACGAAACCTGGAAAATCACTTAGAAACAGTTAAATAAAGGGAAGGCCTGTCTGCGACCATGCACCATAATTAGAACGTTCTTACTCTTCTAACACTAAGCAGTGAGAAGGGGACAGCCATGTGTCCCCTTGACCTGCACTGCCTTTCATCAGAGAAACTATTTATTGGTATCTTTGAATTTACAGATGTTATCAACAGTGTTAAATTTTCCCCCTAACTATACCACAAGACCTGGAAACTAGTCTTCATTGGTTTCCAAGGAGTCAGCTGAATAGACTCTGAAGAAGAGAAAGAGAAAACGGGCTAATTCAGGTAGGCTGAGTCATATTCAGCAGGAGGGCAGACAAGGTGACTGTGGGGAAAGGACGGGGCAGAGATACCTCACAGAGATCAAGGTTATTTTAACAGTGAGTTTCTAGAAAAGCGCCAGTCTTTTTCTTCTAATCCAGGGGAATGAGAATAGTAGAGCTGTAGGCTGGATAGATGGTAAACAGAACCATCAAAGGGCCAGGACGGATGGCCTTCAGGAACTGTGGGACCCTAAGACACCTCTGCAATCACTTTATGTGTCCTTTGTGTGTTGGGTAGGGTGGAAGGAGTTTGGACACACCTGGTTTCAAATTCCAGCTCTGGCACTTGCCCTTTGTATCACGTTGTATGAGTTATTGCACCTTAATCTCCCAATCTGTAAAACAAAGATAATACCCATCTCACTGAGTCTTTGGGAAGATTAAGTAAAATATATTTAGTTGTTACCTATTAGACACTCAGTAAAGGTTGACTTTCTATCTTTATTAGAAAGGAAATAGAAATCCAGATACTACTCAATTGTTTAGCATATTAAAACTCTTTGGAAGTTCTTGAATAGAGTTCTGCCCTCCAGGTCCGTGATCCATTAAATGTCAAAAAGTTTTTTCCATATCAGACCTAAAGGGACACAGCTTCAGTTTGCTTGTCTGTAAATAGAACAACGTTACTGCACTTTCCATTTGCTAGGCCTTAAAATCTAAAATGTAGCTATTTGCTGTTAGCATTGGCTCTTGGCTTATTTTGTTATCTAATGGGTTATAATCCATTATTCTCAGGTATTTCATTTTAACCCTCAAATTGTATCACCTTTGGCCAGTGGTAACCCCTAAAGCTTTATTTAAAGACAGTTGACTTGTCTTTTCTATTAATCTTCTTTTTTAGAAGTTCTCAGTTTCTCCAGCTGTTCTTTGTATTAACACATTTTCAGATCTTTCCGTATCCTGGTTGCCTTCCTCGGATTTACTCTAGTATATAATGATCTATATAAAATGGGGCCTCCAGAGTGACATAGTACATTAGGTGTGAACTAACCGATGCAAATTCAGCTTCTTGTTCTAGAGCGACTATGCTTGCTCTCCTCCCTAAGATGTTTTACCCTGTATAGTAGGATGTACAGTGCTGACTCATGGAATCTCCTTGCCTGTTTTTGTGGCCCGCTCTTAGTTGGGCAGGTGACTTAGTAACCTGAGTGTTGGACTATTTAATATCTATTAGATGTTTTCTTGTTTAATTCCATCCATATTCCAGCATGTTTTGAATATAGAATTATTCTGACCAGTGTATCAGATGCATTCCCCAGCATTATTGGCTAAACATACTTTTTGTGACTTCATCCACATTCTGACTATAAAGACAAGATTGAGAACAGAAGACCAGCAAGAGCCCGACACCTGGCCCTTCCTCATTTCCCACTCGGGTTTTGAAACTTGGGTCTATCCTTGTCTGACTCTTCTTTTTAGGAAAGGGAATGTCCCCATTCCCTCTATAAACAGAGAAGCTGCAATTGCTTGTGGTATGTCCTCCCTTGATGAGGAATCACTCTAGTATTCTTAATTCTGCATTAAATTCTGACAGAGCTAACATGGGTGCCTCAGTAAATGAAATGAATAGCTCTCCCCAAAGTTGTTTTTGTTCAGCTCTCAAATGGGTCTGCATAATTAGGTTCTACTTTATCCTTGTCCTGTGTAAAAGTGTCATTTCCCTGAAGGCAAATGGATGTTGTTACTTTGTCCATAGAGCTCTGGGTCTAAGCCCTTTCCAATTCTGTCCAGAATATGCTCATGTTACTCTGGACATGACTACAAGACCCTTTTGCTTATACATGTATTAGGTGATGGAGGTTGGCAACCATATTTCAGAGAAATCCAGAATCATAGAATTCTAGTCAAGCAAGGCTGAGTAATGAGGTAGTAGTGAAGAAGTGTCTTATCATTGAACAAGACGGGTATCTGCCAAATAATTACCAACTAATGGTACAGAAGTAGCCAGCTGGGCAGTGACAGTCTCTATGCATGTATATGTTGTTTAGACTAGGCATGCCAGAGATGCTCAATAAGTGCTTATTGAATTGAACATTACAAACCCCTCCTAGGAAGGGTGCTCTCCATCCAAAATGCGCTGTGAATTTCTAGACATGTTCAGGCTGGCTGGAGACAGGAAATTGAGCTGCAAGTGCTATTCTCTGCAAAAATTATAACAGAAGAATACTGCTGAAACATCCTGGGGCTGACTGTGACTTGAATGAGGGATTTCAAAAACAAGCAAATGTGATCTAAGTTACAAGGCGGGCTGACAACGACAATGTGCTGAAGGGAGACAGGGAAATGCCTAGAGAAGCCTGGCTATTTCAGAATACAACTCAGAAGTGTTTAAATTCTCAACTGTCAAAGCAGTGTAATGAGTTATGACCAAAACTTTGTTCTGTTATTTGGGAGGAAATGTTCTGTTTAGAGATGGCAAGGGCCTGACTAAGGGGACAAAGGATTCCTACAAGGTCACTCACTGTGGTAACACAATACCACTAACAAGGAGCAGGGCAGCCTGGCTGCAGAAGCCTTCTGGGAAAGAACTTCTTTACTAAAGAGCCTCACCTGGTTTATCAGACCCTGGTGATCCTGACACATGTACTCTGGGAGCACAGAACAGGCCGCTAGGTGCAAGGGCTGTAGTCAGAGAGGGTCTAGCCCCCACGTTGGTATATTGGGGAGGGCCCAGCCCGTGCACTGGCCTATTTCATCTCTCTTCACTTATGCTCTGTTATGCTCTGCTGTGTTCTCCGCTCACGCTCTGCTGCATAGCAGGTGCGGATCTCCACGCTGAGAGGGCAGCAATGAATGAAACAAGCCCTCCTTTGGCTTGCTTTCCTATATAGGGAGGAAAAGTAAATAACCAGAAAGAGAAAGGATGGCATTCTAGTCTTCTGCTACTAACAAGAGATTTTTAAAAAGGCTCCTAGGTTTTTCCTGTAAGAAAAAGTGGACTAATGCTGCAATTGGAAGAACTTGCCTTAAATGTAAGAAGTTAGTTTCCTTGCAGGGATTATTGTTGACAGGGGAAGAGAAAAATGGACTCTCCATTTAAATGGGCTCATAGGGAAACATCCCTGGTGGCCCAGTGGCTAAGATTCTGTGCTCTTAAAATGGAGGGGGCCAAGGTTTGATCCCTGGTTGCAGAAGAAGCTCCCATATGCCACAACTGAGAGTTCCCATGCCACAACTAAAGAAAGATCCCAGCCAAATAAAATGAAGTAATATCTTAAAAAATAAATAAATGGGCTCCTAAGTAGAAAAATTCTCCAGAGAATGAGGCTGGATAGAGGGCTTCTTGGGAGGAAGGAGAGCTTACTGGTTCCAGTTCCCTAGAAGCAAAGTCTGAGACCGGGATTCCTGTACATGGAATTTATTGGTGTCCCTTCAAGGAAAGGGGCAGGAAACAGGGCCCACTGTAGAAGGAGCTAAGACAGATGTGCACGTGGCCTCAGCTGGAGTCCAGCTCAGCCTGATCCCTCTTGGAGCTGGAGTGTGAATGGCATCCAAAATCTGCCCTACCTTGAAGCAAAGGGCTGGTCTTTGTGGCAGCTGTGAGCTGTTAACAGCCAACATGCAAAGAGCTGGGGCATGGCAGCCCCAGCAGGAAAGAGAGTCTGAGTGGGCTGCGAAGGCATCAGTTGCACAGAGGACGAGGATGGCTTGGGGAATCAGGCATGCATTCAGTCCCTGATTGCTTACAGTGGCAGGACCTTGAATGGGTCACTCAGTCATTCCATGCCTCCATCTCCAAGTCTGTACAGTGAAGGCAGTGATCTCAGCTTCCTGGGATTTTCAAGGACTAGCCAAGAACCTGTACAAAAGAGGGTGTGAAGCAGAGGAGACTGTCCAGGTGACTATAGGTGACTGGAGTTTTAAGGGCCTACAGATTACTGGCTTTTGCCACTAAGGATAAAAACCAAATATCTGGAAATGTAGAGACTCATCAGTGTCAAGACTAATAAAAATCCTATCAGTTCACACATTGTAATATTTTTCACTTAGCAAATTCTTTTGAAAAAATCAGGATGATGCAATACACCGGCAGGATATAACTTGTTATACAGGGAATAATGTGTTACAAGCCATAGCCCTAGATTTTTTGTGTGTGTATAATATACACAATTTTATGATATATTTGGGTGAATGACCTGTATTTTGTGGCTACTCTTTTAGTTATATTAAATTAAATAAAATTATAAAAGAAGACATGCTTTTTAAAACTCCTTTATCTGCGTTAATAAAGAAGTGTAAATAACCCAAAGCAATAGCTAATAGAGATATTATAAAATACATTACAACATATGAGAAAGAGAGAGAGAATTGGTATTTGAGAGGACACAGAGAGGCCACTGGTACATTTTCTAGTTGGAGAAAGACCAGAGTTTTTGTTTCATATGTTTTTTTGGTTGGTTGATTGGTTGGTTTTGTTTGAATTTTCTTTCAGATATAGCTAAATAAGACAATGTAATACAGGTCTACTAAAAATGCATTCAAAAGAATTTAGTGGACAGCTCAATGCATACATAAGGAAGTACTTGATCTTAAAAAATAAATGTATGAAATAATAAAAATACAAAAATAAAGTTATTGATCATCATTAGATGAAGGTGAAAGAGGAGAGTGAAAAAGTTGGCTTAAAGCTCAACATTCAGAAAACAAAGATCATGGCATCCGGTCCCATCACTTCATGGTAAATAGATGGGGAAACAGTAGATACAGTGTCAGACTTTGTGTTTGGGGGCTCCAAGATCACTGCAGATGGTTACTGCAGCCATGAAATTAAAAGACGCTTACTCCTTGGAAGAAAAGTTATGACCAACCTAGACAGCATATTCAAAAGCAGAGACATTACTTTGCCGACTAAGGTCCGTCTAGTCAAGGCTATGGTTTTTCCTGTGGTCATGTATGGATGTGAGAGTTGGACTGTGAAGAAGGCTGAGCGCCGAAGAATTGATGCTTTTGAACTGTGGTGTTGGAGAAGACTCTTGAGAGTCCCTTGGACTGCAAGGAGATCCAACCAGTCCATTCTGAAGGAGATCAACCCTGGGACTTCTTTGGAAGGAATGATGCTAAAGCTGAAACTCCAGTACTTTGGCCACCTCATGTGAAGAGTTGACTCATTGGAAAAGACTCTGATGCTGGGAGGGATTGGGGGCAGGAGGAGAAGGGGACAACCGAGGATGAGATGGCTGGATGGCATCACTGACTCCATGGACGTGAGTCTGAGTGAACTCCGGGAGATGGTGATGGACAGGGAGGCCTGGTGTGCTGCGATTCATGGGATCGCAAAGAGTCAGACACGACTGAGCAACTGAACTGAACTGAACTGAAAAAACAAAACAAAAACGAAAACCATCAAGATGGTCCACCCAAGTTTGAGTCTCCAGAATGAGATTGTGACAACGTGTGACATTTAGCCCTGGGGCCTGAGCAGGTGACCCACCTTCTGGAGGTCTAGCCTATTAAATGCACAATGCTAAAAGCTAGAAAGAAAAAATGTAATGGGTCTGCAGGAGAGTCCTCACCACTTCGGTTACTCTGCCCTTTATCTCAGGGCCCTAAACTGTTTCTTTAGAGGGAGAGGTTTGTGTTGCCTCCCATCTAGTAACAGAACATTTTCTAACTCTTAAATAAATACCTTTAAAAGATTTACAGTTGTACTCCTCCTTTGAGGTGGATACATCTGAAACCTAAACTTAGACTTCATAAATGTTACCGATCATCTAGAAAGCAAATAATCTTCATAACCCACCATGGCTGAGAAGCAGTTTGCAGTACACGGGCAGATCACCGAGCACTGAGCCCGCAAGTTTCTTGGTTTCCAGTGGTGGTGTTGTGCAAATACATGATCCGGAAGTAAGGAAACTGCAAAAGGTGATTTGTCAGTAGGTCAGATCTCTGTGCGATAGCTATAGGGCTGGCCAGAGGCCAGATATGACTCCAGGTAAGCCTGGAGTTTGAAAACAGACACTCAGGGAAGAATGGAGCCCGAGATATCCTCTTGCCCTCTGTTTCCATCCTGTTTAAAGGGAACAAGGTGATTTGCGCAGTATCACAAAGCCAGTTCATGGTAGGCCTCAGATTCAAGCCCAAGTCACTCTCCTGCCTGTTAAATGGAATCAAAAGCATAGTACTTTTGTAGTTACTGATAGTTCAGCTTCTAAAACTTTGTAGCAAAAACAAACACTATTGTTACTGGCTTCTTTTCCAGCTGCCTCTATACCTCCCTGCCCAGTCCCAGCAGATCTACAGCAGCCCAAAGTAAATTACAAAGTGGTTCTTTAAGTTGTTTCCAGACTGCAAAGGAGAAAGATAACTTATCAAGTGTTAATGCCTACCACAGACTGTTTGATACTAAGTACTTGTGACTCATGTAGTGGCCTTGGTGGGAGTGCGATTCTGCCCCAGAGTCTTCAAGCCACTGTAGGCAAATTCCCTGTCAGATTCTGAGAGCTTGGGCAGTAAGCACTGTGGTGAGGCCGATCCCTGCCTCCAAGCGGTGTGAGAGCGTGAGTCTTCAGCACAAGTTCAACCCTGCTGCCACCCACCACAAACTTAAATTCTATTTGTAAAAAGTTTGGTGGAAGCAGAACGCAAATCTGAGATCAAGCCAAGATGTTCAAGTGGATTAGCTGGCAACAGTCCAAGGCAAACAAGCCTCAAGTGAGTACACTGCTCGTCGGACACACTGGGGAGAAGGGACACAAGACTGGGAGATGGCACAGGTCGAGGGCAGGGCCAGCTTGGAGGCTGGAGGCAGAGAGAAGTGGCAGCTCTCAGGGCGAGGGTTTTACTCGATTGTTCTGCACAGACCTCTTGGCATATCATTCGCCCTTTATCCTTCTGAGTTAAAAAGTTCTTTTAGTGCAGAACAAGATGACTGAATCTACCTTCTTAAAGCTACTGGTAAGAGGGAAACAGGCTTTGGGAAATATTGTTCTTAAAATGGTGTGCTCCTGGATGACTAGGGGATGATGACAGTAGGAGTTCTGGTATCTGGAGGCAAGCTCTCCTGGGAGGGGTGAGAGAGAGCTCTTAGAAATTTCAAGATATGAACATCCAGAGCCGAAGCAGTGAGATGAGAGTGGATGGGGTGGGTGAACGAGGCTTTGAGGTGGTGGTTGCACTTTACCTGAGCTTCCTTTCCCCATTTGTGCTGTGCTGTCAAATATGACATGTTTTCTCCCATAACATGGAAGTCTTGGTAGATAAGTGGATAAATATTACCCTTTTTTGTGATCTTGACTGTAGATTGAAAATGCTTGTGTGGGTTTTACCTTCCTGGAAGCTTAGCTTCACTGCCTTACTGCTCATGGCTACTGCCCACCTATCTGTCATGACTAGTGGGATATAGTGGACACAGGATGGCCATGGGAAGATCTATGCTTCTGTGGCATTGGGGTGAGATGATATGATCCCACTGCCAGAAAGCAGAGCCTTGTCAAGAGAAACAAGATTGCCTGTCCTCTGTGGTGGCCTGCCACTAGGAAAAAAACCCCAAGGATGGAACTTTGGCCCAGGGCAACAAATAGCAAATGTCTGCTGAGAGGCGCAGCCTACTTCTGCCCTGATAGCTCTTCCTATTGAGAGAAGTGCTGGAAGGTGCAGATCTGTAAAGACTAGACCCATTCCATGTGTCCGCTCCCTAGTTTCCACCAGACCCTTCCTTCTCCTAATCAGTCTTTCTGATCTTCTGTTGCCATATGCCACTCAGATCTGGCCCTGGTTGTGTTGGAGTAGTCACTGCCTTGTTCAGAGTTGATAGTCAAGTTTTCAGCCTCCCCGTATTAGAGCTGAGTTTTCTAAGTTCAGAATGCTCATCTCCAATCATTATTATTATTATCATCATTAATGCTCTAATTGGTTCTCCTTGAAGCAGCAAAGTTCAGAAGAGCAGTTCTAAATCTGCATGGCCCCTGCTGATCCTGGTTACGGGGTGTTTACTGAGTGCCCCCATATGCATTGCTCTCTGTGTCGTATGCAAGGGGTTGTGCTCCACTCTGACGTTTATGAAGAAAAAAACGGGCTCTGTGTTTTCCTGTCTTCTGCTAGCTGGTTACCTTTCAGTTGCAGGAATGGGATTTAGAACGTTTCATTCAAGACTCTGCTGTTAGTCACTTACATATGGTCTGACTTGGTGAGCACTAGAGGATGTTAAATGTTCACTACCTTTTCTTTTCCTCATTACCTTGATGCGTGCTATCTGTTAATCTCATTGATTAACTTATCAAGCATTTATTGAGCTCCTACTGTTTGGTAGGTGCTATTCTAGACGAAGAGGTTATGGCAGTGAACAAAACAGACAAAGCACCTAGGTGGCTGGCTTAAACCTTTCTCTTTGTGTTGATGTGAACCTAAATATACTCAAATTGGAGATACTTAGAATGCACTGCAACTTACATCTATTTTTTCTGTGTGTATCTGTGACTGACACTATTGCAGCTTTTATTTTAAAAGAATTCAGTAAATCTTTTAAAAAGATAACATGGGAGTTCTTGAAGGTAGTCCCCCAGTTTTTCACTTCTTGATTCATAATGACTTCAAACCAGAATGTTAGAATTTCCACCACTGTCACCTTAGTTGCAGTCAGTAGAGTTCCAGTTAGGGAAGGCTGCCTTCCTGGCAGGTAGACATTCCAGACAAGAAGAGATCAGGAAGTCGTCACATAGCCCCCAAACATTACTCCTGTCTCATAAGACAAGAATATCAAAGGAAAATTGTTATTTTAGAAAAAAGGGAAAACTGTTATAATAACAGGTGATGACGGTGATAATGAGGAAGGATATGAGGGGATGAGAAGTGGGGAAGAGTTTATTCAAGGAACTTATTTCAAATTGTAGAATCTGAAATCTGTAATACAGAGTCTAACTCATCTCCCCATCCCACTTCACCCTGCAACCCCCCAGAACAAGAAGTCACCGTTTCTATGCCTCTTTACACACAAGATATTAAGCACCTTTATTGAACCCATGAAAATGTATTGAAAACTGCTCAAAGAAAAATATTTTAGGCATATATTGTCTAACATTAAATTTAAAACAGTACTTCTAATGGGGACATATAAAGTCCAAACCACTGGATTGGTGATGCATTTACGAGGCAAATAAGTAGCCTGGCTTGCTGCAGTCCATGGGGTCTCAAAGAGTCAGACACGACTGAGCAACTGAGCTGAACTGACTGAAGTAGGCACTACCATTAACTCCTGATCAAGCAGGAAAATCTGTTAACAGAGAAGCATGAAATTAGCTAGAGACAAAAATGGTACAAATATTTAGGTACACTGAATTTTATTCAACAGAATTTTATTGAGTGTTCACTGATGACCATTTACCATAGAGATTCAGGATATATAAGAATAACCTCTGTCCTTGTCCCAGAGTTTCCTGAGTTCACACCCACAAGTGTCTTATATATGATGCCATGTACAGTGGCTATATACATGTTATTTGTATTTATGGAAGGACACAGTTGTTCTTAGCACTTCTTTGGTTCCAATTTTTGTGCTTAGCATCAGAGAAACTAGGACAATGAATGTTAGGTGAGATATATACTTACCACACAATATGCTACATTTTTTTTAACAGAAGTATAGGCACTTTGAACAATAGCCTGGGAACCAGGGATGGCTTTTACACCAGAAGTGAAATTTGAGCTTGACCTTGAAGTTTATCTTCCTTCTATTTCTCCTCTTTTGTATCAGTTTTAACTCTAGAATAATTATTCTAATCATGGACAGATTGTAAAAGGGCAATGCAACTGATACATCTGTATCAAAAGAAGTATTTTGTTTTGATGTGGAATTAGGCTTTTTTTTAATGACCTGTTAGTTCTGATAGGAACTATTAAAAAGTTCCCTCAGAATTTTTTCCAAAAGTTTCTTATACTTCCTCATTATAATCTAAATCTGTTTTTCCTTAAGCAGATGTACTCAAAATTTTTTAAAGGAACTTTTGAAGCAGTAATACATACACATTTAAAATTTAGGGGTTTTTCTTGGAATATTATTTTAAAATATAAAAGCTCACATTTATTCTTTTAAAAAAATGTCTAAACAAGTAAACAAACAATAAGTACT
Source organism: Budorcas taxicolor (assembly GCF_023091745.1). Taxonomy (NCBI): domain Eukaryota; kingdom Metazoa; phylum Chordata; class Mammalia; order Artiodactyla; family Bovidae; genus Budorcas; species Budorcas taxicolor. Next base: position 133,470,098 of record NC_068910.1, read on the forward strand.
ATTTTATACTTTTTTCCTTGTAACAAATCTGGGTAATTTCATAGCAGGATGTGTAGAGCTGGGTTATTCTTTTTTATGGCTACACAGTATTCCATTAGTTCAGAGGACCATAATTTATTTAACCAGTCTTCTACTGATGGGCGCCTGGGATGTTCCAGTCTTTTACCAGTACAAACAGGGCTGTAATCCTTATACAAATGTAGTTTTTCATGCTTGTAAGTTATGAGTTTATTACTGGTGTAATAGAAGTAGAACATGTGTTTAAAATTTTTGATAGATGTTGTTAGATCACCCCGTACAGGAGTTGGACCAATCTATATTCTCTCCAGCTGAGTATGGGTGTCAGTTTCTCCAGTCTTGCCACCTAATGTATCTTCAATATTTTTTATCTTTTCCAATCTGATATTAGATACTTTAAAATAATCCTTATTTAATATTTCTCTCATATATATTTTGTTTAACTGATAATATTGCAACTGTCTTATTTTCTGTTATTTTTATTGAAATGTGCATTATTGGACTTTTAACTCTAGAATAATTATTCTAATTATTCTATTACCGAATGAGACTTACAGACTTGTCTGATTAGTGGTTACTATGTTCAATCCCTGGGTCGGGAAGATCCCCTGGAGAAGGAAATGGCAATCCACTCCAGTATTCTTGCCTGGAAAATCCCATGGATGGAGGAGCCTGGTTGGCTACTGTCCATGGGGTTGCAAAGAGCCAGACACAGCTGAGCGACTTCACTATCTATCTATCTATGGATAAAATGCATTCCTAATCAGATACTTCTGGTCAACATTAAACTTTTTCTTAAATTTATTAATGTAAAATAGGTATACTAAAAATGCATAAAAATTACTAAGCATTTGAATAGGTAATTATAAAGTGGACATACACATAATAACCATGCAGTTCATGAGAGCAAGACATGGCCAGGTTTCTGTAAGTGCCATGTGTGCCCCTCTCTGGTCGCAGCCTTGTCCTCTTCCCTAGAGGTGACCATTCTTCTGACACTCATAATAATAATGCCCTGATTTTCTTTATTATTGTACCTTCTCTGTATGTGTACCTAAAGAATATTATTTCAGGGTGACTGTTGTAAAGTTTTATATGGCTAGACTCATTCTCTGTGTGTGTGTGTGCTCTCTTGCTCAACACTTATTTTTATGGAATTCCTCCTTTCTGACATGTGTAGCTGTTCATTCATTTTCATTGCTGTATAGTATTCCGTTGTATGAATATACCACAACTTATTTATCCATTTTGCACATGGGATGTTTGGGACTATTATGAACAGTGCTGCTATGAATACTCTTGCATGTGTATCCTTGTAGAAGGCATGTACTTGAGTTTCTCTAGGGTATAAAGCTAGGGATGAAATTGCTAAGTGAAAGAAGAGAAAGAAATGGCTAGGTGATGGTGTGTACATGTGTCCCTTGTTACTGTTAACTGCTGATACCAGCTTTCCACTCCTACCTATAAGTATATGTGAGAATTTCTGCTGCTCCGCATCATCATGTATACTTGAGAGAGCCAGATCTGATGGGTATGTAGTAATATTTGCTTATGGTTTTAATCTGCAGTCCCCTAATTATTAATGAAGTTGAAGATCTTTCCATATCTTAGTGGGCCTTTAGATTTTCTCCTTTGCAATGCCCCTGTTCATCGCAGGGGCATGATGCCTAGTTTTTTAGGGAGCTGCCTGTTTGTTTGTTTTTTTCTTATGTAGTTTTGGGCCTTCTTTATATAGTCTAGATATTAATCCTTTGTTGGTTATACATGTTGTAAATATCTGCTTTCACTCTGTGGATAGTCTTTTCATTCTATTGTGTCTTAAAAAGCATCTAAATCTAATTTGACATTTTGAAGGCAACACATTTGTAAGTTAAAGGCTCATATGATGGGATATAATGAGACATTTCTTACATTTAGTCCTTTAAAATAGAGTTCATCTTTTTATTCTCCACAGACTAGTGGAGAAAACCAGTATGGAAACTTTATGCATAATGTGGGCTTTTATCAATCCCTAAGTTTACCTCTGTTTTACTAAAAGAATAAGAACAAAGACTTTGACATTTTAAAATACATCTGTTGCACTTTATATATTATGTAACAGGCAATACAGTTAAAGCAATGAAATGTATTAGGAAAACAGATGATGCCTCCATTGGATTTGGAACTCACTTGTTTGACAAACAGATCTAAGACTCAGGTAGGAAATCTTTACATAGCAAAACTAAGCATCTATGCTCAGAGGAGATCCTCTCAAATCCTAATTTTATATGTAATTCTTACCATTTTCATCTAGAAACTTAGCCCATAAGAGAAAGTTACTTATATGTAGACACTAGTAGCCGCAAAAGCTGAGCTACGATAGCAGAAGAGGAAGCAGAGAAGCTATGAAAGCACAAGCTGGCAGAGGAAGCAAAACTCCAGCCGCTGGGTCCTTTTACTGAAGGTATATAACCTGGCATGTCTTAGGACATCCTTCATATTTTGTCCTATGCCGTAACTATTACTCTGTTGGAATTGTCAGCACAAGAGGAAATTATGTTTGGTTTATTTTTCTTTGTAAGAAGTCAGAGATGTAAAGCTAGTTAAAGATTTAAATAGGAAGAAAAAGTTGGTGTTGCTCTTTACCTTTTGTCATCGAGAACACTTTATTATCCGGAAGCACATTTCCCAAGGGGTCTGGAGAGCTGAAGGGCTGTTGACTGTGATTTACATTAGTGGAGAGATTTGTAAAGGTGAAACTCAACTTTTCTCAATCCTACTTATTGACTCCGAAAGACTGCTTCTGCCTTCTTTTGGCATTTATTGATGGTCTGTATAATCCACTCTAGTCCACACTACGGGACTATCACACATGGCCTATGAAAGAAGCCTCCTATGGAGAAGGAAATGGCAACCCACTCCAGTATTCTTGCCTGGAAAATCCCATGGACAGAGGAGCCTGGTAGGCTGCAGTCCATGGGGTCGCAAAGAGTCGGACACAACTGAGCAAGCGACTTAACTAACTTAAACAATTTCAAGCATAGCATTAGAGCTATATTAAACACTCAGTAAACTTTAAAAGAAAAAAAAGAAGCCTCCTAATTGGTGCCCAGGCATTCACTCTGACCTTCCTCTAATCTCTTCTCCATTCTGAGGCCAATGTGATCTTAAAGTGTAAGCTCTTCACATCTGTGCCTTCAACCCCTTTGAAAGCATCTGTTTGCTCTTAGGATGAATACCAAAATCCTCAGCATGCCCTATGAGGGCTGCATGACCTGGACCTCGACCCTCTTTTCCTCACTGCAGCCACTTTTCCTCTTGTTTCCTGCCCCGTAATCTTCCTGGCCTTCCAGGAATGTGTCAGGTTTCTTGCCATCTCAGGCCCTCTGTTCTTTCTGCCGAGAAAATTCTTAATCCTCTCATGCCACAGTCTGCCCCGTTTGCTCTCTCTTCTTAGCCCGTCCTGACCCTCTGACTAACTCCTCTCCCCGAGTCACATCTCTCGCAGTATTCTGTATTGTCATTTCTTAGAAGCTATCACCATTATTGACTATCTCAGCATTTGTTTGGTTACTCAGTTGCTTCCTCCACCAGATGTTAGGTCCAAGAGGGCAGAGACATATCTGTTTTATATCCCTACTGCATCACCAAATCCAACAAAATATTGATTCACAGAAGGGACTCTGTCACTATTTATTAAACCAATGAATGAAGACCCAGTAAACACAAGGTAATGTGTTGGGCATTATGGGTAAGAAAGAGATCTAGAAATACAGAATAGATATTATGAAGAAAATTGGAGGGCTTCCTGGGTGGTCCAGTAGTTAAAATGCTACACTTCCAATGCAGGAGGCGTGGGTTCGAATCCTGGATGGGGAAACTAAGATCCCATGTGCTGCACAGCCAAAAATAATTAAACTTCTTAAAAATAGAATAGCAAAATATTTTTAAATGAAAAATAAAACCAAACTTACCTAGTCTGGGAAGATTAGAAAAGGTTAGCCTTAAGCTTTACCAAGTGGGTAGAGTTTATCTCGGCAGGACTGGTATTGGGAACGGGGAGGAATGTCATTCTAAATGGACCAAACATTTAGAACAGGGAAAGGGAGAAAGGAATATATAGGATAAGTTTGGGACATGCACAGTAAATATGCTTGATGAAGTGTGGACTTTGTGAGATGAGATGTGGGAAACAAGGCTGAAATGATTGGTTGGGTCAAATCATGGAAGACACTGGACACCATTCAAAGGAATTTGGACTTTGTTGGGAGCACCTAAGGAATAATGAGAGTTGTTTTTGGCATGATGGTTACCAAATTACTCATATCTTCACCTTTATGTGTAACGCTGTATATGCTCTCATTCTTCCTCTCAACTCAGAGTGAGTGTAAGGTTAACCTGTCCACAGGTTCTGAGTCTCATGTGTTGTGCCCACTTCCGTCTGGTACATTCAGCATCTCTTCTCTCCCTCATATTGTCAGGCACCTCCTTTGCTTTTGCCATTTCACACCTCTTTGCTGCTTCATGCTCCCTGAACTGGAACTTCTCTTGATTTTTCATTCTCTAGATCTTCCCCCACCTTCAATAATAGTTTTTTGTTGCTTCCATTCTGATGTCCATGACACAAATTCCAAGATGATATCTCTGAAGTGACCTACTGCTAATGACAGTTTCATAGTCACTATTTACTCAGCACATTTTTGCACACCTACTATGTGCACGGCAGTATTGCAGACTGGAGACGCAGCAGTGACACCAAACAGGCCAGTCCCCAACCTTCTGAACTCCCAGTTCTCCTGGTCCCCAGCCTTCTGAACTCCCAGTTCTCCTGTGGAACCAGGAAACTAGCAAGCAAACACAAGACCAAATGGTGGCATAGTGAACACCGTCAGTTAGTCTTTATAGTTGATGTCAGCTTCCTTCAGTCTCGGCATCAGAAAGTTTTCTTTTTTCTCTCAAACCAACAAACCTGGCTTGACTTCCCTGTTTGGGGCAGAAGCAGAATTTTCCAGACACCCAGGTTTATATCTGTCGATCCATTTTGGGCAATATCCCCTGATAGCCAGCCGGTCCACAGCCAAGTCACTAAGGATGATTCCCTCAAAATATCTATCACATCACCCTGGTCAGGCCCTGCTTACCCTTTATTTAAATTCTTTAAGTAGCCTACTAAATTCTGCCCCTCACTGCTTTCTGGGATGTTGCCCCTGCATTATATCTTTTCTACTGATACCAAATTCATCTTCCTAAAACATTTCTTTCAGCATCTCACTTGTCTGTTAAAAGCCTTCTGTAGCATATACTTAGAATAAACTACAGTCCCATCTCCAAAGACATTTATATAATTTTTCCTCCCTATATACGATCCTTAGAGACCCTTATCTGTTATACACACTAAAATACACTTAGATTAGATTGAATCATGTGGAACTGCCATTTTTGTGGATTGGATCTAAAATGGTTGATCACATATTGGCAATTTGTAGGTTGCAACCTAATTGCACTCACCAAATAATTGGTTACCTGTATGTCTCTCTCCCATGTTACACTGTGAGTTGCCTGATGCCCATGGCTCGATTTTAACGATGCTTCTATCTTTACTGTCGACTACGGCACCTGGTGCATAGTGAACAGTGGCAGTCAGCTGCTTCCACTCCTGTCATGATCTGCTCCTGCTGCTTCCATTTCCCGTGATGCCCACTGACTTCTAATCACATCCTACCCACCACTCACTCCTAGCCTGACTCAAGCCTCCTTCATGGAAATGCTCACTATTTCTCCACATTAATGCCCCGCTACCACCTCTGAGCCACCAATATTGGTCTCCCACAGTCAACTGATATTCTTTAACAGCCAAAGCATATATATTATACTTTGCATACAGTTGCACTTTAACAATGAATTGAAAGATGCCCTTACTTTTCACCCTAGGATCCAGCACCATAATTTTAATTGTCTATGACGTAACTGCTCTTGAACGACTCACTGTAGTCGACTCAACAGAACGGAAACTGAACTCGTATGCCGCCTCCCAGGTCTGCTCCTGGCCTCGATCCCCATCCACAGCTTGGTCTCTAAGCCATCTCAGCTCTCCTTCATTCTCTGACCACCTCCTGAAATAACATTCCTCTGGATCATCACAGTGGCTGCATTTTTCTCACCCTGCCTTTAGACTTTTATGTAATATATCAAGTTTATCCCTGAGAGCTTCAAGAGAAGAAGCATGTCTCCCAAACCACAGCAACATTTTCTAGGACCTAGAGCGTCCTGATAAACTGCCCCCTTCCCCATGGTCCTGCCCCTCCCTTGCTGTCTGCAGATTACTCTTCTCACATTTTCTGGTAGATATGTGTGATTATATCTTCACTAAAATATAATGATCCTTCAAATCATAATCACCTTTATTAGTATATGTCTAACACATACTGCATCACTGTGTCTCTAAACATCTCTCTGTCCTAAAAGATGTTTCTGACCTCAGGAAGAATGTTGCTGGAATGCATCTTCATCACGATTAGAATTATATTAGAATGATTCTCTGGAATCCCTTCCATCAGCACTGTATGAGAAAGCATCTTCTTCCAGTTTGCTATTGTTTCCCATGGGTTAGTTTTCATCTCAGCGCTGAACCCTGAGACCCATTAAAAACAAGGTTTAAATGTGATACACTGTATTATCAGCAATGCATTGAAATAGAGGGGGCATTCACAGAGAGGGCTCAGAAAAGACTTGTTTGAATATGTTTTTACATGTATAATTTCTGTTTGTGTGTATCTATGAATTTTGGTGTGTCTCTATGTTTCCCGTGTTGCTCTCTAAGAAGGATTCCCCACGTGGTTTGGGAGGCAGGGATAGCTTGGATATTTCCCCTGGCCGTCAAGTCCGTGACATTACAAACCAATAAGCCATGTGCTCCAAAAGCTCATTGCCACAGCTGACACAGGTGAAGAGCCTACCTGGGCTGCAGCCTGGGGTTATTTTTCTTTTCCACCTGCCTGGGATCTTCCTTTTCCCTCTAAATATGAGAGACTAACTCTTCTGTTAAACACTAAAAGGAATGTGGATGTGTGTATATGTGTGTGTGTTTGTGCTTCTGTATGCATATATACATATACTTATATATACATATATGTATGCATGTATGTATATATGAAGGAAATACACCAAAATGTAAGTAGTGGTTATTTCTGGATGGTGGCTTTTTCCAAATTCTCCACGATAAGTCAGATTACTTTTATTAATCAAAAAAAGAGTAGATGTTATTTTTAAGGACAGGAAGGGTCACGATTATTAGATGGTTTCTGGATCAAACCTCTGTGTGAACCAAAGACAAAGGGATGAGCAGGTGACTAGCAGGTAACAGAGGGATGAACTTCCCCTCGACATCTCAAGATGAGAGAAAGTGACCAGGCAGTGAATTTGGGCTGACTTGCAGATGGGCCAAGGTTACTGAAGGTTGTTAGTGGAGGAACTGGCAACTTTGTTTGGTTTTTGAAGGTCAGGAGCCTTGGATAGCGAAAGGGAAGAGGAGGAAAATTCAGGCGGGGAAATAGGGAAGGTGAATAGTGAGTTAGGTCATCAGGGCTTTTCCCCAAACTCAGCTGTTCAGTAAAGTATAGGAATGGTGAGAGGACAAGCTTGAAATATACGCTGAAGTTCATGAAGAGATTTTATGAAGAGATATACAGTGGGATGGAGAAAAGGCAGGCATGTTCAAGTTTGGTTTTAACCCCCTATGATTCCAGATGGAGGGGTTCCCCGAGTGATCAGTGTGGGGACACTGGGTCCCCGGGTAAGGAGGATGGGTCACCCCTGCATGGGCAGCAAGGTTCCTAACAGCAGGTTCATCATCAGGCCAACACACAGCTCTCCCACTCCCTCCCCTACCTCCTCCTCCCTCCTCTCCTGCTCTCAAAGGACAGAGCGAAGTTTCTGATAATTTTCAGTAGAGAAAGTTTCTAACTTTTCTGAACTTGGAACAAAAAAGTTACATGAAACAAACATTGTCAAGGATGCTCTTCCCACCTGGCCTAGTCTCACAGTTCTCTCCAAAAGCAGAAGGAAAAATGGAAAGATGAAAAACAGAGGGAGTGACTCTTCCTTGCTGAGGCTGATTTCTTTCCTTTGGGATAGTGTTCTGGAAGTGAGGACTTCAGTCTGTCACTCAGGAGGGGACACAGCAGAGCCTGTCTCTGCACCACCCCCGGGGCCTCTTTGTTCTTCACCAAGATGCTTGGCTAACCACTCCTTGCCAGTAACCTCCTCACTGAATTCCAGATGAGGAGCCCTGGGGTCAGTATGAGCAGCACACACACACGGCTAGAAGCCAAAAGTAGAGTAGGAAGCATGAAAAAACTAAGAAAGTCACAAAAATCAGTTTTGAAAAAGAGCTACACTGAAAACATAATTCATGATGTCTTTCTGTCTGCACGGTTCAACATTTGTACTCTTCTGTACCTCAGTTTCCCATTCTGGGGAAGGAATATTTCCCGTCTGGGCTCTAGTTTGAAATGGGAGGTGGAGAAAGGCTCTTTTAAACCATTTAATATGGGCTTTGCCATTCCATGTGTGTAACAGAGGAACACAGAGCAGTAAAGTGCCCTCCAAGGGTAAATCTGCCCATCTAATGAGAGTCATACAGCCCTTTCCCTTAGAAGCCCCTGCTATCACTGAACAGGCCAAGGAAAGCACGAAGGCTACTATAAGGAAGCGTCCAGAACATGGACAACCTAGAGTAACAAGTGTCTTTGTTCCTGAACACCTACTATGAGCCTGGCATTTTTTATGTAATTTCTTACTCAGTCCTCCCAATTCTTCAAGGTAAGTATCATTGTCCTCATTTTTGCAGATGAGGAAAATGTAGAAGTTAAATAACCTGCCCAAGGTCACACATCCAGAAAGTGGCAGAGCTGAGATTTGAACCCAGGTCTTTCTCATGTCTGCTATGTACACTGCCTTCTGCTGGCCAAGTCCATGAACCAAAACATTTGGATGATTCAGGCAGAAACACACAAAGCAACATTTTGGCCCAGATGCTGTTGCTGCTGCTGCTGCTGCTGCTAGGTCACGTCAGTGTCTGACTCTGTGCGACCACATAGGCAGGAGCCCACCAGGCTCCTGTCCCTGGGATTCTCCAGGCAAGAATACGGGAGTGGGTTGCCATTTCCTTCTCCAGATGCTGTTAAGTCCTATCATTTCTCCCTCCTGATCAACTGAATGGAGTGCACCTGATTGAAAATACCAAGGGCAAGGGGGAAAAATAAAAAAGACCAGAACATACCATGTTCCATGTATTATACATGTCAACTGCTCACTGTCTGTGTGCCTAACAGAACATGACATGAGCCAGGAATGTAGAAAAGACAGTTTATTACGTCTGCCACAGAAGCAGTAACTCAGGCGCATACCTGCCTCCGTGGCTTCCAGATCCTTCAGACAGAAGCATCTAGAACATATAGTCAACTGAAGATGCATTTAAAAACCAGCTGCCTCAAATTCTTTGTAGAACAAGAAAGGATATAAATCTATAATATAACAAATATGTTCCCCAGTTTTGGCTATTTTTATACCACTGGATGTTCTACCCAGAGACTGTAGAACCTCTCTTTATAACTCAGAAAACTCATATTATGAGTGTCTAATACTAGAGCGAGACCTGCAGTGTGTTAATAAGTAAAGTGCTTCTATGAAGGAGTCTATACCTGGGCTTCCCAGGTGGCGCTAGTGGTAAAGAAGCTGCCTGCCAGTGCAGGGGATGTAAGAGGTGTGGGTTCAATCTCTGGGTTGGGAAGATCCCCTGGAGGAGAAAGTGGCAACCCGCGCCAGTATTCTTGCCTGCTAAATCCCGTGGACAGAGGAGCCTGCAGGCTACAGTCCATAGCATCACAAAGAGTCAGACACGACTGAAGCAGCTTAGCACATGCGCGTAACTGAATAGGGGGAGGTGGGAGGAGTCTCAATACACCCCCCCAAAAAAAAAGAATTCTGGAAGGTCTGGTTAATAAAAGCTGCTGTCCTATCAAAATGGGTCTCACTGATTCTTGCTCCTCATGGAAAATGCCCAAGTGCTTCTGGACAGTGTATACTGGCAGACGTGAAAATGCAGTTGAAATGCTGCACAACTCAGGTTTTCCAACCATGTATTGTCTGGTACATGGTAAAGTCCTGGGCCCTAATGATCTTAAACCAAGTGACCCCTAGAATTACCAAAGAAACACTTCAAAAAACTGGCCTGCTGAATCAGAGTGCCAAAGGTAGAGGGCAATTGGATATGGGATATCTGTGAATTCCAAGCTGAGAGTTATTGTCTAAATAATAGAGATCGTTGACATTTCAAAGAAATTTAATAGTATTTTTTTAAACCACATTTCCACTTAAATTTTTCCCACTAGTCTCTGCCCTAGGCTAGATTTTCAGAAAATCATCTCAATGAGATCATAAATGGCCATCGCTTTTTAATGTTGATGTATGGATGTTAACTACCCTTTTAAGGCACCAACTGGGCCATATAATATAGTGACTTCCTATGTAAATGTGCATGTATTTTCTCAGTTTTGGAGAACAAGTGTTCAGTTTGCCTACATGCCTGAATTTCTTATATGTCTCACATAACAAACCATCATCAGATTTGCAGGTACACAGAGACCATTACATCTTGAGGTTTAAAAGGAGATAAAAGTTTTTGTGCAAAACCTAATAAATACACATATTAAAGTGACCCAAACCACTTCTAGTTACGTCTTCAAGGATAACATGGATCCTCAAAATATGTGAGGGATGCTTTCTAAGACCTTTGGAATCCACAAACATACACACATACAAATATCATTTAGCAGATGGATTCTCCTTTACAAAAGGCAACCTACCACAGCAGTTAGGACCACTTTGGAGTCAAACCAACCTCAGTTCAGATCTCAGCCCCTCCACTTGCCAGTTGTATGATCCTGGGCAGGACCTTAATGCCCCAGTCTGCAAAATGGGAGTAATGGTATTACCCATTCCAAATTTCATGAAATGATGCATGCCAGATACTCAGCACTTTTCCTGGCACATGGTAAAGATGCAACAAATATTAGACATTAATAATAGTGATAATAAAAATGATACAAATAAATTAGCTATTAATAATGATGACACTAAAGATATTTTTTTAAACTGTTCTCCTCCCTTAGAATTCTAACCATTGTCTAAAGAGCCAAATGTCAAATCCAGCACTCGTAAAGCTATTAAATTCCACCACGAAAGTAAGTTCTGCAGATGTGATAGCACATCTGTAAACTGGTGCTGACAGTGAATTACCATGTGGGGGACTAGATACTCGGGACAGTTGATGCCACGTCCCTACCCTCAGCCCGTTAATGCAACATTATGCAAAGGAAAATATGATTTAAGTTTTTTGAGACCCTTTTGCCCTGGGAAAGGTGAGCTCAGTGGGCAACCAGTACTTTCTCCTTTCACAAATACGTGCATCCTGTCCCGGACTTTCTTTAGAATCCCATCGCCCTTCTGAATCCTTAGCGCCCCCGACCTCCACAGTTCAGAGTAACTGCCATTTGCACTCCATGCTGAGGCTTTTTCTGTCCCTTAATGAACAGTTTTCGCCTGGCTGGAGTTCTTACTAAAAGTGTCTCATACTGATTTTCTCATTTCCACAAGGTAGCCTTTGACACCGTGAGCTGAACCACAGTCAAATTGGAGGTCAGACTCTTTCATTCCTCTTAAACTTTTCTCCTGGATAAGAGCCATTGCTTTTTGAAATATTTCACTCTTCCTAGCACTAGAAGCTGGTTCTCTTTGAGGGACCATCGTTCCTAAAGAAAGGATGATTCCATTGCCTCCAATGGCCCAGTAGAGATGGTAGAACTGCACTGGAATGTGGGGTCTCTGGCATGGCTCCATCACTCCCTCACTCAGTAATCCATTCCCTTAGCCGGCCTTGCAGTGTGCATGAACCAGCTTTGTGCCTTAGAAAAGTTCCAGATTACCATGTTATAGACCCCGGAAACACTTGAAATCAAGAGTGTTAAGTCAGTTACTACTAAAGATCTGCTGCACAAATGAGTAACCTTTTCTCAGTTTCTTTCTCTAGCTGAATGTCATGGTAAGACTTGCTAGGGCACAGGGACCCTGAAAGAATTGAAACAAGAAAACAAAACCAAAAAAACAGGAAGGGTGTGAAATAAACGCTAATGATCACTGCCACTGGACCTCTTATTTAATGTATCTCTATTTATATTATTCCTGGCTCCACTTCTCCTTGTCTGTCTGGGAAGTTGGAAAGTCACAGCAGGATTGCTCTACAGGGAACTAACGCAAAGAACAGCGGGCAGGTTTGCGCTCTTGCAGTATTTCACAGTTAAAAGTGGCCAGTCAGTGATCCTCCTCTGGATGCTAGACCTGGTTGACTTCTGAACCTTCAGACCAAGCACTGTCCTACACAGCACTCTGCGTCCTCCATTTCCTCTAAAATAATGACTGTGTATTTGCCAGGTTGCACTGTGTGCATGGGATCGCTAGAAATACACTAGTCACACTGATGGTTTCACTCTGTTTTCTATAAAGGGCTACAGGATCTCGTGAAAATTTTGGCAAAGTTATATGCAAATCACAGAGCCCCGGCCCTTTTCTTAACAGGATGGCAACCTTGCTCCTCGGTGGTACCTGGGACCTGGAGATCCTTTCTCCACTTACGTTTAGCACGCAGCTCACCGGGTTAGCCGTGCCGCCGTTGGGACCTCCCACCTGGACTCCCATCACCCGCCTCTCTTGAGACTGCTCTGGCAGGGCTGGTGTGGGGTGCAGCCTTTGCTCAGAGGGCAACATGTTCCATGCAAAATCTGCCCCCCGGGCCATGGGCTCACTCCTCGGGGCCCCTTGCTTCTTTCTCTACTGGGTGCAATTCAAGGTTGCCGAGCTTCTCTCCAAAGTCTAAAACGAGTGGGGCAGTAGGGACCTGTGAGAGGCCCCATGGCCCAACACACTCCCCCAGCTCCCAGTCTGAACATCAGGCCCCCGACCCTGGTGGGGGGCTCTTTAGAGTTTTCCTGGAGTTTTTCTCCAGGTTGAATGTTTCTTTTGTCAATGGCCCCAATCTGGAAAAACCCATCATTTTACTCTAGCCTGCCTCCCCTATATCATGAACGGGAGGGAGAAGGAAAAAGGGACCTCTTATGGTTATGGTTTATCAAAGGTGAGGGTCAACTCCAACTGATCCCAAACACTGGCAGGAACTACTTCTCCCAACAAATGTTCCATCTGCTTCAACCTACCCAGGTTTTGCCACTGTTTTCTAGCTCCTCCCTAACCTTACTCACTGCTGAGGTGTCTGGTTCGAAGATCACCCTACCAGCCTTCCTTGGCTTCCAAATTATCCTGTTGGCAGGGGTGGGTGGGAGGTGGGAGAAGAAATAAACAAACTGGCCACATGTTGATAATTGTTGAGACTAGATGATGGGCACGTGGGTGTTCGTTATATCATTCTCTCCCTTTTGTATATGTTTGCAGTTTTTCTTAATAAAAAGTTAAAAAATAAAAAAAGTCTTCCAACTCCCCAAACACTTGAGAGCCCCCACCCCTAACACAGTTTCATGGAAATCCCACACCAAGGCAAAAGGCAAAGGTGATTCCATTACATTATATATATATGTATGTATATATTCATTTTCTAATTTTTTTTAAGGCCCACTGCTTTATTTTCAATAGACTAAATCTATTTATAAGAGGTCCCAAAGTTGGGTTTACTTCCCCCAGCTGGGTTATGGGGGAGGGCTTGGGTAAAGGGTTCCTTAAAATCCTGAAAGTTTACACTTCCATGTATCTCACAATCTTATTGTGAGGGTGGGACTTGTTCAGTGTTCTGAACTTTGCAGAGGAAACATGCTCTCGACTCAAAGTGTCATGCTCTGGAATTGCACCTGGCTCAGGAAAGGACTGTCTTTGTACTTGAATTTAAATCCAATGGAGAACCTTAACACGGGCATTTGCATGACTAAGAATTGCTGCTGTCTTTTTCCATATGTCACTTTCTTGAATGTGTTCTAATAAAATTATTCTAAAGCAGGCTGTTGATATACAGTGATTTATAAATACTTTCTGTTGAGTACTGAGGCCCTTAATTTTCTACCAAGAATGCACCCCATCCCGCTTTCTGGAAAGATCTGTTGAGGACAGATGCAATGGGTGTACGTCTGGCCTGGTGGTGGCACCACTGCAATTGCCGTCACAATGCGAATCACGTCCACCACTGTGGATTTTGTTTTCTGGTTGCCTAGCAGCAGAATTCGTTGTCCAAGATAAAGATAGTCGTTTGAAGTGGATGATGTGGTGGGAGAAGGTGGAGGGGGCAAGGCAGGACCAGGAGGATAATTCCCTCAAAGAGCAAAGCAGAAGGAGAGACAAAGGCAGCCAAATAGAGAAGTTAAGTTCTAACTCATCCTGTTCGCTGATAAGAGTACATTCAATGATTATCAGTTAAGATTTATTTACAAAATTGCACTTTTTGATATCAAGTTAGAGCAAGTTCAAATCTCAAAATGTCCTTAAGCAAACTAGAGGCAAATGGAGAAAGTATGTATTTCCAAAGGTAAATATTTTGAGAAGTACTTTTGACTCTGATCACTATCTCCCCTTAAGCCAGGCTGGCCAGGGCACTCCCATTAGCCATAACCAACTTGGGTCAGTTTTTTGGAACAGGAAGCTTTGTTAGGAACCTTGTAAGGGGCAGAAAAGGCAGGACCAGACAAGGAGGCTTCCATACACTGAGCACTGTCCTCATACCAGATTATTGGGAGAGCACTTGATACATATCAACTCCTCTGATCTTCAGAGCCATCCTGAGAGGCAGGCAGTACTTCATTTTCCAGATAAAAAGGCTGAAGCTGAGAAAAGTAAATAATTTGTACAAACTCATAAAGCTAGAGAATAACAGATCTGTGATTCAGATTTCTGATCCCCAAACCCTTGCTTCTTCAGACCGCAGGGCTGATGGCCAGTGCCCAGTCTGGGCTCTCTCCCATATACCTTGCCATGAATACATTTAATGAATTTTGCAACCTCTGTGTGCTCTGGGGGTTGGTGGAGGGAGGCACAGCATCCTGCTCTTCCTGTTGATTGGAGATCTCTTCCAGGCCAGGGTTTTGAAACCTACATCCACATACCTTGAACTTAGCTGTATAGAGCACAAGATGATGAGGCTGAGATTCCCATTTGGTGTCCACAGGAATTTGCTCACTCAGCAAATCTTTGAGTGCCCCCGTGTGCTGGGCATTATGAACTAGGTGGGCAAATACAGACTCAGCCCCTGTTCTCACAGAGCTTGCTAGTGGAGGAGAGAGGCATTAATCAAGTAATATTTGAATGGGTATGTAATTATTAATATAATTGAAAGGGACCTTGGAAATCATTGAGATCCACAGATGAAACAAGACCCAGAAATGCTAAGCAGTTTGGTTAGGACAATATAGCAAGTTAGGGGAAGCATAAGAATGAGAATTCAGTAGATTTCTGTTCCTAGAGGGCCTTTTCCCTATTGTGTCACACTCCGGTCTCTTGCACACCCATAGCCAGCCCTGTGAATGCATTGATCAATCAGTACACTACCCTCAGCCTAGGAAAAACCAGATAGCACATTTTGTAATGATAATCAAACAGCATAGTGAATTAAACCCCTGAGGATGGCAGTTACCCAAGCCTTGTTTGCAGACTTATTTCAGAGCCCAAAGCAGGAAGAGAGAGGCAAGGCTCCTGTGCTGTAAGAAGGGTTCTTGCAGGTGTTTCAGTGTTTTGATCTGACCCAGTATTTTCTTCTCTCTCAAGGTCAGCAGTTGTTTGTTCACTTGTTAATTCAGAGTACTGACTAGGAACCATGCACAGTTCTCAGAACTAGGGACACAGCAGTGAACAAAACAGATTGCCCTTATGGAGTGAATATTCCAGCTGGGGGAGACAGACGATAACTGAAATAAGTAAATAACAGCATATTAAGAGGTAGTAAATGCTACAAGGAAAAGTAGATCAAGAAAGGCAAGTGGGGAGTGCTAAGGAAGGTGGTGATGCATTTTTAGGTGGGATGGTTGGGAAACAGACCTCCCAGAGAAAATTATGTTCTCGGCCATCGTTTTACTTACACACACATACAGCTGTGCAGTATGATTTGAAAAGTCCCATAAGCCTTATCCTACCTCCTTCAGAGAAATAAAGGCCTTTCAGTAGCATGTCTCAGAGCCCAACTCCTGGGTTTCCTTTTTTCCCTATGAGTTAAGGCAGTGGTTCTCAAACTTGAGTGTACACCAGAATCATCTGGAGCACTTGTTGAAACACAGATTGCTGGGCTCCACTCCCAGAGCTTGTGATTCACTCAGTCTGGGGTGGGTCCAAGAATTTGCATCCCTAGATGCTGCTGCTGCAGGTGGTCCAGGGATCTCACTTTGAGAGCCACTAGGTTAAGTATTATTGGAGAAGGAAATGGCAGCCCACTCAAGTATTCTGTTGGAATATCCCATGGATAGTGGAGTCTGGCGGGCTACAGTCCATGGGGTCACAAAGAATCAGACACAGTGATTAAACAACAACAAGATTAATTCTCATAGCTGAAAGATCTCTGTTAAAATCCTGATAAACGATGTAACTCTTCATTAGGATCCATGGACATTGTCAAAGTAGCTATTCCTGGAAGAGCAGAATCCTTAAGAAATTGGGTTAAGTTTCAGAAGCCACAGCCTAAGACTCCAAGCATTGAGGAGTTAGGGCAAAGGACAGGTTGTGAAAAGCTGGTGACAGTATTTCACTGTTTGTCTATCAATACTTTGTGTTTTCCTAGTGTTTAATACTTTTACAAACTCTTTTATTCACTACTCCTTTTTGTCAGTTAATCTGTTAGGTAAACAGGTACAGGTGTCCTTATTACATTTTCTAGATAAAGAAACTGAAACACAAAGAGGTTATGTGGCCTCCCTTGGGCATCACGGATGAGCACACCAGTTGCCTCCCTCCTAGTTCAGTGTTCTTTCTCTGCTCACACTCTTCATAACATGAGCTATAGCTTTCCCCTGGGGTATCTACCCCGGGCCATTAAAATCCAGGACATGTAGTTGCTCTTTGCCTTTAAGTCTGTTCAAAATCCCACTTGCTGCATGTAGATTATCCATGTGGGTGATTAACTGCGACAAATTCTAAGCCCTGCATGAGTTTCCTCTGCCATAAACACATTTCTCTTCTACTGCCAGGTATTGGACAGAGAAAATACAAACTCATTTTAATATTAGCCCAAGCTAGAACTAATCATCATAAAAGCAAAGCTGCTGGGGGTAAGGCAGACAGAATGCTTTCCAAAGGCCAATAGAAATGGTATTTGATTATGTGTACTTTTGCTTCCATCCCATTAGTTGTGATAATTGAAAGTTTCCTGTAACACTAAAGTATATGGGGAAATGAGGGTGGATTTTGTTAAACCCAATGACTGATGAATCACATTCCCAGGTATTTAAATATACCCAAGAAAACCATAGACATGAAAGAGAAAATCCTGTTTTCCAGTACTTGCCTTTCTTTTCGTTATTTTCTCCAGTTGTGCACTGATTCCTCACAGTGAGAAAGTAAGGTCTCCCACTGAATCTCACAGACAAGGACCCAAGAGTTACAAGGAGCTGTTTCTCTTCCGCTCCCATATGTGTTTTGACCATCCAAGAGCCAAGGGTTTTAGAAGCTTCATTTCTAAAACTGTCCTCATCTGTCTCTCAACTCTGATATTCTAACATTTTCTTCCTATACCACCATTGGGACCACTCATTTATTCAATAAGCTCTTACTCTGCACCAGACACTGTAAGAGCCACTGAACAGGCTATGAAAATGAGTTAGAAATAATCCTATACTCAAATACATGGCATATATTAGAATCATTTTATAAATCACATAGAACAGTCAAGTTGAAGTGTATTCTAGATGTAGATAATAAACCCATGTGAGCATCTCCCCATTTTAATTCTCTGTACTCACTATATGCTCAAAGAAAGCTAATTAATGAGTTATTTTAGCTTCAGCATAAAATAGGTATCATTAGGAAAGGAATGCCTGGGGAAGAGCAGAGTGGGGTAAGGAAGAAACTCTGTAGCTCTGAGCACACACTGAGATATGCATCAGAAACCCAAAAGCTTGGTAACAAGGAGGTGGCATAGGATCTAACATCTGTCATAGTTATTCCACATGTGGACCATGATAAATTGAAAATATGAGGATCATAAAACTTGGATGATTAGAATATCCATATTTATGAAAGATACTATGTGAATGTGTTTTTCCTGAGCTTTAAACTCCAAGCTGTGCTATAAAAATGACTATTCCTTAGAAACAAATAGTTCGTGTCCACTGCAACACAAGGATGGAGCATATAAGCAAACAGGTTGGGTTGGAGGAGATGAGGTGGCGTGCAGAGGATTCAGTTAATCAGATCAGTGTTAGAGACACCATGAGAAGGAAGGCAGACTGTAATTCAACAATACATGTGCACAAATACATATGCATAGGAAAGGTGCTGAAGCCCAGTAAAAAGAATTTTGTGAGGATGTGAGCCCATTAAATAAATTGCAAATACATAATCCAAAAAGGAAGACAAGTTTAGAAAACCAAAATGAAGTCAGAAGACAAGGATAAGATTGTCGTTCTGATGACCCAAGTAGCTCAAGGAATACCACTCACACGTTCCTTCTGTTTGTGTTGGGTCACCTGTTGGTACAGCAGCCCTTACTCCCTCTATTCAAAGGAGCTGCTCAGGCTCTGACTCCAGTCTGCTTTAGGTTGGGTTTTGTGAATAGCAGAATCTCAACACAGGGATTCAGGGGAGATGTCCAGCTGGCTCTCGGATCTGTCCTATGAACCCTATTTCTGCCAGTTCTGCAAGCCTCTTCTGGCCTGGGAGGGAGTTTTCACAGCATAGATGATGTATCCAGCCTTACCAATGACCATCAAGGGGGCTAGTGGCTTGATCATCTAGCCAGGCCTGCTGTGGGTGGGTATGGTCATGGATGGTGGTAGCCACAGGAAAATATAGCAGCGATGGGAGGAGGGAGTCTCGACGTATGTGCCTTTGAGTTTCTGGGACAATGGAATAGGAATTTGGAATAAGAAGTGGAATAAGAATTCTACTTGTTACTCTGTCCAGGGGTACTGTTGCCTGGCAATGGTGGCCTTTTTAACCCAAGTATGTGGAATTTTTATATTTGGCTGTATTGATTTTTTTAGATTTTGCTGGGTTGCTGCTATGGCATCAATCAGGGTTAAAGGATCCCAGGGTGAGAGTGGGGACCAACATGTGTGCTGAGGAGGGGGCTTCTGATCATACCTGGTATGGGTCAACTATCTTTTGGCCTATCCTGATAAAAATTTAATTTTTAACTAAAACTATAGAATGTAAAAACATTGTACCTTACATGTAGTTGTGGATCATTAGCTGAATAACGGACCACTACAGTTTTGTAGGATCCATGTCAGATCTTACTAGTAATTGGATTTGTCATTGTTATAAAATAAGTCCCATGAGGGCAGCAGTTCTTGTCTGCTCTTTTCACTGCAGTAGCCCCACTGCCTATGTTAGTGCCAGACACAGAGTAGGCACTGTTAGTCCAATTGCATATTTTTTTAGTATGCAGAAAAACAGAAATATTTTCCATCTTTAATACAACCCGACTGGTTGTATTGATGGTGAATACTTCCACTACACCACTGGGGAGTAAGGAGTTCTGAGGAATAATGTCACTCTTGGCAAAAACAAGGAGCCTGCTGCTTGAGTTCCAGGTAATGCAAGAGCAGAAGACAGGCTTGTGTGTGATAGGCAAAGTTACAACTTGAGTCAAGGACAAGAACTGATAAACAAGGACAGCAATTGGAAAGTTAGCCAAGAAGCTCCAAGGCCGTGATCAAACAGGCAAGCAGAAGCCCAGCTGTGTGTGGGAAAATATTGTGTGGTTTAGACACTGACAGTGCAAAGGATTCTGATAAATGCCGACTCTTCCCTCAACAGTTTTTATTGTCTTATACACCCATGAGTTTTTAAATATATCATTTGACTTTGGGGGCTCTGTAGATTATTTCTAATTAAGAATGGCAAATGGGACAATTGCAAAAGGAAAAGCACCAAGGGCCAGGAGCAATAAAAAGGAGGATAACCCCAAAAGCACACATGTCTAAAAAATTGAAACAGTTGCTATGAAAAGTCAAATTTGAAAAATGTCTCATTTAATTTGCTTCACTGAGTTGGTCGCCAGTAAAAAGGACTACAATTCCAAAGACAGCGTTGATGGCAAATGCACTTTTCCTCACTGCCCTGTCCTATCACCATGCTCATGATTCTCATTACATATTCCTGAAGCTCCAGGAAATGAAAATGTGAGAACTGATGCAATCTGTTCGAGTCAGTCCAAGAGATGGTCAACAATGGAATGTGATGCCAATTCCCTGATAACAAGTGCAGCTGGCCTTCAGCTTGATTTTATTGAGCTTTAGGACTGTTTCCAAAGTACACACAAGGAAAATAAAATATAGTCCTAACTGCAAGAACTGTATAGTCCAACTGGGATAGAAAAAAATATACTCAAAGAACAAAATTCACACCATGTGGGAAGCATAGCTATTGCATCACTCTAAGAGATTCCAAAAGCTAGAATTATTTCTCCTTCCTCTCTTTATCAAACACCAAGGATGAGTCATAGCATGTAATGGCCATAATCTTCAGATTGTTTAAAAAAAGTAATAATAAATATAATAATCATGGTAGTAATAGTAACAACAACAATAATAAAATCTAGTTCAATTCAGTCCAGTTCAGTCACTCAGTTGTGTCCAACTCTTTATGACCCCATGAACTGCAGCATGCCAGGCCTCCCTGTCCATCACCAACTCCCAGAGTCTACCCAAACCCATGTCCATTGAGTTGGTGATGCCATCCAACCATCTTATCCTCTGTCATCCCCTTCTCTTCCTGCCCTCAATCTTTCCCAGCATCAGAGTCTTTTCCAGTGAGTCAGCTCTTCGCATCAGGTGGCCAAAGTATTGGAGTTTCAGCTTCAACATCAGTCCTTCCAAAGAACACCCAGGACTGATCTCCTTTGGGATGGACTGGTTGGATTTCCTTGCAGTCCAAGAGATTCTCAAGTCTTCTCCAACACCACAGTTCAAAAGCATCAATTCTTCGGTGCTCAGCTTTCTTCACAGTCCAACTCTCACATCCATACATGACCACTGGAAAAACCATAGCCTTGACTAGACAGACCTTTGTTGACAAAGTAATGTCTCTGCTTTTTAATATGCTATCTAGGTTGGTCATAACTTTCCTTCCAAGGAGTAAGCATCTTTTAATTTCATGGCTGCAATCACCATCTGCAGTGATTTTGGAGCCCCGAAAAATAAAGTCTGACACTGTTTCCACTGTTACCCCATCTATTTGCAATGAAGTGATGGGACCAGATGCCATGATCTTAGTTTTCTGAATGTTGAGCTTTAAGCCAACTTTTTCACAGTCCTCTTTCACTTTCATCAAGAGGCTCTTTAGTTCCTCTTCACTTTCTGCCGTAAGGGTGGTGTCATCTGCATATCTGAGGTTATTGATATTTCTACCTGCAATCTTGATTCCAACTTGTGCTTCCTCTAGCCCAGCAGTCTTCCCAAATTGCCTGTAATGTGTATATGTTTATATTTGTCTTAGACTAGCCCCTTTACATATCCCTCCCTTCCTTAACTTCATCTTTCTTACCACTCTCCCAATATTCCTGAGCTCCTACTAGTATCTCTCCCTAAGACAGTATCTTCCCCATCCAGAGAAAAGAATGAAAGCAGATATATCTGTCAGGACAAGCTAGGTTGTGCTCTGGTAACAAACGACTTTAAAAATACTGGTGGCTAAAAATGCAAAGATTTATTTCTTGCTAACACTACATATTCATAATGGGTTGGCGTGGGGCTCTATTTGTCACAGAAAATCAGGGACCCTAGCTGATGTATCATCTTCTAAAGTTGCTGATTACCATCCCAGACAGAAAGAGAATTTTAAAGGATTTTAACCCAAAATTAAATGATCCAGCCTGGAAATGACTCAACTTCAATGGCCAAGACTAGTCATGTGGCCCTACAAAACCCAAAAGGGGCCAGTAAACCAAACGAGTTATGTGTCCAGAAGGCAAAAAGCTAAAAATGTTTAGTGAACATCAGAATGACTACATTAGCAGTAACCTCAAGTCATATTTGCATATAATTTACATTTTGTCTCTAACTCAGATTTCAAATATTGCATCTACTCAACAAGTATGTGTATTATGTGTGTGTACATGTGTGTGTTTGTGCATTTCAAACATATACATTGAAATACTGTTATTCATGTTTGAGTCATTGTTTTCTGTTATTCCCACTGCCTAATTTTCACTAGGCCTCATCCCTGACTATTAGGCTCTGAATTTATTGAGTCAATGTGTCAATGTCTAATCAGAATATGAAGATTGGAAGGCTCCTTGTTCTTAAAACTTTTTCCAGACTTAGGGAACCAGTTTTTAAGGGCACAATGTCCTGATGGACATAGAGGAACTTGAGCCCTTTCATATCTTGATTTATTGCATTATTTATATGCTAACCCACCAAGTTCTCTGTTAGTATCTGGCATCAGCCTCTACACAGTAAGTTTTACACAGTAGGAATGTGAACTTATTGAATCCCCTGGCAGAGTCACTGACTAATGGTTCAAAGAATGTTTTACCTAGTAGACCCATGTGCTACTTTAGTCCTATTATAAGCTGTGCTATAAGATTGCATGACCTTGTTCTAGAAATCATATGGTTACTCCATCATTAAGCAGCTGATTTCACTAGGAAGCCAGAGCAAGCTCTACTGTAAACCACATTCAAATTTCTGCAAACACAAGGTATTGCATACAAGTAGACCTGGGCAAGAAAATATAGCACTGCAATGAGAAAGAAGGAACCCTGGTTTGGAGTTAGGAAAGTTGATTTTGCTCCTCATTCTGCTATTGACCAGCTGTATGAACTTTGAAAAACATTTTAGCCAAATCATTTGCCTTCTGAATATCTCAATTTCCACATCTATAAAGTTGAAGAGTAATAGAAACTTATCTTTCAATTTCATTCATACTTAAACATTCTATTTTAATATTACTGACTTAGTTTTACCCCAGAGGTCTATGACTTTCACTAGGGAAAATCACAAGCGTTCATCCTAAGTAATGTAGAATTGGGAAAATATTATTTGTATATAAAGGATAACCTAATTTTATACATAATTATTATCTGTATTGATAAAAGAGATGTATTAAAAATTAGTAATTTTTTAATATTTAGTTTTGAAATATAGGCAGAGATTTTATCAGAAATTAACATATATACTTCATTTCTCATTTACTTATCCATTTATTTTTTAAAATATATTGAACCTCTACCATGTAATTAGGTAGGTTAAATGAACCTAGGGGTAAAATGGGAATTGAGGACCTTGACAAGAACATTACTGAAATAATGGATCGTGGAATACAAGCTGCATAGGAGGGAAAGTAATAAAAGGAGAGTCTTGACAGACTGGGAGACTTTGTTCAGTTGCTCGGTCGTGTCCAACTCTTTCTGACCCCATGGACTGCAGCATGCCAGGCTTCCCTGTCCTTCACCATCTTCTGGAGCTTGCTCAGACTCATATCCATTGAGTCAGTGATGGCATCCAACCATCTCATCCTCTGTCGTCCCCTTCTCCTCCTGGCCTAAATCTTTCCCAGCATCAGGGTCTTTTCCGGTGAGTCATTCTTTGTATTCGGTGGCCAAAGTGTGGGAGCTTCAACTTCAGCTCCAGTCCTTCCAATGAATATTCAGGGTTGATTTCCTTTAGGATTGAGTGGTTGGATCTCCTTGCAGTCCATGGGACTCTCAAGAGTCATCTCCAACACCACAGTTCAAACGCATCACTTCTTCGGCACTCAGCTTTCTGTATAGTCCAACTCTCACATTCATACATGACCACTGGAAAAACCACAGCTTTGACTATATAAACCTTTGTCAGCAAAGTAATGTCTCTGCTTTTTAGTAGGCTGTCTAGGTTTGTCATAGCTTTTCTATGGGAGTCAGTAGAGGGCTCCATGTGCTAGAGGCCCCAGTGGAATTAAGGAGAAGTCATAGTAAGAATAACTAAGGAGGGTAAGCTGTGGTCAGGAAAGAGGATGTGAGACTTATCTGTACAACCAAAATAGAGAAACAAGGGCCAGATATACTCCCCAGCTTGAAGCAATCAAAAACCAGACAAAAAATAAGAAACTATTTTCAAGACATTGGACATCAGACCACAAAGGACAGTGTGATCCCCAAGAGACAGGAAACAAAGTGAGCCCTGTGAATACCCTTGCTTACTGCTCTGAGTTTCCAGGTTTCAGTGCTGGGAGAGGTGAACCAGTGGACTTTCAGTCTCACCTTCTTAATTTCACTAGAGAATACAGAGCTGAAAGTCCAGTGATATCAAGGCAGCTAGATTTCACAGGACAGAGTTGTGGAGAGGAGAAAGCTGAACAGAACTCTGGAGATACTCAGAGGGTTTCCTGCAAGTATTCATCAAATTATTGATCAGCACATGCATAAATGGAAACTCCCCCAGGATGGGGAAGAATCACCTGAATTAATTAGAGGAAGGATACTCATTGTTCCCCAAAGAGGCTACAGTAATGCCTGTTCCCACCAGGCAAACTAGGAAACCTCAGATTCTCAGGACATCAGGTTAAGTACTTAGAATAAGCCCTAGAAGAACTAGGCTCTGATTCTGCCTAACAAATCTTAATAGAATAAGACTGTTTCAGAGTAACTGCATGCCAGGAAAAGCTCAAGAGTAGTTATAGGAATATATGAATATAATTGTTGAGCACCCCAAAAAAGGTAAAATTCACAATACCTGGTATCCAATCAAAAATTACTGGGCCTGCAAAGAAGCAGGAAAATATGACCCATAATGAGGGAGAAAATCTATTGACACTTAACCAGCACTGACACACATGTTGGCATTAGCAGACATGGACATAAAAACAGTTATTATTCAGTGTTTCATGCATTCAAAAAATTAAGGAGAGATATGGGAAACATAAGGACAAACCCCTGTTGAACTTCTTAGAGGTGAAAACTACAATGTCTAAAGTAAAAAATACCTGAATAAGATTCACAGTAGATTAGACATTCCAGGAGAAAATATAAGCATACTTGAAAGCATTGTATTAGAAACTATACAAAGGGAAACACTGAAAATTTTATAACTTTTTTAGAAGTACAAAGCATCATCATTGTTGATCCATGGAACAACCTCAAACATCCTAATATTCATGTAATTGGAGTTCCCAAAATGGAAAGGGGGACATAAAAATATTTAAAACAATAATGGCTGAGAAAGAAAGTAGAAAGTATTAATCACTCAGTCATATCATTCTTTGCATCCCCGTGGACTGTAGCCACCAGGCCATCTGTCCATGGGATTCTCCAGGCAAGAATACTTGGAGTGGGTAGCCATTCCCTTATCCAGGGGATTGGCCCAACCCAGGGATTAAACCAGGTCTCCTGCATTTTAGGCAAATTCTTTACCATCTGAGCCACCAGGGAAGTCCAATAATGGCTGAAAAGGTTTCAAATTTGATAAAGGCTATAAATACGTAGATCCAAGAATCCAAGTAAATCCCACACACTATAACTAAGAAGAAAACAAAAGCAAGGCATAACAATTAAATTGCTCAAAACTAGTGATAAAATAGAAAACCCTAAAAACAAAGGTCCATCTACTCAAGGCTAATAGAGTTCTACCAAGAGAATGCACTGGTCATAGCAAACACCCTCTTCCAACAACAAAAGAGGAGACTCTACACATGGACATCACCAGATGGTCAACACCGAAATCAGATTGATTATATTCTTTGCAGCCAAAGATGGAGAAGCTCTATACAGTGAGCAAAAACGAGACCGTGAGCTGAGTGGGGCTCAGATCATGAACTCCTTATTGCCAAATTCAGACTGAAATTGAAGAAAGTGGAGAAAACCACTAGACCATTCAGGTATGACCTAAATCAAATCCCTTATGACTATACAGTGGAAGTAAGAAATAGATTTAAGGGACTAGATCTGATAGACAGAGTGCCTGATGAACTGTGGATGGAGGTTCGTGACATTGTACAGGAGGCAGTGATCAAGACCATCCCCAAGAAAAAGAAATGCAAAAAAGCAAAATGGCTGTCTGGGGAGGCCTTACAAATAGCTGTGAAAAGAAGGGAAGTGAAAAGCAAAGGAGAAAAGGAAAGATATACCCATTTGAATGCAGAGTTCCAAAAAATAGCAAGGAGAGATAAGAAAGACTTCCTCAGCGATCAATGCAAAGAAATAGAGGAAAACAACAGAATGGGAAAGACTAGAGATCTCTTCAAGAAAATTAGAGATACCAAGGGAACATTTCATGCAAAGATGGGCTCGATAAAGGACAGAAATGGTATGGACCTAACAGAAGCAGAAGTTATTAAGAAGAGGTGGCAAGAATACACAGAAGAACTATACAAAAAAGATCTTCACGACCCAGATAATCACGATGGTGTGATCACTTACCTAGAGCCAGACATCCTGGAATGTGAAGTCAAGTGGGCCTTAGAAAGCATTACTACGAACAAAGCTAGTGGAGGTGATGGAATTCCAGTGGAGCTATTCCAAATCCTGAAAGATGATGCTGTGAAAGTGCTGCACTCAATATGCCAGCAAATTTGGAAAACTCAGCAGTGGCCGCAGGACTGGAAAAGGTCAGTTTTCATTCCAATCCCAAAGACAGGCAATGCCAAAGAATGCTCAAACTACTGCACAGTTGCACTCATCTCACACGCTAGTAAAGTAATGCTCAAAATTCTGCAAGCCAGGCTTCAGCAATACGTGAACCGTGAACTTCCTGATGTTCAAGCTGGTTTTAGAAAAGGCAGAGGAACCAGAGATCAAATAGCTAACATCCACTGGATCATGGAAAAAGCAAGAGAGTTCCAGAAAAACATCTCTTTCTGCTTTATTGACTATGCCAAAGCCTTTGACTGTGTGGATCACAATAAACTGTGGAAAATTCTGAAAGAGATGGGAATACCAGACCACCTAACCTGCCTCTTGAGAAACCTGTATGCAGGTCAGGAAGCAACAGTTAGAACTGGACATGGAACAACAGACTGGTTCCAAAGAGGAAAAGGAGTACGTCAAGGCCATATATTATCACCCTACTTATTTAACTTCTATGCAGAGTACATCATGAGAAACACTGGGCTGAATGAAGCACAAGCTGGAATCAAGATTGCTGGGAGAAAGCTCAATAACCTCAGAGATGCAGATGACACCACCCTTACGGCAGAAAGTGAAGAAGAACTAAAGAACCTCTTGATCAAAGTGAAAGAGGAGAGTGAAAAATTTGGCTGAAAGCTCAACATTCAGAAAACTAAGATCATGGCATCCAGTCCCATCACTTCATGGCAAGTAGATGGGGAAACAGTGGCTGACTATTTTTCTGGGCTCCAAAATCATTCCAGATGGTGATTGCAGCCATAAAATTAAAAGACGCTTATTCCTTGGAAGGAAAGTTATGACCAACCTAGACAGCATATTAAAAAGCAGAGACATCACTTTGTCAACAAAGGTCCGTCTAGTCAAGGCTATGGTTTTTCCAGTAGTCATGTATGGATGTGAGAGTTGGACTATAAAGAAAGCTGAGAGCCAAAGAATTGAAGCTTTTGAACTGTGGTGTTGGAGAAGACTCTTGAGAGTGCCTTGGACTGCAAGGAGATCCAACCAGTCCATCCTAAAAGAGATCAGTCCTGGGTGTTCATTGGAAGGACTGATGTTGAAACTGAAACTCCAATACTTTGGTCACCTGATGCGAAGAGCTGACTCATTGGAAAAGATCTTGATGCTGGGAAAGATTGAGAGCAGGAGGAGAAGGGGATGACAGAGGATGAGATGGTTGGATGGCATCACCAACTCAATGGACATGAGTTTGGGTAGGCTCCAGGAGTTGGTGTTGGACAGGTAGGCCTGGCATGCTACAGCTCATGGGGTCGCAAAGAGTCGGACATGCCTGAGCGACTGAACTGAACTGAACTGAAATGCAGTCAATACATGCTACGTGCAGATGAACAAAGATAAAAATGACAGCATATTTCTCATTGAAGACAAGCAAAAAGACAGTGCACCTCTGAGTGGAATAACGAAAGTAAATGAAACTCTCAACCAAGACTTCTATATCTAGTAAAAATAACTCTTAATAATCAAAGCAAAATATTTTTTCCATGACATAAAAAAGCTGGAAAAAAATTCCAAATTCCTCACCAGCAGATCTACACTACAGGAAATGTTAAAGGGAGTCCCTTAGATAGAAGGAAATGATACCACAAGGAAAAACAAATCTGCACAAAGAAATGGAAAGCACTAGAAATGGCAAATACATGATTAATATAAAAATTGATAAAGAGCAGTGTGAAAGAGCCTTTAAACAAGAATGTTAAAAAATCCTCAGTGAAGTAAAGGAAGAATACTGTATATGAAACAGAAACAAGTGACCACAGAATAAGAAAGCACACTGATGAGAGTATTACTGATTTAGAAAATAGAAGTGAAGCAATGTCTTAGAGCACAACCAGAGGGATAAAAGAGAGGGGATGACAAGTAATTTTAATAATAATTCTGGAATACAGTGGGGAAGATGGCAAAAGACATTTTTCAAACATATATTAAAAGAATTTTCCAGATCTCAGGAAATATAGAACCATTTTAGTGAAAGTAGAGAACATCAAAAAAAAGAAAAAAATGTTGTGAGAGAGAAAGTAGTTACCTAAAAAGGAATGACATTCAGTGTGATAACAAGCTTCTCATGACAGAGACTACAGGGAAATGGGTAAAAGCATCAATGTTCTAATGGAAAATCTTTGCTACTTAGAATTCTATGTCTAGGAAAACTATAAGAGTAAGGGTGAGATAAGCATGTTTTCAGTATACAATAACTTAGACATTTTATCACTCATAAATCCTCACTCTTTTGCAAAAAGGAAAATGAACCCAGGAGGGAGTACTAGATACACAAAGAAAATAAAAGTAAAAGAGACACTAAAATACTACGGTAAATTCAGTCTCCCCCATGACTCGGTTGGTTAAGAATCCACCTGCGTTGCAGGAGACACAGGAGACCTGGGTTCAACCCCTGGGTGGGGAAGATCTCCTGGAAAAGGAAATGGCAACCCACTCCAGTATTCTTGCCTGAAAAATCCCATAGACGGAGGAGCCTGGCAGCCTACAGTCCAAAGGATTGCAAAAGAGTCAGACATGACTGAATAACTAAGCACGCAAATATAATTTAATGTTAAGCACAAATAATAAGCATAAAAAGAATAATAAACATTTGCAACAAAATGAAGTATTCTGAGGGAGGATAAAGCAAGCTCAGATTGTTTCTGACTTAAGAAATGGATAGAAGTAGGAATTCACTTAAGCTTTGTTAGAAATATATACTCTTTCAAGGGTAGTATAAGACAGCCACTGGGAGGACAGAAATAGAATATATAATTTAAGTACTGGTAAGGGAAAGTACAGAGAATCAAGCAATTTTAATCATTCTGATAGAAGGAAAAAAGAAGCAGAGAAAATTCATGGCTAATTGAAAAATATAAACAAAAAGTCAGAAAGAAGCCCAAGTATATTAATGTTAATCACTATCAATGCAGATGAATTTAATACATTAATTAAAATACAATTACTTTCCAATTGAACTTATTAATCAAAACTCAGGTATACACTGTGTAAGAGAGATGCAAGCCTAAAGCAATGATATAGAAAATAAAGATGGAAAAAGATACACCTGGTATAGAAATTTTATCGTCAGATAAAATGCAATCATTTAAGTTCTCTAGTTCTTTAAATTCTTATTATGTTTAGTATATTTATCACTCCAGCAAGCTAATTCAGAAATGTCTACCTGAAATTGGAGTGCTACCAGACCAAAAATTTCTTAAAGAGAGAAAAGAGCAACAAAAAAAGAAAATGTGCGGTATAGGCTTTGGAAGAAAGCTGAAGATGAAAGAGAGTATTATTGGAAGCTGGAAAAATGGAAACCCACATTGTGAAGTGGTGAAATATTTGGAAAACTGTCATTTACAGTAATCTGGAAGTCAGCTCATATATCTAATGAATAAGCACATTAAGATGAGTCCAGGATTTTTTTAAATGGAAATAACTGAATCCTTTTAAGAAAAGCAGTAACAGAGGTGTCTGTGACCCATAACATGTAAATATAATCGCTGTATCAATAATAGCATAAAGGCCAGGAAGGGGGAAATGGAATGACTGTTGTAAGGTCCTTATATGATCCAGAAGTGTTGTGATTTCACTTGAAAGTGGACTGTGGTCGGTTAAAAATGTGCGTCAGGGTCCTAACATGACCACCAAAGTAGCAGAGCAGAGAGTTACAGCCAATAAGCTGTCTTAGTCTGCTTGGGCTAACGTAACAAAATGCTACAGTAGAAACAACACATTCTCACAGTTCTGGAGACTGGAACCCATGATCAAGGTGCAGGCAAATTCTGTTTCTGGTGAGGACCCTTTTCCTAGCTTGTGGTTTGGCCTTCTTTGTGTGTCCCCAAGTGGCCTTTCCCCTATGTTAATATGAGCTCTGGTACCCCTTCTGGACATTTTCCAGGTATTTGGGAACTAAATAACACACTTCTAAATAACCCACAGATCAAATTCGAAGCCAAAAGAGAAATTAGTTGAACTGAATGAAAATAAAAATACAACATATCAAAATTTGTAGAATGCCATTAAAGAAAGGAGGATGTGTACTTTAGTGATTCTGAGAGTCAGAGCATTCAAAAATAGTGACCATGGTGTGACCTTGGGGAAGGGCTGCTGAAGTGACGTAAAAGAGGAGCTCAGGGGAGTTGAGGTCAGAGAAACAAGGCCCGGGCGCTAGAGACACTGCCCACAGGGAGAGAAGTCAGACAGGATGATGAAACTTGGAGCAGAAAGGAGAACCATCAGCCTGGAACCAAAGTCACCAATGAAGGAAGAGCTGCTAGTCCCAGCTTGGTAATCTTTGCAAATCACTTCATCTCTCTGAGCCTCTGTTTCCTTATATATAAATAGTGTGAAAGTCGATCGGTTGTGTCTGACTGTTTGCGACCCCATGGACTATATAGTCCTTGGAATTCTCTAGGCCAGAATACTGGAGTGGGTAGCCTTGCCATTCTCCAAGGGATCTTGCCAATCCAGGGATCAAACCCAGGTCTCCCTCATTGCAGGTGGATTCTTTACCAGCTGAGCCACAAGGGAGGCCCATATATAAATAAGGGAGTTATGAATTCTCCATCTCTATATAGCTTTTGATAGTCTCTTTGTATTTTAAATATTTTCATGTATATACATTTTATTTAGCCTCTTCAGATGCTTCTTGGGAAATAGCAAAGTATTAAATGATAAATAAACATGTAAACACATAATCTCTAAATTCCATTCAAATCCTAGCTTTTTTATTTGTTGGCTGTCCTGGGTCTTCGTGGCTGTGCATGGCTTTCTCTGGTTGTGGCATGTGGGGCTGCCCTCTAGGTGCCACGCACAGGCTTCTCATTGAGGTGGCTGCTTCTGTTGCAGAGCATGGGCTCAGTGGTGTGGCGCACAGATTTAGTTGCCCCACCACATGTGGAATCTTCCCAGAGCAGGGATCTAACCTGTGTCTCTTGCACTGACAGGCGGATTCTTAATCACTAGCCCGCAAGGCAAGTGCCCTAGCATTTTGTAATTTATGCCTATAAACCGTATCATTTCTAAAACAGCACTCACAGCCAAAGCGGCCGTAGGGAAATTATCCTCCAGTCACTGTGGACAATCCAGAGAGGATGAACTTGTATAGAGTAAATGAGGGGAAGTATTTTTCATGCCTCTGGAATGGTCTGCACTGAGGTTCAGATGCAGAAGCAACACAACCCGAAGAAATAAATGGTGACATGGCTCCCACGGATGGAGTTGCAGGAATGAACAGTGAGGCCGGTCAGATGAAATCAGGCTGGGAGGGATGTTGAGACTTACAGGTGCCACGCAGAAGAGTCTCTGAGGACTGAGACATCCATAGGAGAGGCTGTTTCCAGGACTGCATTCACACAGGTGGGCAGGGGATCATAGCCTGCATGACCACACTTTATCACGGAGCAATGCAGTAACCTTATTTTGCTGATAAAAACAGATATAATAGTATTAGGTTGACCAAAAGTTTGTTCAGGTTTTTCCAAAACAACTTACAGTAAAACTTAAATGAATGTATAGGCCAACTCAACATAAAAGTAACATTGGGTTCAAGATTTTATTGGTGGCTTTGTGAACTTTAGGGGACAGAAATCTAGAAGTTTTGGGCTTGGAGAAACATGGAAAGAAGTGGTTTCCTTCAGTACAAAGAAAAGCTAGTAAAGCAGATGACTCATAGAAGTACTAGACTACCTTTTCTGAGTTAAACCTGAGTTGGTTGATATTTATCACTATTTAATAAGTTTAGAAATTCAAAGCAAGTCCTATAGAGGCTAATTGTCCCATCACTGGCATTTTTCCTGCAATTTTTGTAGCTCCTGCAAGCAGACTCTATGGGTCTTTTAACAAGTGAAAAATCATCAAAAGAATCTCCCCAGGAATGCAACTTAAAGAAAAACAGTACATGATTGTGTAGTCAATTAGGCAGGTAGAGAGGGATTTCATATAAAGATTTTTAACACTATAAACTTGTAAATACTCTTGTAAATTTTTAACTTGTGAAAACTAAGATATATACAATGAAGCAAACTTGAAAAGAACGTGTTTTATATACAGATATTCTCACAAAACCTCAGTCATTGTCAGTCACCCTAGGTCGCCCTGTACTTCTTGTACTGACTTGCAGCTTGTTTTTCATCTTTTCTTTAAGGCAGAGATTTGCGTGGCTCTGCTTTAGCTCAGTGCTCGGGTTTTCTAAGAATGCTGCGGTAAAGCCTCTGTGGAAACTTTCCCCTGCAGTCTCCTCTGGTCTGTTCTGGCCCTCGGGTTTCAGAGCAGCCGTGTCACAGGCATTGCTGTCAGCTGAGCTTTGCTAGTTATTCCTGCAGCATTGCCCTCACTCTCTGTCTTCTTTTGTCAAAGAGATATGCTTCTTTGAGCCAACCTGCTTTTCTCTCCTGATCAGAAAAGAAAAACATGGAGATTCCAAAATATATATTTTTAAACCTCCCCCTCCTACCTTTATAAGATCCTGTCATCTATATACTTAGGTTAGAAGATTTAGCTACATATAAAAGCTCCCAGAGACTGACTTAAATAAGGTTGAAGTTTATCTCACATAATAGACACCTGAGTGTAAGCAGTCTAGGACTGCTGGAGAAGAGCCACAAACTCATTTGGTCCCCAGCCTCCTTCTAGCTTATTCCTCCACCATTTGCAGGGTTTGATCTAATTCATACTCTAAGATGGCCAGTGTTCCAAGGAGGATATTGGGCAAAAGAGAAGAACCATCCCTCTCATGTTAAGGAGACTGGTTGCAGCTTACACTCAGGCTTACATCTCCTTGGCCAAACTTGATAATAAGGCTGCTATAGTTGCAAGGGAGCCCAAGGAATATAGTCTTTTACTGGGCAGCAATGTACACCCTCCCCCTCAAAAAAAAAAAAAAAAGAGTCTTTATTACTAAGAAATAGAGGCAGAATGGACTTTTGGGGGATCCTAGAAGTCTTTGCCATACTCTCTCTATCAGAAAAGTGACAAGTGACAATCCATTGTACCTCTCTAATTCCCTCTTCCACATTTTGTGCTTATCTTGTACAGAAGAATATTACTGTGTAGCAGAGGTATCCTTGAGACTCATGACTCCTAAGTCCTTCCATATCTCATAAAGAATAGTTGTATTTTTCCCTCTTAATATTTAAACATATTTTGAAATTGATTAATTTTTTAAAAATTATGAAGAATTTCCTCAAAATTGATGGTGGTCCAATGAAAATTCCAAAATCATAAGCCAGTAAAAACATTTAGAATGTATATCCTCCCTATTTCCAGAAAAATTTGTTTTATTAAAAACACTAAAAAGAATGTGAGATTTTAAAATTAAACATGAGAGTTCATATGAAGGAAGCAAAGAGGTAGAAGTTCTAAAAATGTGATGAAGCAAGGTACAGCTCTTTCCATCTACTTCAGCAAATTTAAATCAACAATGTTCTAAAATAGTTTCTGTAAAAGAAAAAAATGTTAAACCACATAGGCTCCACTGTTAAGGCACTTTCAAGCCAACAAAAGACACAGGGATGGAAACAAGTATCCAAGGCAAAGGTGTGCTATAATAGAGGTACAATAGCATTTTGCTAGAAAGGAAAGGAAGAGATTATTTGGAACTGCTAGTGGTGGTGGCTTGGATGGGAGCTGCTTGTGGAGAGCTTTGTGGATGAGGTTGCCTTTGAGCTGGGCTTGAAGGTAGGAAAGGATTTCCAGAAGATGAGAGGGGTGTGGTTTGGAAGGGGAAGGTAGGACTATCCCATATTGAGAAAACATCATAAATAAAAAGTCAGGGAAATGGGAAGTTATTGGATACGTTCAGGAATCAGCAAGTACAGCTGTGACTTGGAACCCAGGGTCCGTCTTGGTAGCAGATGAGTTGGAAAGATTGAGGGGTTGGATCTGAGAGGCCTTAAATTACGTGCTCAAGGATTTGGACTGGTTCTCTAAGCCGGAGAGGAATAGGAGGAGAAGGAAATTGAACATGTTCACCTTTTAGGACCTCTATTTTCTCAGTGAATAGTGAGCAAGACTATGTATTGTTGATGAGCAGTTTTTTAGCTTAAAAAGAATATAAAAGATTTAAGAGAGGATAATATGAAGAATCCAAAAAGAAATGAACAAGGAGTTTTGACAATTTGAAAGTCCCCATAGAGTCAGTTTGTCTTCAGATTTTGACAGCAAAAGCAAAAAGGCAAACATGTTAGGTTAAGTAACATTTTGATTTTTGACAGCTACAAGTATACTGTGGTGCGTTTTCTTAAACCGTATGGATTAACATTTCGAGATCTGCCTTCTTTCAAACACAATGGGATGATTGTGAGGGCCTTTGATGCAGGATCCAAGGAAGATGACTTTGAATTGCTAGAGAGAGAGAGAATGTGTGTATGTGTGTGTGTGTGTGAGAGAGAGAGAGAGACACTCAGAGCAAGCGACAGAGACAGGAGTGGTATTTGCTACTCTTGGTTGAGTTTTTAAGGGTAGAAATTTGTGGTCAGAGGAATAAGTTATGTGTTCTTGTTGCAGAAAATCTGGCTGACATTTGGAATATTCTTAAAGCAATGCTGGATATTCTGGGGCATGGTAACAATAAAACAAGAAAAGAGAATTTTCCATAAAAGAACTTTTAATAAGAGAAATTTAAACAGGAACTAAACAGTGTTTTCTCTGGAGTAGGAGGGAGACAGACTTTCCCCTCAATTTCAGAAAGGCTCTGAAATGTCAAAGATGAGTGTGTCCAGCAGATGGCCAAGAGCTCAGAGTGGACCAAGAAGCTGCCTCCGAATCCTTAGCATCTCCACCCGGAGATTCAGAGAAGGGCAAGCTGTGAATCAGAACCCAGAGGTAGAGCTCAGGGATGCTTTTCTGTTTCATGTACCCAGTGCTCACTTAGAGATGAGTAAACAGACCCGGCAAGACCCACTGGCTGGACCAAGATCGCCATCCTCTTAGGGGCAGAACGAGATGGCCGTCCAGATGTCTGTCTCGAGGCCCAGCGCTCCCACGCCACCTCCGCTGTGCCGTCACCTGGTGTCCGGAGGGCCAGGCAGTCCACCCTGAGTATCTGTGCAGACCCCGAAGCCTGCGTGTGCCACCCCAGAGGAAGAGGCAGCCTGGGGGAGTGATCTGTGGCCCGCGGATGAAGAGGAGCTGAGGGAAGCGCTCAGACGGGGATTTCGGGATATATCCTCAAATGGTCTTAGAGGGGATTAGGGAACAAATCTACTTGCTACCATGTTTCAGGGATATTAAAATGCAGTGCAGATTGCTCTCCTGCATTTGTGCTTTCTTTGCCTTTTGGGAACTGATCTTTCTAAAACGCATTGATCCTCCGAGGGAAATAGCCTACAAAGTTCCAAATCCTCTCCCAGTGGAGAGGGGAAAGACAGGAAGCTTTAAAACACTGACCCTTGTTCCACTAAATGATGAGCATGACGTAGTCATCTCAACCACTTTTCCACCAGCCCCCATCCATCTCATTGAGGCTTGGCCCAGCTGCAGCCCGGTACACCGCATCCCCCAGCAGCATGCTTTAGGGTTTCGTGCAAAGCAGAATTGGAGGAGATGTAAATACTCTGCCCAGGGGGTTAGTGAGGGCTGAAAAAAGAAGTGGGTGTGACTGCTGGTGTTTTATAAGAAAACTGAAAGAAAGAAGCTAGATAAGCCTTAGATTTCCCAGATTCTTGGTGGCTCAGATGGTAAAGTGTCTGCCTGCAATGCGGGAGACCCAGGTTCAATCCCTGGGTCGGGAAGATCCCCTGGAGGAGGAAATGGCAACCCACTCCAGTACCTTTGCCTGGAAAATTCCATGGACTGTAGCCTACCAGGCTCCTCAGTCCATGGGGGTCGCAAAGAGTCGGACACAACTGAGCACCTTCACTCACTCACTCACTCAATGGAGAAAAAGGGCAAGAGGTCAAAGATGTGTAGATTTGTATATATTTGACCTTAAATTACTTTAAAATCAAGTAAGATAAGAAATGCGGAGAAGGCAATGGCACCCAACTCCAGTACTCTTGCTTGGTAAGTCCCATGGACTGAGGAGCCTAGTGGGCTGCACGAAGTCAGACACGACTGAGCAACTTCACTTTCACTTTTCACTCTCATGCATTGGAGAAGGAAATGGCAACCCACTCCAGTGTTCTTGCCTGGAGAATCCCAGGGACAGAAGAGCCTGGTAGGCTGCCATCTCTGGGGTCACACAGAGTCGGACATGACTGAAGTGACTTAGCAGCAGTAGAAGTAGCAGCAAGATAAGAAATGAACCCTTGAAAGAAGGCTCTTTTATTTTCAGTCACCCATTCAAGCCCCTCTTGAAGAACAATATGGACCAACTGGGGAGCCATGGGCCCAGGTCTATCTACTAAGTAGTTTATGGAACAATTCCAATTTTAAAGAATCTGTCCTGTGGCTAGATCATGTGTCCTGGTTTTTGTTTGTTTGGAGTTTATAGACATACTACGGTAATAGGTTACCATGTGTGTGTGGTGAGCAGCTAGCTGTGCACGAATAGTTGAGAATCTTTGAATCACACTCATACAGTTTTAAAGCTGGAATGGACCTTGACGATTTTTTATGAAGTCCATGCATTTTGTAGTAGAAATGGGATAATTGGCTTAGAAAGGTGAAGTTGCTTGTCCAACCCATATGGCTGCTAAGTGACAGAGCTGAGAGTCATATCCAGGATCCTTCATTTTTAGTCCAGAACTCCCTATACTGAGTCTGGATGCTGGAAAGGCCAATATTCTGGGTGGTCAGAGGCTGCTCAGTTACACCAATTAATAAAATTCAGCCCTGATGAGGTACTGGTTTATGTCCATCCCAAGTGACCTTTAGAGCTTCACAAGGCTCTTCCCTGTTTGCCAGTCATACCTCTACAACAGAGCTTAGGACACACAGATGTCTTAGTTGGTTTTTGCATTGCTCTGGACTCTTTTGCACGGTTAGGAGCAGTTTCTTAAAACTGAAAAACCATTGGTTAGTTCATAATCACAGTTATCCTGTGAAGGAGTAGAGTTCATGTCCTATGTCTTGGGTATCATGAAATATAAGCGGTTTTGGTATCACAAGTGGTTTTGTTATTTAACTGTCAGAATCCATGGAGCTATTTGTGTATGTATATTTTGATTTAGAAAACCCTCATGATTTTTGGAATTTTATACTCACACAGTTTTGTTTATTAAATTTCATACTAGCCATGCCAGCTCTTGTTACATTTGTTTAGTTGTAAGGTAAACAGCTCTCTCAAGAGAACTCAGCAAAGCGGGTTAGTATCACCAGGGATCAAATCGCATCCTAGTGGCCACAGTAGATTCAGACCTTGTGGGCCTGGGTCCGTAGGACGGTCCTAGATCCAAGATGGTTATAGGGACCTCACTTGTGCTCCCAGTTCAAGTTCCTCTCCTCATGTCTGGCTTATTCTGTCCCAGTCTCTCTTTTCTCAAGAGATAAGCAGATAGAAAGATAGGTGGATAGGTAGATAAGCAGACAGACACAGACAGACAGACAGATGGACAGAGAGATAGAGCTATACATCTGTCTTCACCTTATCACCTCTACCTACTCCATTTTCTGTTCCCACATAACCTTGACTTGCCTGTGGCCCACTGTAACCCTTCTGAGCTTTCTTCTCCTCATAATTACAGCACTGCCCTCAGGTAAGTATGTCATTCTCTTGCCGTTTCCTAGCTCACATTTTTTAAAAGATAGAATCTAGTTGGCCCTGTTCATCTTTTCACGCCAGGCCGTGTCCTTTATTCCTGGTCAGCTATTCACTGTCCATGGGCAGATGACCACTCTGGTCCAATCACTTGGATGCAGGATAGAATGGAGTTTTGTGATAGAAGATGTTGCTGTGTAAGACCACCCCTATCAGCAGCTCTCTGCAGGAAGTTTCTTGTAGAAGGTGTTGTGTCATGCTAGGAATGTCCTAAATCTGCTTAATAGAATGAAGTGAAGTGAAGTGAAGTGAAATTGCTCAGTCGTGTCCGACTCTTCCCGATCCTTTGGACGATAGCCGAACAAGTTCCTCCGTCCATAGGATTTTCCAGGCAAGAGTACTGGAGTGGGTTGCCATTTCATCAGGGAGGCAGCTGAGAGTAAGGGAAAGTAGAATTTAGTAACAAAGAATTTGTGGTTCAGGTTTCAAACTCTAGAACATAATAACTGCATGATGTTGAGCAAGTTACCAAAACTGTCTGAGCCTCAACCCCGTTTATAAAATGGAGATTTGTGAGGATTAAATGAAATATGCATGAAAGCTCGTAGTCAGTTGTGAAGCACCATCCCATGTAAAGGATATTACCTCTCTAGGCCCCTCCTAAGCACAAAATCTGTTGGTGGGATTTTTTGTGTGTATCTCTTTCTAAGATGAATATCACTTCTCAGAACATAAATTGCACCTTTGGGTTCAAATGATGATCCCTTTGCTATCTAAATCTGCAGAAATAGCTCAGAGAGATCAAAATTGTTATTGATACATTTTATACATAGCTGACATATACTACCGGGAGTTGGCAATGGACAGGGAGGCCTGGCGTTCTGCAGTCCATGAGGTCACAAAGAGTTGGACACAACTGAGCAACTGAACTGAACTGAACTGACATATACTACATTATTCCTAGAGTGTTCCGTTCAGAGAACATAGGATTTGAGGGCTGGCACCCCTTAATTTTCTGACCCAAATCTACTTTATCCACAATTGAAGAACTAAAGCTTAGAGAGGTTCATTGACTTTCTCAATGTTAGTTGTAGAACAAGAACTCACTCAATTTCTATTGCTGTGTAACAAATTACCTCAAAGCTTAGCTACTTAAAACAACAAATATTCATTATCTAAGCATTTCTGCAGTTCTGGAATCCAAGAGTGACTTCGAAATGGGTAGTTCAGGCTCAGGGTTTCTCCTGAGTTGGAGTCAGGATGTGAGCAAAGCTGCAGTCTCTAAAGGTCTGACTGGGGCTAGAAGACCTGCTTCCAAGAGAGCTCCCTCACATGGGTGTTGGCCAGAGGCCTCAGCGCCTCACCGTATGGTCCTCTCTCTCAGTGTCCTCATGACATGATGGCTGGCTTTCCCTCAAAGCCAGTGATCCAAGAAAGAGCAAGGCGGAAACTACTGTGTTTTTTGTTTCCTGGCTTTAGTAGTCAACTTCAACATTTCCACCATATTCTGTTCACTAGAAGCAAGCCTCTAAGTCCAGCGAGCACTCAGGTGGAAGGAATTAAGCTCCACCAACCACTGAAGGGTGGAATGTCAAAGAATTTGTGGGCATATTTTTTAAACACCACAGAAGGTTTTTTTTAATTTATTAGTTTCTCTGCAAATGAGTTTCCATAAGAGATCAGCTCCCACTACCTAGCATTCCCCCTGCCTCCCCGTTACTTGATGAGTGGTTAGTCTCATTCAGAAGTAACTAGTGAAGGAGAGATTAACTGATGATGATACCTTCTCAGGAAAGTATTAAGAAACCCTCTGTTGCAAGCAAGAAAGAAAAATAAAGAGAAAAAGATCTAGGAGAAAGAACATTGAAGGGGGAAAAACAGAAGCAAGGGTACATTAGATTCTGACTTCATGGGCAGAGTTCTCTCTTAATTCGTGAAACCCTATGTGAACAGAGACTGCATAAAATATGTCCAGGGCTGGAGTCTGAAGACACAAAGCTGTCGGGATCTGGATTCCAGTTGCAGAGCATGACCCATGTGTATAAGTAGCCCCTATATAAAAATATAAGGATGTTAAATACCATAATTGAGGTGCATATACTATGCACTGGCAACATGTAAAGAAAAAGCAATTATGAAATGGTGGGTTTTTGGACATTCTTGCAGAAGATATGCAGCCAGAAGGGGTTTGCACCCCCTCACATAGACTCCCCACACAGCCCACACACCAGACCTACACACCCACGCACCACTCTCCATACCTTTCCTTGCTCTCTTTTGCTCTTGAGCACTTAATCACTAACATTCTAACATGCTGCTTGTTTTACCTGTTTATCTTGTTTACTGCCTGCCTCCCCTACAAGAATGCAAACTCCACGAGGTCAGAAGTATTTCTTTTTTTAGTGCTGAATACAGTCTCTAAAGCGATACCTGGCACATTGTAAGCACTCAGTATACATTTTTGTTGAATGAATCAATTCGATAATTAATCAGGACATAAGGAAATTGAGCTCAACCATACAGGAGCAGGAGAACGTGGCAGGTGGGAACTGGGGGGCAAGGTGTTCCAGGCAGAGGGGACAGCTGAACAGATACCCTCAGATGGGTATTCAGGACTGGCCGTCCACATAGCTGGACGTGTGGATTGTAGACTGCTGTGGCAGACGGGAAGGCTGAAGAGGTGGGTGCTAAAGGATGTTGTGAAGAGATTAGGATTTTCTCATGCACAAAGGGGATTTGCTTCAGTTTTATGGCCAGAGGTGATGTCTGTACTCTTCATCAATGGTCTGGCTGTATTTAAGAATATACATTTCCGGTATTACCTAACATTTTTCTTGCTGCATAATGACCAATAATTCTGACTCTTACTGTAGCAACAAGGCTTCCTTCTTCATTTTCCCTTTCTGGTATATGAAGGGTGAAACTCTGTATATTGGAGTCTTTTATGTTCTCCATCCTTTGCCAGTGAGCCTGAGGTCCACACTAGACCTGGGAAATCCGGTGACATTTGTGGCATATGTGACAGTGGCTTTATGCCTAGAGAATGAATCATGAATTTCTTCCTCTAATTTTCAGCTTCCCTGATGTGTAGGGAGCCTTTCTTTTCTCAAAACCTCATATGCTGAGATTTAAAAAATCCACCTTGCAGCTGCCAGCAGCAGCTGTGCTGAAGTGTGGGAGCCTCACACAGAGACACAGAGGCTGTTCCTGGAAGCCCAGTGGGTAAGGACCACTGGTTCCTGCACTTTGCCAGAAAAGGAGCAGCCCCCCGGGGCAAGGTTCCCAGTGTCCTCTGCCCAGAGGCTGGGGCAGGAGGCTGCGGACCACTGCCATGAGGAGACTGCCAGCTGGTCATGGATGCGTCATTAATCTCTGTTCAGCCTTCACTGTTAAGGCAGGTGGGGGCTGTGCCACACCCCACCCTGATGGAGCTTCTCTGAGACCCAGAGAGTCCAGCCCTCCCTAAAGGAACATGATTTTAGATAAAGAAGGCAACCACATCTTAACGCTGTGAAGTCTCCTCTCACCCCAAGGTCAGAACACAGCCCTGCCCACAGCTCACTTCACAATTGAGAAGGCAAAGACTGAGCACGGGAGGGTTTTTGTCCTAAACTGTCTCCTTTGTCTCAGATTTTCCTTAAGTCAAACAGAAGAGGCAACTGGAGAGTGTGCTTCGTCATCAGAAAGGGCAGGCAACCCAGAGAGCTCTCATCAGCCACTAACTGAAATTCATTAAAAAAAAAAAAAAAAAGTCCTAAGATAGTTAAGATCTAAAGCCATTTTCAAAGAAGCAAACAGCACCCTTGTTGTTCTCATTGACAGCTCAGTGTTACCTTGTCAAAGTGCCTAGCGGTTGCCTGGCAGTGGTGATTTTAAGCAGTGACTTTACCTGGACCTCAGTATCAACGAGGGTTGTTGTGGTGAGTGTGGAGGGTGAGTGCCTCTGGGGAAATACACAATCAGAACATCTCCTCCCCAAAGGAAACCTTGCATCCTCATGATATGGGGGATGGTCCTAGAGCCCAAAGTGCCCAGTCTGGATCCATGTTAGACACAGTTGACAGGTGGGAGGGAGCATCTCAAAGAATCCCTTGGAGGTCTCAGGCCTAATGAAGGCTTTCCTGGGGAGATAGGAAGCAGGTGGGGGAGACTGGTGGAAACAGTTAAGGAAGGTCTTAGCAGTGGGGTGGAGCTGCGAGAATGTGGAGTACATCCTTGCCCATGTGAGCTGGGAGGATGTACCTGGGGGCTTGGGGCAGGCGTTTGAGGACTGCATGCTAACCTAACTGTAAATCCAGAAGCAGGAGTACTTCATATATGTGTGTTGAATGAATGAGTAACTCAAGGTCAACCTAAAAGGAGAAGAATTTCTACCTTTAATCTACCTTAGACTATCTAAGCAGTTTCTTCCCTGCAGAAACCAAGTTGGTTTGAAGTTGACCAAAACTTTCCAGAAGTCAGAACATTGAGAGAGAAGTACCTCTTTGTACTTGGGGGAGGAGGTGACTGTTTCTCTATTAGAATCCAGTGCATTGCCGATAGCTGAAGACCCAGGAAAGTGGGGAGTGTTTACGGGGCGCTCCCCTGTTGTGATGCTGAGTATGTGTGTGCTGTCATACTTGTATACCAGAGTGTTTAGCTCCAGTAGAGTATTCTCTTCTTTGGTCTGAAAAGTGTTAGTCACTCAGTCATGTCTCAATCTTTGTGACCCCATGGACTGTAGCCCGCCAGGCTCCTCTGTCCATGGGATTAGCCTGGCAAGAATACTGGAGTGAATATCCATTCCCTTCTCCAGGGGATCTTCCTGACCCAGGGTTCAAACCTGGGTCTCCTGCATTACAGGCAGATTCTTTATCATCTGAGCCACCATGGAAGCTCTTTGGTCTGATGTATACCAAATACATCCCCAGGTTGACACTACTAACCATTGCTTTGCTTAAGAGCTCATTCTCCTCCCTGTGTGCTAACATTTGGGGCCCAGGGGCCCTCCCACAGGCACACTGCCTAGTCTTCCGTAACTTGCCCAAGTACCCCACCGATTTCCATCTTTTCCTCAGGATATAAAGAAATCTGCTCTCCAGCCGAGTGCTGCCACTAGGAGCTCTTAGCTGAGGTGGTGTGCGCTCCTATGGGCCATCAACTTCCTCACCAAGCCTGCCCCTCACTTCCCTGATTACTCTGTCCAGGATGTATCTCAGATCAAGCCAGCCCTTTCTAGCTACTAAACTCCTAATCACAAGGAAAGGGGCACAGTGAAGAAAAAATTCTAAAATTTTAAAAGATATCCAAACTGATTTTTCCTCTGCCTACTCTGAAACTATGGATGTCTGCTCTCAACCCATATTTGGTATAGTTGATTTATATGTTAAGGAAAATAGAGTTCCCATCTCACCCCAGTTCTTAGAGGGTCTATGATCCTGACTTTGCATTCTGCCATTAGCTATTAAATCTTAGTCTAGCCCAGATATTCTAACTGGACCTGCAGTTTAGTACTCTTCCTTAATATTTGACCCCAGCTTCTGCGACTATCAGAAAGAAGTTGAAATATTCTGACTGTGTTAAACCCTCACTGCTCAGAGTCACGCGGCAGGACAGCACAGAAGGGAATGTTCAGGATTCTAGAGCTCTGCTGTATACCATTGTGCCTGTAGCCAACAGTACAGCTTTGGGCACTGTGCACTTAAAAAAGTGTTGAGGACAGATTTCATAGTAAGTATTCTCACCACAATTTAAAAAAAAAAAAAAAAGGTTGTGGGGGTACCAGG
Source organism: Budorcas taxicolor (assembly GCF_023091745.1). Taxonomy (NCBI): domain Eukaryota; kingdom Metazoa; phylum Chordata; class Mammalia; order Artiodactyla; family Bovidae; genus Budorcas; species Budorcas taxicolor. Next base: position 133,514,301 of record NC_068910.1, read on the forward strand.
AAGTGAGTGTGAGTAAGGCTTCAGAGCTGCTGCCCATGTTCTTTTCCGGGGTCTGGGTGCTGATCACACAGATGTGTTCAGTTTGAGAAAATTCATTGAGCTGATTAGATCCACTCTCTCTATGTATAGCATTTAAGAGTTTTAAAATAAAATGAATGATTTCTCTCTCTAAAGAAAAGGGACTGTTGCATCTACACTCAATAAATCAACCAATCACACCAAATAATAATGACAATAGTAAAAATCACAAGAATAACAGCCATTAACTGGATATCAAGTGCTTCACATGCATTATCTTTAACCAAAATGGCAACTCTGTTCATTTCAGTACCTCAGTATTTCTGATGAGGAACTTAGACAGACCTTGTATCTTCCATTTCCAAGGTAGAACTTGGATTCACGTTCAGACTGCTGAGTTCAAAATCCAGCCTACAAACCACCATGCTGTCCTCCAGGGAAGTCTTGGTCTTACTAGTTCCCTCACCCCCTGCCCCGCCACTCCATTGCCACCACTACCAACAAAACACAGTTTCTGGGTTACAGATGTTGACATATCTTGGCAGGAAAAATCAAAAAGCTAAAAGTTGTGAGAAAAAATGCTGAGACACTGCAACAGTCACAGTCATTGTGGCTGTTACCAAACGCAGAGCCCTGGCAGGCCCACTCTTGCCAAACGCAGAGCCCTGGCAGGCCCACTCTTGCCAAACCCAGAGCCCTGGCAGGCCCACTCTTACCAAACCCAGAGCCCTGGAAGGCCCATTGTTACCAAACGCAGAGCCCTGGCAGGCCCACTGTTGCCAAACCCAGAGCCCTGGCAGGCCCACTCTTACCAAACGCAGAGCCCTGGCAGGCCCACTGTTGCCAAACGCAGAGCCCTGGCAGGCCCACTGTTGCCAAACGCAGAGCCCTGGCAGGCCCACTGTTGCCAAACCCAGAGCCCTGGCAGGCCCACTCTTACCAAACCCAGAGCCCTGGCAGGCCCACTGTTGCCAAACGCAGAGCACTGCCAGGCCCACTGTTGCCAAACGCAGAGCCCTGGCAGGCCCACTGTTGAAGCAACACCATAGAGCAGGAGAAGACTGATGAATCTGAGAAGGCACTCTACAAATTCAGTAACTTAACCAAAAAGGCAAGAGACAGAGTAAATCCTTCTGACTGCTTCAGTATCAAACACGTTGGTCAGGTCACATTAGTCCCAGGAAGCGTGTTGTGCAGACGACTGCCAAAGAATGTGGGAGACGTGAGATGCAGGGAATCGAGAGCTGTGGGGAAGGCAGGGTCTGCAGAGGAAGAGGGAGCTTTCAGTGGGACTGTCACCCACCCCCTCAACAGCTGTCCAGAGGCAGAAATGACCGGTACCTGTCTGGGAAGAGGCCAAGCAGAGAACATCTCTCGACACGTGGTAGAAGTCGGGGTAAACAAGCAAATGGGATGATTCCAGGGGCTGTGAAGCTAGGATGAAGCTGGTAGAATCTGAAGGGACAGACACGGTGGAGTTGATGTGTACCTAAAATAACAGATTTATGATGATGCTGGAGCATGGAAGAGTAGATATGAGGAGACACCCACAGAAACTCAGAGGCGGCTGGTGCAGGCCTGGATTAGCGAGGAGCCATCCAAAAGACAACAAAGAGGGTCTATGACCTGACGGGGCCAGGTTTCAAATTAGGTATAAGGGAGGGAGGAGAGGGGCACAAATGACTACAGTTTTATCCAAGGATGTTTTGGAATCTGGCTGGACAGGTCGAGAAATCTGGATCTGGGAGAGAAAGGAGCAGAAAAGGACGGGGAGGGGGACTGGTGTACCGTGTGATGGAAAGGCACACTGGCCTGAGAGCCAAGAAGAGAGGGCCCTGACTCTGATTTTGTGATCACGTCATGTAACTTGCCCTGGTCTGTGCTTTCTTATATCTAAAATTAGGAATTTAATCCAGCAAACATGTATTGAGCACCTACTGTGTGCCAGGCACTATGCAACCATCTGTCTCATATTTCCCACATGTGCCCTAAGCAGGGTAGGATCCAGTCTCCTTTCTAGTCAAGCACCCCAAGTGTGGCTGTTGCCTTTCGTAAGTCCTAACTTTTGCTCCCCTCTAGCGGCCACAGTGCGCCATTAGCACTGTTCTTTTTCTCCTCTCTTACTGGAGCCCTGATCTAAATTGAAAGTCAGGAACAGAGAACACGTTAACGTTTCATGGACCAAAGCACATCTTTAAAAAAAGAAAGAAAGGAAAATTTTTGTTATCCTTGGTGGCTCAGACAATGAAGAATCTGCCTGCAATGTAGGAGACCTGGGTTCAATCCCTGGGTTGGGAAGATCCCCTGGAGAAGGGAATGGCTACCCACTCCAGTATTCTTGCCTGGAGAACCCCCATGGACAGAGGAACCTGGTGGGCTACAGTCTATGGAGTTGCAGGAGTCGGACACAACTGAGCGACTAACATTTTTTTTGCTTCTCTGTTCATGGAGCACTGACCTGAATTGAAAGTCAGGAGCAGAGAACACATTAACTCCTAATGGACCAAGGCATATCTTTTTTTAAAAAAAGAAAAGTTTTTGTTAATAAAATTTCCAAAAAAATGCAAGTTAAAAAAGTGAAGATGAAACTAGATCACAGATCACAGACAGGTAGTAGGGAGCAGGTAGTAAGCAGTGTCCAGCAGGGGCATCCTGATACTTGGTAACCAGGCTGGGAGGCAGTGGTGAGGAAGACACAATGTCAGGAACCAGACATGAGACGTGGTTGGCAGTCAGTCCCAGAGCAAAACCAGCCAACAGCAGCAGATAGAAGCAGAAAGTCCCATTAGGACTCACCCAGTAGTGGGTGAGCCTGGGAAATAGGGAGTGTGGGGTCACAGACCAAGACCCAAACTCACACTGAAAAGGGGAGGGTAGGACCAGGGGTAAGAGGAAATCTAACAGGGATTCCCTGACGGCAAAGACGACAACCTTTAGGGAAGCCGTGATGAGACTCTGGGAACCTTTCTGTTGCTGCTGCTCTCTGTCTTTGCTGGGCCTTTGTTCCAGATCATTCATCTGCAGAGCTGGCATCTGCACAACTGGAGATGGCCCAGTGGTGACAGAGCTGAGTGGGCTGGCATCAGAGAGAGGCAGGTGCTCTCGGGTCCGCCTGGCTTGTGGGTAAGCAGGAATGAAGTTGTTATCCACTGTCCCGGCCCAGGGAGGGGCTGAAGCTAATAACAGACACAATTCAGAGCAGGCACAATCGTGGCAGTACTGTTAGGTAGTTAGAATAGGGAAAAGGAGTCCAAAATGGCCGTGGCTAAAAGACAAGGAAGGGAAAAGCCTGCGAAAACAGAACAAAGGAAGGTCAAAGGAAGGTCAAAGAAAGGTCCGAGGACCAGAGTGAGGACTTCAGGTAGAACAGCACTCCTGGCTGAGCCCAATTTGCACAGGGCAGGCCCAGGGGGAAGAAAACATATAAAAGGAGGAGCCAAGCGCTCTCTCCCTCTCGGTCTCACCTGCGTTCACTCTTTCTCTCTACCGCCCCCGCCCCCGCCCCCGCCCCCACCAACCACTGGCGCCCTCCTCCACTCTTCTCTTCTTCAAGGATGGATTCTCCTGCTGTCTTCTAAATAAAATAGAGCTGTAACACTGATTTGTCTAAGAGCTATGACACGGTTTGTTCAAGACCTGAGAGCTGTTAGGTGCCAAGGGCTTTAATGCCCGTCACTCCAAATCATCGTTGTGATGAGACAAGAACCGAGCAGCATACACTCGTGTGACAAGTACCCATGGGGCAGTAGTAAGGGACATTGTTCCTCATCCCTGGGCCAGCACCTTGCATTTCCCCTGTGGTACTTGGGTGTTCATATGATGTGTGTTCCCCAGCAGCTAGTAAGCCTGCTGAGGGCAGGTCATCACAACCGTCTGCCTCGCTGCTCTGTGTCCTGTGCCCAGCTCAGTGGCTGGCTGCAGAGTAAGCGAATGAGTGTGGATGAGATAACTGCACTCCTAAGACTCGGAGTCCTGCCTTTGTGATTTGCTCTCTGTGACCCTGAGCCTGTCATTCCCGCTCGTTACGCCTCAGTTTCCTCATCTGTAAAATCAGGGATCTGTGAGAGTCAGATAATGTCTGTGCAAGAGTTTTGTACTCCATAAAGGGCCATTCAGATGTGAATTATCATCTTATTCAGCCCCGAAATGAGAAATTAACAGGATGTTTCCTGGCATCTCTTTTGGCCTATGTCACTATGGGTGTTTGCTTTCTGAGTCAAAGCATTGAGAATGTACTTCTGAATGTGAATTTGTAATTCACCCCCCACCCGCCAGCTTGCCAGCAGCTGGCCGGCTATCTCTTACATTCTCAGCAAGGGCTGAGACAAGCCCCTCTGTCACGGGGTCAACAGGTCACCCCTCATTTAATGAAGATAAAAAGAAAATTCTCTGAGTTAAAAGTCTCAGAGCCCCAAGTAGAGAAAGGGCAGGTGCAGGCTTGAGAAGACTCTGCAATTCAGATTGGGGTTTGCAGTAGATTCTGCTTAATAGGCATCAACAGTTTGACTTAACAAGAGACTCTTGAACCATGTGGAAGTATAGCGGTCACTCCTGGGAAGTTAGTGTGTGCCTTGGTCTGTGCTGGAAGACTCCATCTAAGGAAATAGGTTCAGTCCTAATAGGGACCACCCTATTAGGAGGGACAGTAACATAGTGAAGTTTATCCAGAAGCATATGAAGAAAATATCAGAAACTACATGTTCTAGAGCCATTAGAAGGAATGTTTTAAAAAAGGAAGAATTAAATCCTCTGTACTCCCCTGGAACGCAGACTGAGAACCATGAATGAAAATTAAAAACACGGAAAATGTTCTTAAAACCACAGCTCTTCACCAGCAGGGAACAGTTTCATAAAGCAGACAGCAGATATCTCTTAAAGAATCCAGCCTTGAGTAGGAGGCCAGGGAGAAACCCACGAAGGCACCTGGCTCCTGTGATCTGTCATCCCAGCTGCCTCTCCCAGCTCTGCAGCCTCTGCAGCGTGGATCTGGAAGCCCTCCTCCCACACTGGCTTCACTCCATATATCGAGGCCTTCGGTGGGAAAGTGGACTTAGAGCCTTGTGTTATTCTTTTAGAGCAATGACATCATTAATCTAGCAAAGTTTGGTGAAAAGTGTATTGAGCCTAAATTTGAAAACCCGAGTCTGGTCTTGGCCCAACTACCAACTAGGTTGAGAGCCTCAGTTTTTCCCTGTGTGAGTTAAAAGGGTTGGATAGGACTTCCCTTGTGGTCCAGTGGTTAGGAATCCACCTGCCAGTGCAGGGGACATAGGTGTGATCCCAGGTCCAGGAAGATCCCACATGTCACGGGGCAGCTAGGCCTGTGTGCTGCAACTGCCGAAGCCTGCACACCCTAGGGCCTTGCTCTGCAGCAAGAAAACAGCACTGCAATGAGGACCCTGCACACCTCATCTAGAGAGACCAGCCCCTGCTCTCCACAGCTAGAGAAGACCCACGCAGAGCAACCAGAGCCAGCAGTTATGAGTCAATTAATTATTTATGTATCTAAAAGAAAAGAAGGTTGAATAATATCTGACTTAACTCATTTGCTTACTTACTAACGTATGCTTTCAAGCAACAAATGTTTATTTAGTATCTACTGTCTTCCAAACACTATTTTCTTTGGTTAAGTTCCTTTCTTTCTTGGGGAGTTATTTTTCTCATCTGTAAAATGCAAGGATTGGATCAGATGAGCCCCCAGATTCCTTTCACCTCCAACAGGCCATAAATCCACCCAACAGTTCCAGCATCATCTCAGTCCACATTTCATTGTTTTAACTAAAAGTTTATCACATAAGACTCTGATGAATGCTTTGCTAAAATCAAAAACCATTTTGTGGGTTCAGACAGTTCATTTTTTTAATAAAGGGAATGAAGGAATTAATTTTATTTTCTATGTGTCAAAGGCATATCACATTAAGAGAAACAAAGAAAGTAAAGAGAAATTAAGGAAAATTGGGAAAACAAATGGTAATCATAATACTCACTGAATGCTTGTTGAGGCAAACTTTTTAGTCTTTAAAGTCTGAATATGTTTTTAGTGTACCCTCATCTTAATGATGGTTTGGGCATAGAATTCCAGATTGGAAGTCATTCTCCCTCAGAATTTTAAAGAAATTGTTCCATTTTCTTTTATGTTCAGTGTTGTTAAAATCTGCTATCATTATGATTCTTGATTTTTGGAGTTTTACCTGACTTTTTCTCCTCTCTGAAAGCTTTTAGGATTCCCTTTTACTGATATGTGCCAGTGCTGTGCTTTAGAGTAGGTCTTTTAAAAAAAACAAAAAACAAAAAACTAATTACATCAGGCACTTAGAACACTGTATCAATTTGGCAATTCATGCCCTCCGTCCTGGGAATTTTTCTTTGCAATTTATTCCTTTCTACTTTATCTAAAACTTGTTGGATTGCTTCTTTAATTGTCTTATTTTTCTCTTATTTTCCTCTGCTGGTGTTCTTATTCTACTTTTTGGAAAATTTGAATATATCTCCAACCCAGATGGCTTCCCTGGTGGCCAGCTGGTAAAGAATCTGCCTGCAATGTGGAGACCAACCCATATACGAAATGTCTCTTTTCAGCCATGATTTTGGTTTCTAAGGGCGCTTTCTCATCCTGTAAGTCTCCTCCTTTCTGCAGCAGCCTGTTCTTTTTTCATGGATAAAATATCCTCCTCTCTCTCTGAGGACATTATAGTGCTGTTGAAGTTCGTCCTGCCTGCATTTTGCTCCCTCTGACTTCCTGGTCCTCTGTGTCTGCCTGGTTTGGTCTCTGTCAGGGAGACTTTTCTGAAAAGTCTGGTAATTCTTAGCTGAATCTTGCGGCACCAAGAAAGCTGACCACATATTCTGTGTAAAAGGAAGGCGCTTATTGACTGGAAGGATTCCCTGTTGGTGGTCTGGCAGGGTACCACGGCTTTGTGGGGAGGGGTTCCCAGCTGTCAGTTTCTATACACCTTTCTGGTTTCTCCAGTGAAAGAGCCTCAAGTGTTCATATTTGATTGCCAGGATTCTGGGAGCCAAGAGGGACAAGGATGTGGTCATCTCCTTACTCTGTGTGTAGATATTCAGTGAACTTCCATTTTTCAGGAAAGTGTGCATTGGGTAGAGGGGGAACTAGGGATCTGTTTCCTTTACAGACTTTCAGCCCATCTTACCTCTTCAGCCCCACCTGAACTCCTGCCCTCCTTGTTGCCTGGTGCTTCCAGTTCCTGAGGCTTTCTGAGGATCAAGCAGGGCTAATTGAGGGAACTGGTGTGCTGACTTGGGAAACCTTTAAAGGTGTCCACATCACCTTCCCTAGACAGCAAGGGCCAGCTCTTCTAGTTGGCTGGGTTTAGGACAAGACTCCATTAAGATGTTTAAAAAGGAAAAAATAAAATAAAAGTTTTCATTTGCAGATTAATTCATGGCATAATCATTATATAATCATCTACATGCCTATATATTGATACATCTGGCACAGTCTATTCCCAGATAAATGCACCCTCAAACTGATTTCTCTTTTCCATTTTTCTCTATTCCTAACTTTCTCTTCAAATTTAAATAATAATAAATTAATACCTCTGGCATTCATTTTTAAACACTTAGCTAATTCTGCTCAAGGCACTAAGTGCTTTAAAAATATTTAAAAGTATTAGCTTATTTAATATTTACAAGTGTTATCTCAGTTAATCTTATAACAACCTACAAAGTAGGTACTGTGACATATCCCCATTCTACAGATGAGCAAACCGAGACCAAGATGTTAAATATCTTGTCCCTGGTCACACAACTGATAAAGGGCTCCAGAGTCCCTGCCTCACCACTAGTCTGTGCTGCCTGGGGAGAATCTGATTAGCAGAGCACACAGAAGCTGAGGCTCTGAAATAACAACAGAAGGGAGGGGTATTGTCCTCCACTTCTGAATATTACCGGAAACCCCACAGGGAATATTCATGTTCTTTTTCTGTAACTTGGGGAAGCTCACAGAGGTGATCTAGTGCACACTGTTTATACAAGAAGGAGGTTCCATTACTCTCCAAATAGTAACCAAGCAAAAACGACCTACATGAAAGCAGTGGTTTCTGGTGAATATGCGCAAGAGCCGGGGGGGTTATGAAGTCTTCCCTGGTGTGTAGCAGCGTGTGCTGTCACCGAGGAGCAGAGGGAAGGTGAGGTGCTCCTTCTGCCCTCTAGGAAGCATCACAGAGGGTGGGGGGTGAAGCCCACCCAGAGACTGGGCAAGAAGGGAACAGGCTCCACCAAGAAAGCCTGGACCTGAAAAGGAGAGCGACTGGGAGAGGAAGCGAAAGAATCAGCTGATGACTCAGGGGCAATGGGAGCAGACACAGATGGAAATTAACATCGGAGGGGTTTAATAGGCCTCACCAAAGACTCACACCCAGGCCGGGGGCACACTGCTAAGTAGGGGGGTCACTGTGAAGTGAGAAAGATGGGAGATTACAGAAACGGGGGTGCAAGGTCAGAGAAGACTCCATCACACCCAGCTTCATGCTGAGACTGTGCTATCAGGGCAAGACTCATGACATTTTTTCTAGCAGGAGTAAGTCTGGTCTTAGAATCTGGAGTAGGATTGAACTGATAGTTTGAAAGTTAAACAACCATTTCAGATAGTTTAAAAATATGCAGTAAAACTTCAATGCAGCTTCAAAGTTTTGGACAGGACATGACAGTCCTTCGTGGTGCCCATCAAATCACCTGTGACCTCTGTGATATGAGAGACACGTCTAAGGACACCCATCAAATAGGAATGTTGTTCATAGAGGGAATAAGCAACAGGCTGGTAGAAGAGATTCAAACGTACATCATGAACGAAAAACAAGCTACTGTCGGGGGAGTGATGGTCATCTTAGAGAAATCAGGGACTCTGCTAAGAGAGAAAAAGGTCAAGTTTTTACATTTTGATCAGTAAAACGGGTCTAGAACACAAGGCCTGCTTTACCCTTGGGAACTAGTTAAAGAAAGAACCTGATCATAGCTTTATTTTCTTTGAGGATAAGCATAGCTCAGCTCAGTGGGGAGGAGGACATCTGAAGTGCTGGGAAAGTCAGTGAGCTGCCTGATGGCAGATCTCCATGGGGCAACTTCAGAGTGAAGCTGCAGGTGTAAGAGGGTGAGGCCCAGATAAGTGTTCATAGACAGACAGCTGGCAGTGGGAGAGAACAGGTAGTTAAAGGAGGCAAAGAGGGCCCGGGAGGCTGAAGAAATTATTAAAGTAATCCAAGTCTAGAGCCATGAAATGGGAGGATGGGGCAAGGGGAGGGGTAGACGCATCAGAGACGTAAGAATGAGAGCTGCTTAGGTGGAAGGCTTGCGTGCTCAGGAAGGAGAAGTTGTTCAAGGAACTGATCATTAAAAGCAAAGTCATCTTTAAAATGAGTCGATTCTGGGAGATGCAGATACTGAGGAAGAGAGAGAGTGTCTGGACAGCTGCCTTGGCTGTGAATGGCTCTCCTTGGGGAGGAGTCAAGAGGCCAAAAGACAAGCCCAGAGTGGAGGCAAGAAGGGTAAATGGGCAGTGGTTTTCCAGCTCCGTGCATGTCTCCATGGCTAGTCAGTCAAGCAGGGGAACAGCTGAAAGACAGGCTGCATGTGGCAGCTTTGTGTTGGGAAAGCACAAAGGGGTCATCTCTGACAATGAAGCCAGATGGGAAAAATAATCCACAAGCCTAAAAGGAAAGTTAGAAAACAACATGCTGAGAAATATAAAATAAAAATCTAAAGACTTGCAAAGGAAGACCTTAAAAAGTTCTTAATTGCCTGTGAAGAAACTAGTTAAGTGAAAACAGGAATTGTTCTTTGCAGCATTTTCTGTAACAGGCTGTTAGATAAAGCTGTTTAAGTTCCTAGGAGTGGAGATTTAGCTCAGGCAGAGAGGTGGGAACTTCCCAAATGTGCCACCCACTGCAAAGGCAATAAGAAACCATGAGGATGGGGCACAGCCACTGGTCCTTGGGAAATGGGAGGAGGAGGAAGAGAAAATAATGGTCATGGGACTCTGTGAGTCAGGAGACACCAGAACTGGTTGGAAAGAAATATATACACGTGAACTTTTCTATGTAGCTGATAATTTAGTATTTGTGAGGGATTTGGGCTTATTGGTTAGTGAGCCCTCTATAGGGGCTTTCCCAGGTGGCTCAGAGGTTAAGAATGTGCCTGCAGTATAGGAGATAGAGGAGTCAGGGGTTCGATCCCTAGGTTGGGAAGACCCTCTGGAGGAAGGCATGGCCACCCACTCCAGTATTCTCGCCTGGGAAATCCCACAGACAGAGGAGCCTGGAGGGCTAAAGCTCATAGGATTGCAAAGACTCAGACATGATTGAAGTGAAATGTTCAGATGGTGGTGAGAAGCATCGCAGTCCAGAAAGCGTAAGGCACAAAGCCTGAATGAATTACTTTAAGAATTGCAAGGAAGCACCTTAAATGTGCAAAGCTTCCTCAGAGATCTCTTGGTCCCTCTGACCTTGACCCTCCGCATATCAACAGGGGCTCTTAGAACTTTTCAGTACTAATTCCACTGTGGGTTTTCTGAAGCATTGTTTCTCAGTTGTGAACCCCAAATCTGTACACCCTAAAATTTCCCCGTGGCTCAAGGGGTTGTTTGGGGGGCAGCCATGGCTCACCACTGCCTCATCCGTTTCTCCTAATTCCCTCCATTGCCACTCTTTGGAATTCCCTTGTTGCCATGGGGATGGGGACCCCGTGTAGTAATCTCTTTGACTAAGCCATTGAGGTGAGAGGAGCCAGGTCATCAACCCTGGGTTTGACTCCAGTGCGTTTGGCTGGACCTAGAGCATGAGCGTCACAGAAAGGCCTTTCCCTCGTCTTCCCCGCCCTCATTTCTGGACTGTCAGCCTGCAGGAGGCAAACAGCACCACCTCGTGGTGTTTCCAGGCTTCTCTACCAGAACTGGGTTTTGAATTGTAGAAGCGCACAGCATGGCTCCAAGCTCTTACCCAACCCTGGTCCTCTCGCTGCTGGTGGGTGGGTCTGGCTGTAACTTGCCTTCAGGGTCAATGGGCCTTGTGTCTGGTACCCTACTGAGCTGTTTGCAGCCAGAGCTTCAGGCTCCCTCTGCGTTCCCTCAACAGTCTTCAGAGGGCGGCACCCAGCCCTGAAGAGGTTGCAGGTTACATCTCAGGCCCTATGCCCCCTTGGCCCCAGGAAAGAACCTGAGCTCCTGAGGGTGGTGCAGAGGAGAACGCCACAGGGGCATAGAAACTCAGTGACAGAACTTCTTGGAGTTAAGGAAATGTCGTGCTCACCTAGCCCAGAATCCTACAAATGGTCCATTAGTAGAAAGTGTAATTGACCTAGTGGGATGCCACCAGCAACTGAGAGGGGAAAGAAATTAAATAGAATATCAGAGTAAAATTTGTGTTTCAGTGATGCAGTTATTCATATGTAGTATAAACTGGTCAAGAATTTCAGTCCAAAAAGCTTAAGAGGCCTGATGTAGGGCAGGCATTCTGAGAGACCGAGGAGCTCAGGCCGCTGGCGTCTTCTCCCTATGTGCCTCCCACCCTCTGCAGCCAGAGACACGCCTGAAAATGTGTGACTTGCCCGGTGGCATGTGGTTTAAGGAGGAAGGGATTTGTAGTCGAGGTCTGGGTTCAAGCCCAGCTGGGTGACTATGGGAAGCCACCTAGCAGTGTTTCTCAAATAGTAGACCAGGGAATCCCCTTTCCAGAATCCTGAGTTTCAGGAGGAGGCCTGGAGGTTCCTGGTTAAAAATATGCATTTCTGGGCCCTAATCCAAGTGCAAGGGAGGGAACAGCTAGGGCATCTGCATTTCCAATAACCTCCCTAGGTGATTTCCATGCACACTCACTGTTCCAACCACTGATCTTGACATTTCTGAGCTTAAATTTCTTGATGTAAGAAATGACTGTGGAGTGGATAATGTATGTGAAGGTACCTTACACACTGTAAGAGCACTCTTCAGACTTGAGGTATTTCCATTCCACATCCTCCTCTAAATGACACTTTGGAGAAGATAACACCAGCTGAGTGGGTAGTGGGGTCTGTGTACTTAATGGAACCAGGAGAGTCACATGGAAAAAATGAACCAAAACCATGTTTCTTTCTTCTCGTCTCTTTCCACCTCCCACTTTTTGTCCTACACTTTCTCTTCTTGACCTAACCCTGATGGCAGAACCATGCCCATCCATGGAAATGTGTTTAGAGTGGACTCCGTGCTTTGTGATTGGTAATGATGCATATTGCAGCTATGAGTCTGATATGTCATGTTAACCTTTTCGAGCCCACTGTAACATTCAAGTTCCTTTAATAGAAAATTCTCACAGTCCTGAATGCTGAGCTTTTGACGCTGGGGAGACTGCTGATTCCCTACTCACTGTGCTTACCTATGTCGTGCTTACCGTTCAGCAGAAGCCTCTCTGGATGTGTGTAAAATTCATAGCTACCGCTGCTGGTACTGACAGTGCAGGCCCTGGAGGCTTAAATCAAAGATGTGCAGACTGAAGGTGAGCTCCCTGGAGATAATAGGGAGCTTCCCCCTGAATCTTAGAGAACAGGCTGCTGAGCTGGGCCCCTGGGTCTCCTGTTCCTTCCCTTCGCCCCCTTCTTACCCTACCCCTAAGTGCAGCAGCTCTTCCCAGAGGTAGGCTGTGTGCTGAGTTCCAGAAGACAAATGAATACCGAATGGTTTCTCTCGGTGAGGGTGATAAGTCTCCGTGTTCAACTAGTAGAGGGTGTTCCTGTCGCAGGGTCTCTCTCCCCAGTTTTATTGATTCTGCCCCAGGAATGGTGGCAGGCCTAGAAGGAAGAAGGCTGGAGCACTAAGGCTGGTTCCTAAGGAAGATGCGCCCGTTCTTCTCTGCCCATCTTCCCCCTGCTTCCCAGGGGCTGAGCAAGCAGATGATTCTAGTCTCCTTCCAGGTGAACAGTCTTCTGTGTCTGCCATTGAGTTGAGGGTCTGTTCTCTTTTATATCTCTAGTGCCTACATTTTATGCTAATGGCTGCAGCATAGGGTGGGGATGAGGAAGGTGGCAGGAATGAGAAGGAAGGGAGGTCATCTCCATTATTCCCAAAGTCAGTTAGAATCAAGTGAGAGTGAGTGAGTTAAAAATGATGCCAGAAGAGTGTGAGGACCAGGAGTGCAGCCAGGCATGGGGCAGAGGAGCCCTTGGAAGAAGAAAATGGACACACTTGGGCCGGGGTTGGACGGCACCGTTGGCTGGAAGCTCGTAAAGGAATGATGAAAAGAACTAACTCCCACGCTGCAGCAAGGAATTAGGAGCAAAACCTGGTTCTGGGTAGGCTCCAGACTGTCACTGCAGCTAGAGTGAACGACAGTAATTGAATAACACTGTGTTAATTTCTTATTTTTTGTTTTCTTTTTCCTGATTTCCTTTCCTCTTCCCGACTCCCTTCCCATCTTCTCCCTTTCCTCCACCCTGAATCTCATCCTTGCTATTTCCCTTCCCCCTCTCCTCTGTTCTCATGCATCCTTTGTCCCCTTCCCCACCCACCCACCTATCCTTCCCCCATGCCCTCGTGTTTTACTCCACCCCCACCTCACCCCCAAAAGCTCTCTGGTGGCTGTGAGTTGACCGTGGTGCTCCAGGACTTCAACGCAGGCCACAGCAGCGAGCTGAGCATCCAGGTGGGACAGACGGTGGAGCTGCTAGAGCGGCCGAGCGAGCGGCCAGGCTGGTGTCTGGTCCGAACCACGGAGCGGAGCCCCCCCCAGGAGGGCCTGGTCCCCAGCAGCGCCCTGTGCATCTCCCACTCCCGAAGCAGCGTGGAGATGGACTGCTTCTTCCCCCTGGTGAAAGGTAGGGAGAAAGGAGGGGGAGGGATGAGGACCAGAGGCTGCTGGAGATGTGGCCCGCTTGTTAGAAGAGCATCATGGCACTCGCTTGTCTCAGGAGCCTGTTTTGACCTGTGCGATTTCTCCCAGAGAAGAGAGTGCATTGTGCAGGGAGTGCATTGGGAGCACTTACTAAGATGCAGACGGCGGCCCCGCACCAGCATTTCTGGCCCAGAAGGTCTGCAGTGGGGTCTGAGAACTTGCATTCCTAAAAGTTCTCAGGAGATGAAGATGCTGCCAGTCCAGCACAACAACCATGTAACTCTGGGAAAGAGTCACTTAATCTTTCTGAATCATTTCATCTTAAAAATGAAGGCTGACTTAGATGACCCTTAAGATCCCTGGTAGCACAGTCGGCAAACAATGCGCCTGCAATGCAGGAGGACCCACGTTCGATCTCTGGGTTGGGAAGATCCCCTGGAGAAGGAAACGACAACCAGTATTCTTGCCTGGAAGCTCCACTACTTTGGCCACCTGATGCGAAGGGCCGAATCATTGGAAAAGACCCTGATGCTGGGAAAGACTGAGGGCAGGAGGAGAAGGGTACGGCAGGGGATGAGATGGCTGGATGGTATCACCGACTCAGTGGACATGAGTTTGAGCAAACTCGGGGAGATGGTGAAGGACAAGGAAGCCTGGCATGCTGCAGTCCATGGGGTCGCAAAGAGTCGGATACGACTGAGCGACTGAACAATTCCTGCCTAGAGAATCCCATGGACCCAGGAGCCTGGCAGGCTATGGTCCATGGAGTCGGCAAGAGTCAGACACGACTTTTAGCGACTAAACCACCAGATCTCGTCTAACTCCCCCATTGTATCGCCACACATCCAAAATAGTTATCTTCCGCCCACAGCCCAGTACCTAGATTCCCTTCTCCACTAACCCCTCCCCCTCCCCAGCTGCTGTCAGCTCCCTGGGCCCCTCCCCCTCCCCAGGTGCTCATGGTTCACAGAAGCCTGAGCAAACCTGGGGGTAACACCCAGCACAAGCCAGTTGAGTTTGGCCTTCCCCTCAGCCCTGCCAGGGTCTGAGACACTCATTTATGTGCCTCTGATGTGCAGATTACTGGAGCCTTGGCTTCTGTTTTGTATAAGCTCTGTATTCTTCCCACTTGCTTGTTTATTCACTGTCTCACACCAGGGAGACTAAGCCCCTGGAAACAGTGATTCTCCAGGCAAGGGGTGTCGCTGGACTGGCAGCATCTTCATCTCCTGAGAACTTTTAGGAATGCAAGTTCTCAGACCCCACTGCAGACCTTCTGGGCCAGAAATGCTGGCGCGGGGCCGCCGTCTGCATCTTAGTAAGTCCCTGGGGACACCGACGCACACTCAACTACCAGCGCCTCTGACTTCAGAAGTCGAGGCTGTCAGGGCCTGGAAGTCACTCATTTTACACTGAGGACACTGAGGCCCAGAAAACAGCAGAGTTCTCTTAACTCTGAGCTTCTTTTTGTCACTGGTCAGACATCTACCTCAGGGTTTCCGTGCAACCCTGTGCTAGGTATTTATGGAATGGGAGGAGGGAAGGACCTGATTCTGTCGGGAAGCAGGGGTAATGGTCACCACGGAGAGCTCCTGATGCTACTGACTAATGAAATTGTGGTATGTTTTCATTTCTGGAATTCCATCGGGTCCACTTCTAAACCCGACTTCCTCCTCTCGTCCACAAGGTGGCGATAGCAGGCTGCATTATTGGTGCTGCCACTGAACTGAACTGAACCGGTCCTTCCAAGGGCCTGGAGCGGGTAGGGGTGGTTTCCATCTGGAGAATGGCTGCTAAAAGCTAATTCACCTCATTCCACACACAGACACACACAGAGACACACACACACCTGTGCTCCCCTCCCCCGGTGCAGCCATCACCCGCGTTTCCCTCTTTGCTCTGTATCGGGAAGTTGTGTGGGTCTGTGATTGCAGGTGTGGCCCCTCGGTCCTCTGAAGTGGTCACTAGAGAATCTGGTGGTTTTGGGGAAGGGACAAGCAGGGGATCTCAGGTTCTACTTGAAATCTCACCATGGGGGAACCTGGGACAAACAAAGCGGTTAGAATTGTGTGGGTGAAATGAAGTAATATATGCAAAACACTTAGAACAGTGCCTGGCACTCAATACATGTTAGTTGCCAGGAGAAGTTATAGTTATTATATCACTTCCACAAATTATTCAGCAAAATGACTGAAAACTCCCATCTCCAGAGACAAAGCCAGGACAGCCATTCGGTTGCAGGGAAACTTGACTGGTGACTCATCTCCCAGTGTGGGGTGGTCTATCAGAAAGGACCTGACTTCCGGGGAGGACCTGGGCTTCTTGCCCTAGGCCTGGCTTCCCTGGTTCCTGGCTGGTTGCATCCCCTCCCTGCCCTGGCCCACCAGGAGGTGACAGAGGGGGTCTCTTCCAGCTCTGCCACCAACTCCCTCCATGGCTTTGAGAGGTCACCTTGCTTTCCTGTGCCCAAGCGAGCCCCTACAAGAGAGGAGGCTGG
Organism: Budorcas taxicolor; assembly: GCF_023091745.1. Lineage (NCBI taxonomy): Eukaryota > Metazoa > Chordata > Mammalia > Artiodactyla > Bovidae > Budorcas > Budorcas taxicolor. Next base: position 133,530,633 of record NC_068910.1, read on the forward strand.
CCAGTGCAGTGATTCTCAACCTTTCTGTCCCTTGGATTCACCTGAGGAGGGTTTGAAAAACACTGACGCTCAGGTCTACTCTGGGAATTCTGACACCTCTTGTTCTAGGTGGGGCCTGGGGTGTCCAGAGGGGCATACAGTTAGTGGAGAGTTAATTGAGAAATGGGAGCTGAGGATGAGGGATGCAAAATAGAGGCAAGAAAGCCAGGAGACTGTCGCAGAACTTTCCAGCTAACTCTGCTGCCATCATGACTTCTTATGAGCACCACCCGTAGTGCCTATCACCATTTCCTTGGCTCTTCCTGTTGGCAGCCTGCTTTCTCTCTCCCAACATAAGCCAGTTAGGCGGGGCTTCACATGGCAGCCTGTGAGCTCTCACTGGCTTCTCAACCCGAGGATTCAGGATCCACCCCCCTCCTCCAGGTGCCTGACTCCCAGCAGTCAGGTTTAAGTCTCTCTTCTCAGAGCATCCTCACAGCCCTAACAAGGCCTCAGCTGGAAGTATGCACACTCAAGCACACGCCTCATCTTGGAAAAGCCCCTCTGTCTCTCTCTAGGACCTGTCTGGAGTCTCAGCCTCTTAGCAGAAATTCGATAAGCTATTCCTTTTCCCATCCAGCAGGCTGCCTGTGGGCCACCTGGCCTTCTCTCCTCTCCAAGTGACTTGTCTCCAGTGGGCACTCCACCTCCCAAGTTATGCCCAATGGAACTGAGGCTGAAATGATCTTCTGGGGGTTGTGGAATAGGCTAGGGCATCCTCCAGTGTCACCAGAGGTCAGAATTCATTTCTTTGTCAATGCTTGAAAGGCAACTGGTCCTCTTAACCTTTGAGAGAGCATCAGGCCAGTGCTCCTACAAATCTTAAGGGATAGGAAATCGTGTGTGTGCTGAGTGCTGCCTGGGTACTCAGGCATGACTGCCATCCCCAGAAATGGAGACAAAAGAGCCCTGGATGTCAGCGCTGAGGAGGGAGCTTGGAGAACTACTAGAGCAAGGCTCTCAACTCTGGCTGCCTGGGGCCACCTGGACGCTTTATCAAACGACAAGATCCAGGCCCCACCTAGAACAAGAGGTGTCGGAATTCCCGGAGTAGACCTGAGCGTCAGTGTTTTTCAAACCCTCCTCAGGTGAATCCAAGGGACAGAAAGGTTGAGAATCACTGCACTGGCCAGCCTCCTCTCTTGTAGGGGCTCTCTTGGGCACAGGAAAGCAAGGTGACCTCTCAAAGCCACGGAGGGAGCTGGTGGCAGAGCTGGAAGAGACCAGGGCTCCTACCTCCTCGCTGAACCTCTGTACCACACTCTGCCTGCTGGGCTTCCGAGAGGCTCCAGGGCCTTTCTCCAGTCTTTCCTTCCTGACGCTGCTTAGGAGTCAGTGGTTGCTTGTTTCCTCTTGATATCTCTGTGGCAGGACTGCTGGTGGGGCTGTGTGACAAAGCAGAGGGGCCTGCCGTTCCTGTTACAGCCCCCCTGACATCCTAGAGCTTCTCCCTGGAGTTGGGCCCTGTGGACCTAGTCGTTCTTCTTCCTAATCCCCTCTGACTTTCTCAGCAGTGACTGGCGAAGGCAGCACCTCCCAAGGGACAAAGACTTTGCAGTGGTGGCTTCAGTTCTGGGCATCTTAGAACACCTGGAGGAGACTAAAAAATACTGATGCTTCATGCCCCATCCCAGACCAGTTAATTCAGAGCCACCAAGGGCCTGGGCATTAGTGTTTTTTAAGTTCCTTGGTAATTCTAATGGGTCCAGAGTGACTGCTTTAGGAGTTTGGTGCTGCCTGAGTGTCAGGTATAGGAAGGACTTAAAAGTCCATTGGTAGAGGTTAATATGCAGTTATGTAACAACTCAACAATAAAGAACCAATTCGATTTTAAAATGAACAAAATACTTGTATAGACATTTCTCAAAAAGAAGGTATACAAATGGTCCTAAGTCCATGAAAAGATGGGCAACATCACTGACCGTGAGGGAGCTGCGTGTCAATACTGCAATGAGAAACCAATTCATGGTGGTTCATCAGGAAAGCTATTATTTTTTTCACAAACCATAGAAAATAACAGGTGTTTGTGAGGCTGTGGAAAAATCGGAAACCTTTACCCTGCTGGTGGGAAAGTTAAAGGGTGAATTGCCGTGAAAAACAGTGTGGGAATCCTCAAAAAATTAAACATAGAATTACTATACGATCCAGCAATTCCACTTCTGGATGTATACCCCAAAGAGAATTGAAAGCAGGGACTCAAAGAGGTGTTTGTACAGTTATGTTCATAGCAAAGATGGAAGCAACTCAAGTGTCCATTAGTAGATGTGTGGGTAAACACAATGTGGGATATACATACAATGAAATATTATTTAGACTTTAAAAAAGAAGGAAATCTGACACGCGCTACAGCATGGATGAACTTTGAAGACATTGTGCTAGGTGAAATAAGCCAGACAAAAGAGGACAAATACTGTACGATTCCACTCTGTGAGGTAACTATCACTTTTCTTTTCTTAGTGGGCGGGGGCATAGGCGGGAGGGGCGGAGCTTAGAGAGGAAGGGGCAGGGCTAGCGTTAGGGTTAGACAGAAAGTGGAATGGTGGTTGCCAGGGACTGCGGAAAGAAGAGGAATTATGGAGTTGGTGTTTAACAGGTACAGGGTTTCACTTTTGCAAGACAAAAAAAATTTGGAGGTAGATGATGGTGATGGTTATACAACATTGGAAAAGTACTTACTGCCGCTGAACTGTACACGTAAAAGCAGTCTTTCAAAAAAGCACAGGGTCCGGAAACACAGTCCAGGTTCTTCTCCACCCAGCTCTGTAGGATACCTGTGTTCCTTTTCTTTTTCCTGTATGATTTTTGCCCTGGTTCCAACTGAGCACCTGAAGAAGCTATAGGGAAATGCCTGTTTGCTTAGCCAAACTAAACCAGGGCCTGGTGAGCCCTGGAGCTGATGTCCTGGAGGAAAGAGGCGGTGCCTGTGGTGGCCTGGCTTGTTTACAGGGAGTCCTCTCTTATGGGGTCTCCTGATGAGTTCTCCTTTTATCACTTAGCTGGCCTCGGGAACAGCTTACCCAGGCTGGGGAAGGTGTGAAGGTATAGAACAGTGGAGAACAGTGGGCTCTGGAGGGATGTACCACCACAGCCTGAAGATGCCACACAAGTCGTGATACTGTTGACCTGTATTAAGTGTGTCATCAGCTCGTAAAAGTACCTGGCATTTACTGAGCCTCACTTAGCACCAGATTCTGTGTTCATGCTTCACTGTTTTCCTCATTTGACAGACTGAAAACTGGGTCTTAGATCAGGTAACTTGCCCAAAGTCCATAGCTTGCTAGTGGTGGATCTAGATTTCAACGCAGGTCCATTTCCCAAGGTCTCACTCTTTACCACCGTGCTCCACCCCTCCCAAGGCTGGAGGTACTGAAGAGAGCTATTTTACTTCATTGTCCTGTTCTCTGACTCAGTGCCCTTGGATTTACCCAGTCTAGCTGGGTGAAGGTTGAGAGTGCACAAGCCCTGTACACATGATGCCTCCCACTCCCTCTCCCTCTGGTCTCCTGGGCTCCCTTCCCTGTGGGCAGTAGCAGCAGACAGACTTGTCCTGTGCGTGCCTTGCCCGCTAGAAAGAGCCTGGCTGGAGCAGAATGGCTCTGAGCAGCGCTTTGGCTAGTGGGCTAAATTGGGTGCAGCTCTGCTGGGGCCCGGATACCCCCTTGAGCCGGTCCAGCTGGTCCAGCAGATTCGCTGTGGGGTGGGAATTCCCTGCACTTTCTGCTTCAGAAGTGAAAATGCACCTTTACCATCTCCTCTGCTGTCAGATCCAGACACTTAGAGTCTCCTCCTGCCTACCGGCTGGAGAGTCCACTGCCAGTCTCTCTTGGGACTTAATAGTGACTGCCTTCCACTCTGAGGCTCTCTATGGGCTGGTCTTTTTTTTTTTTTTATTCTGTACAGTTATTCATATTGTCACATGTTCTAAGATAGCATTGGTATCATCTTTCATCCATGTCTTCCTGATTTACCTCTACAATTCCATCCTGTTCTAAAAACATCTCCTTTTTTCTCTCGACATCAGGCAAGTACTGTAAGTAACCTAAAGTGATAACAGTCTAAGTATCCTGTGTTTAATCCATCCAAGCATAGCATATATTGGACCTTCATTTTGAGGTCCAATTTATTAGGTTGAACCTCATGAAATAGCCATATTTGTAGTCAAAACTGGTTGAAAATCAGAAATTTTAAATGGTTCAATCTGATATGTTATAATGAGCCTATCTTTTTCATAGAAGCATACTTGCAAATCTTTGAGAAAACTGGGGAGGGCTTGATACTCAGGGAGTCAGATGGATCAGGAAGAGAACAGAATATGAAACGAGTAGAAAGACACTGAATGTTGGTTTCTGCAACTGTAGGGGAAGCAGATAAACATCCTCATCTCTCACAGTTGCTGGGAGTCTCAGAGGTTGCAAAGTTAAGTAGAAATGCTTTTAAGCCGTGAAGTTGTTCTCTTTGTTATGTGCATAGATTGCTTAGAATAAAACATAAGTGACCCTGCTACGCGTGAGGTTTTAGAGTGACGTGTAGAAGGACATGGATGGCATGATGAGAGGTGTGGAATAAGAGTCTTGAGGTGAAAGATCTGGGGGGGGTTCTGAATCCTTGCCCAGTCACCGGTAAGTTGATAATCTTGGACAAAATACTTAAAATCTATAAAATGGGCAATAGTGCCCACTTGCCTTGAGTCAGACTTCTGACCTGTGAGTACCACACAGTCGACTAACGTTCGTTTTCCTGTCGTTTGTCGCAGTTCTGATGCCTCTATAGGGATGCGTCTAGGGTGTCTCCAGCTTGCATCTTCCCCAGGGCTGCTCACGGGGTCAAGGTGCTGTTTCTAGTTCCATCCGCAGGCCTTGCAATGGCCCAACATTGTCTCTACTCTGCACCCTCTCCCTGCCCTCAGTCTCTACTCCTGGCCTACCCTGAGCCCTTTCTGCACTACCAACAGCAGATCCAGCTGACTCTGAGTTCCTAAGAAGTAATGGCGGACTCCTCTCTTCTCATTTTCTTTCACCTCCACCTAGAGGGTAGAGTTTATATATGATATGTTTGAACTGAAAATTCAAATTATCCCCTAGCTTGAGCCTCTCAATGCCCTGTTCTTTCACTGATTAACTCTGGTCATTGAAGGTAACATTTGAATCATATCCTAGAGCTGGGTGACCCTACATGATGGAGGGCGATGCTGAGACGTTGAGTGTTGTTGGGTGGGCATGAATGTGTGCTTCCCCAATTCAAAGAAGAGAAGAACAAAGACTAATTTTGTAAAAACTGCCTTATTTTACTTTCAACTGAATTTCTTTCACTTTCCTGTCTGTGTTAGGATGGGCCAAAAATGACTCAATAGTTACTGACCAAATGGGAGCCCTCTCAGGACAGTTTCAGGAAGAGGGAGATGTAGGTGCCATCTAGTTCACACCTTACCCTCGTTTTTATTTTATTTTTCTTTTAAGGATAAGGGATCAGCAAAGACAGTTAGAACTTGCCCCAAGCCTACTTTGTTCTGGGTGAGATGTCCTGCCTGGGACCGGCTACCATTGTCTGATATTATTTAGGACATCAAAGGGCTTGGAATGGAGGCCTCAAATAGAAAAATGTCAGGCCAGGCCACATCCTCCTTTCAGTACACCCCAGTGTGGCGGTGCTACAAGAAGAAGTGACGCAGGAGGAGACGCTACATTATCCAGGGAAATGACTGACGCCTCTGGGGACCCTCTGCAGAGATCCTGCCCCTCTCCTTTGTGTAACCAGCCTGCTGACACTTCGCTTATGCCAAACGCCTGTCTCAACAGCATATTTTCATGCCTCTTGGTGCCCACTGTAAATCTGTGAAATATACATGAGAATGATGCCTCTTATTATTTCCAGGGGGAGGAGGGTGAGACGTGAATAGCAACTTCGCTCCTTGGAGCCTCATGAACCAGCTCAGAGCTGGTAGCACTCAGAGCTAAAATGAGAGCCTCAGATTCAGTCCAAGAGAGGAGAGGCTACCACTGTGTGTGTTTGCTGAGAAGGAATGGGAGATAAATGATAGGAGAAACAAGAAACAGAATGTTTCCCAAAGAGAAGATGATGCAGTTTTCTTTTACTAGAGCTACCTCAGCTAAAACCACTTTCCCCACAAAAGCACAGGGAATGTAGAAATGACATGCACAGATTGTAGCTTGGGAGGCAGAGAAGGAGCAACAGAGGTCTAAAGGCTGAGGGCAAGCCCACCGGACCTGTACAGGGAAGGCCAGAGACGAGAGGACCATAACAGTTGGCCATGAGGAGCAAGCCTTGCAGCCCTCAGCCCGAGGAGCTTTCAGCAGTGGGACCCTGATACTGCTTGGCCAGAGAGAGTGTTGAGGACCCTCTTCCCATCACCTCAATGCCTTCCCCTGTGTCAGTCGAACTTTGAAAGCAACCACCCTTCGTCTAGGACCCCCGTACCACTGAACCAGCAGTCTGAGCTCAAACTCTACAACATGAATGAGAAATCTTTCAGTTTGCAAGTCTTGCCATGTTTAATACCAGCTCTCCATCCTCCGGAGCAGAGAGGCCATCCACTCACGGACCAGCCTGCCTCTTTTCTTGTCCTTACCTTTGGGAGAGGACTAGGCTGCCTGCTTTCCCCAGCCTTGTCCCCCAGCCCCAGCTAGGAACACTGATTCTGATACTATGTCCATTTGCCTTACTCTCCACAAGGCCTGTATGCTACAGGGGGTGTGGGTGCCTGCCTTTGTACGCAGGTGGGCATGCGGATAATTACCGTTGCTGGGCTCCAGGCAACAGGGAGGAGGGCTGGGCTCAGCTCAGAACAGTCCATGGCTCCTGTCTCACTTCAGTGATAACAAGAGCCCCTTGTGTGGCTGCAGGGAGGCTCCTGCAAAACCTGCCCCAGAGCCTGTTTTCTGACTTCGCCTCCTCTTAGTTCCCTTCTGCTGCTCTAACAAATCACCACAGACTTAGTGGCTTCAAACAACACCATGTTTATTCTCTCACAGTTCTTCAGGTTAGAAGTCCAATGTGATTGTCACCGGACTAAAATCAAGAATCGGCAGGACAGCCTTCCTTCTGGAAGCCCTAGACAAGAGGTTGTTTCCTCACCTTTCCCAGCTTCTAGATTTCTGGAGGCCACCTGCATTCCTTGGCTTGTGGTCCCTTCCTCCATCTTGAGAGCAAGTGATGTGGCGTCTCCCTGGTCCTTCTTGCAAAGTCACATCTCCCTGTGACCACCGTGGGAAAGGTTCCCTGCTCCTAAGGACTCACATGATTACACTGTGCTAGCCTGAATAATCAAGTATGTGCTCCCCATCCCAAGGTCCCTAATCACGTCTGCAGGGTCCCTTTGGCTCTGTAAGGTATTGCATTTGCAGTTTCTAAGGATTAGGTGTGTGGACATCCTTGCGGGGAGGGGCATATCCTTCCTACCACGTCCTACCACCTCCTGACCAGCCTGCCTGACCGAACTCTTCCACAGCTGAGTGATGCGTTCTCCTGCCCAGCGCCCACACCTTCTGGAACACCCCAGGTCCTCGGATACCCAGACGACTTGTCACCACACTTCCTTCACGTCTCTGCTTAAATGTCACCTGGTTAGAGAGACTTCCCCTTACTCTCACCCTCTACCATCACACATGCCCCTTTGCTGTTTCACTTTTCCTCGTAGCAATTATGTCACTACCTGGCATGTTTACCAATGTTTATTGTTTATCTCCCCCCCCCAACTGCTTTCCAGATTCCCTGTACAAGTGAAGAGGTTTTGTTTATTTTGTTCTTTACTCTGTCTCAGGTAGCGTGAACAGTAGCTGACATATAAGAAGGTCGCGGTAAATATTTATGGGAAGGAAGAAAGGGAGGAAGGAAATGAAGAAAGGAGAGGGGAAAAGAGAAGAGAGGAAGAGAGGAGGGAGGGGAGGAAGGAGAAAGGACCATGTGTCTGGGACTCCTGAGAGAGTTCATCTGTGAAGAGCAGGCTCAGTGTCCTCCATCCCCCAAAGACTGCAGGGGAAACTGGCTAACTTTATCAGGGGGCCTGAGGATGCGGTAGGCAATAATATTCTGAGGCCTGAAGTTCTAACTGAGAAAATCTTTGCAATCCTGCTGCCTGAGAAATCTCCTCTGGGACACATGGGCTAAGCTTACCTCTCATACATCTGGAATGGTTGAAAATTCAGAAATATAAGGATGGGCAGGGTCTTCCATATCCCTCCTATTCATGAACTCCTCCATAAACTGACTTGAGTTCCATTAAGGCAAAATCCACACTGCATTTAATGTATCAGAAACCTCTTCATCGCACCCAGGAATCTACATGCCGCTGCAGCTGCTATTTCTGCCCGTGGGAGGGAAGTGGGCATTGACAGTCAGAATGAAAATACCATCCCTCACAGTGGACACTTAGTAATGGCGAGCCTTCCCAAATTGGAACTCCGTCAAAGTGATAGACGGGCACTTCTTACTGCCCTACTTTGGGAACACTTTGACCTACATAGAAGTGAACCTTTTTGGAAGTAGATAAAACCTAGCGTGGTTTGTTTTTAGCAGCTCCAGCTGCAGTCATCTCTCACTTTGATAAACAGCTTGTCTCCTCCTGAGCTCGGACCTCCAGGAGCCCATCCTGGCTATCCGCAGCTTTATCTCACTGTCCCCCAGAAGAGCATGAGCGCTGGCTGCTCTGGTGAGACCCCTCGGTCCTTTGTGAAACCCCACAGCCTTCTCAGCATCACCTGGCTACCCTTACCTGGGGCTTGGTTCAAACCAGAGGACGATCAGTGATCTTCCTTCCTGAAAAGCAGTGTTGGCAGGGCAAGCCAGGCTTAACTCTTTGAGCCAGAAGGAGGCAGACAGGTGTCAGCTAGATAGGCAGAGAGGGACACAGGGACACATTTACATGGCATAGTTGAGAACAGAAAGAACAAGCTCAATGGTGGTTTAGTCCTTGGAGTCTAAAAGCTGTTGCTAGGTGAATGGAGACACCCATGGGGCCAGCAGTGGTGTAGTGGTTAGATCACACTAAACAGATATAACTAGAAGAGGTTACTATTCATACTGCTAGCAATAATGCTTTTTATGTAGACATTACTATTAAAATAACAGATGTAACCTGAGGCTGCTGCTGCTGCTGCTGCTAAATTGCTTCAATCGTGTCCGACTCTGTGCGACCCCACAGACAGCAGCCCACCAGGCTCCCCTGTCCCTGGGATTCTCCAGGCAAGAACACTGGAGTGGGTTGCCATTTCCTTCTCCAATGCATGAAAGTGAAACGTGAAAGTGAAGTCGCTCAGTCGTGTCCAACTCTTAGGGACCCCATGGACTACAGCCTACCAGGCTCCCCCGTCCAAGGGATTTTCCAGGCAAGAATACTGGAGTGGGGTGCCATTGCCTTCTCTATATACATAGCCATTATATTTGAAAGACATGTTTGGAGTTCAAATTAAATACAGAAACAATGTACACATTGCACCTCCTTTTTTTTAATCTTAAATGTTTCTGGTCACTGATAATTATTATTCTTCACATAAAGATGAAACCTGTACTTTATGTCCAGTCTTGGTTTTCCATCAATTTCCTTTTTGTGCTACAAAAACATTGAACCAACTGCTTTCCTGGAACTCACCTTGTTCTTTGTCTTTGCTCAGGGAACACATCATATTCAATTTATGTTTCTCATACAAGATTCCCATATAAATTCCCATATATAGGTTACCTTAGTGAGTCACAGATAGTAGATACTAAAAAAAACCTCTTTGTTGAATAAATGATCAGTACTTGGCAAGAACCTCGGCGTTTTAAGCTGCAGTCGCAAACGGAGGCCAGGACAGGATACTTTTGGGGAAATTAAGAACCATTCCGGTGTCAGCCATTAGGCAGTTTACAGACCAGAAATCTACGCAGGAAGATGGGGATTAAGGAGCATGTGGTTAGTAGCTGGAGAGCGTAGCAGGTGGTGGGAGAATGAGTCAAAGGACCAGCTGTCAGAGTTTGAGCAAGTGAAAATATTTGAATTGGGGTGCTTCCTAAACTCTATATCTACTATGCAGGAAGTAATCCCAGAGTCCCAAGGCCCATGGTCCTTAGCCCTGACTTCATACTGAAGTCACCTGCAGAGCTTTAAAAAAAACTCTAGATACGAATCTGGGATCAGAACCTGAGAGTGCGAACTGGAGCTGAGATTTACTGCTGGAGGAAAAGGCAGTTAAGTGACTGGTTGGGGTGGGACTGAGGAAGGCAGGCCTGCCCGTAGTCACCGGAAACCATGCCACAGTCCTCTCTGGGCATGTTGTGTAGAAGGCGTGTACTGTACTTTTCTCTGTAAGAAAGTTCTCACAGGAATCTCTAGACTGGAGTAGGGGCATAATACAGTTGCTATTCCTTCCGTCTCTAGGCTGAGCTCTCATTAAGAAACCTGGATAAATGCTGTGGTTTTAAAAAACTCTGTTCCTATAGGTCTGAGGAGAATAAGTCTAAAGGATAAAATTGGACACACCTGTCAGTGAAAAGGGCAGATGCCTGAAATCATGGTCCCGTGTTCATGAAGCCTGTGGCTAACTTCGGGCGAGAGGTCACTAGTCACTGGTACCCAGCCCAGCGTTGTGGGGTACTAGGCCCAGTATGTCTGCAGGCTGAGACCAGCAGGAATTCTTTGAGGTTCACTGTTGTGGGAAATGGAGGTGAGGTAAAATGGACACACAGACAGGTGATAGCCTAATTCATGCAAGGTAGACTTGGAAGCATCACTGAAGACAAATTCTGCCAAAAATAGGAATGAAACTCAACCGTCTGTTTGGAAATTAGGAACACTCCAGAGATACTGCTGGAGGAGGAAATGGCAACCCACTCCAGTGTTCTTGCCTGGAGAATCCCAGGGACGGGGGAGCCTGGTGGGCTGCTGTCTATGGGGTCACACAGAGTCGGACACGCTGAAGCGACTTAGCAGCAGCAGCAGCAACAGCAGCAGAGATACTGCTATAGCTCAGTGGTTCTCAGCCTGAACTTTGGGAGTGGGTGGGGTAGAGTTTGAAAACCTTGAGATTATAGACATTCCACTGTCTTATGCAAAATGATGTTTATTTGGAGTGGGGCTCAGATAAGGTCCAGGGATAAATAAAACTTTGAGGAAGAAGTGTATTTAGGTGATGTCATCGAACCTCTCACACACACACACCCCGACCTCTCTCTCGTTTCATCTCTTTCCTCTGTGTTGGCTTTATGACAAGATGGCCTCCAGCTGCTTTAGGTTAACATTCTATCGATGTAGAAATCTTCTGAGAAGGGATTGCTGCTTTCACAGTAGTTCTTGCTATGGTCTCTAGTTTATGATCATTGGCTGAAACTGGGTCATGTGCTAAATCTGAACCAGTCCCCTTGGCTGGCTGGCTAAACCCAGGTCATAGGCCTATCCTTAGAGTGGAGCACAGACACAGGGAGGGCGTCAGCCACATCCAAAAACATGGTCTAAGAATGGAAGAGAGCTGGTTTCTCAAAGAAAAATCAAAGTGCTGTTACAAAAAGAAGAGGGTATAGATTGCAAACAGATGGGGAAGATTTCACTATCTAGAGAGTCCCGTGGACTGCAAGGAGATCAAACCAGTCAATCCTACAGGAAATCAACCCTGAATATTCATTGGAAGGACTGATGCTGAAGCTGAAACTCCAATACTTTGGCCACCTGATGCACCTGACTCATTGGAAAAGACCCTGATGCTGGGAAAGATTGAAGGCAGGAGGAGAAGGGGATGACAGAGGGTGAGAGGGTTGGATGGCATCACCAACTCGATGGACATGAGTTTGAGCAAGCTCCAGGAGTTGGCAAGCTCAGGGAAGCCTGGCGTGCTGCAGTGCATGCGGTCGCAAAGAGTCGGACATGACTGAGTGACTGAACTGAGCTGAACTGAACTGGTCCTCAATGTGTGGTCCTTCTACCAGCAACATGAACATCATCCTGGAACTTGCAGAAACGAAATCCTACTGAATCAGAAAGTCTGGGAGTGGGGCCCAGTAATCTGTGCTGTAACTTACTCTCCAAGTAATTCTGATGCACACTCAAGTTTGAGAACCACCACATTACAGCAACGGCTCTCAAGCTATGCTGCATCTTACAAAACACCTGGGGAACTTTGAAAAAACACTAATATAGCCTCACCCAAAGTGAATTAATCTGAATCTTGAGAAGGATAGGGGAGGAAGACCCAGGCATCAGTGGTTCTTAAACTTGGTTCCACCCTGAAATCACCTGGTGAGAACCTTAAAAAAAAATATTAAGGCCTAGAATTTATTAATAGAAAAACTTCCCCGATGATTCTAATAAGCATCTGTGTTTAAAAACCAGTGCCCTACCATCCCCTCCAAATTGTCCTGAGGACACTTAAAACATCTAGATGTAGGTTAGAGGATTCAGGCACCTATTTTCTTAAATCCCTAAACTCAAAACTTGGTCAAATATCTAACATTGATTCCCTTTTCTTTCATGTTCATGTTGAGTCTGTTGTAGCAGCTAATTCCACAACGACTGGGATTGTTTCTGTTTGAGAATGTAGACCCAGTGCATTAAACAGAGCCGGGCACATAGTAGGCACTCAGTAGGTGTTTGCTGAGTCAGTGAATCAGTCTGAAATTGGTCCGTGTCTTCAGCAGTGTTCAAGACTTCCTTGCTGGGTTTTAGACATCACTGGTCTCATTCTGGAAGGCACACAAGGATGGCAATGGGACTGTTGGGTTATTGATGCCTAACCAGTCTTCAGAATGGCCCAAAATGTGCTGATCATATCAACTTAAGATGGGTAAGGTGTCCCTAATGGCTTTATTTTAATATACTTTAAATTGATAGTGAGTGGATTCCTGGTTAATAAGGACCAGTGGAAACATGCCTAGTGAATCTTTTACATGGAGACTAAGACTACTTTAAGGGTCTACTTGTACTCAGATTCTTTTTGAAGTATATTTAAAGAGTTTGATCCCTGGGTTAGGAAGATTCCCTGGAGAAGGGAATGACAACCCACTCTAGTATTCTTGCCTGGAGAATTCCATAGAGGAGCCTAGCAGGCTACAGTCCATAGGGTCGCAAAGAGTTGGACATGAGCAACTAACACTTTCATTTCACTGTATAACATTCTGTTACAGGTGTACAGTGTAGTGATAAGTTTAAAAAGCTATTTAACAGTTTTTAAATACTCTATTTATAGCTGTTATAAAATATTCACTATATTCTCTGTGTTGTATGATATACCCTTATAGCTTATTTTTTACCATTAGTTTCTGGTACTTTTATTTCTGAAGCAAGGGTGGAGTCTTCCTCAGACATCTAATTCAAGCCAGTTTCTACAAGATGACATCATCAGCCTCTTACAAAAGATTTTGATGGAAAGATAATCCAGTGTCACCTGAACACTGGTAAAGAATCCACCTGCCATGCAGAAGACCCAGGTTTGATCCCTGAGTCGGGAAGATTTTCCTGGAGAAGGGCTGGCAACCCACTCCAGTATTCTTGCCTGGAGAATTCCATGGACAGAGGAGCCTGGTGGGCTATAGTTCATGGGGTTGCACAAAGTCAGACACAACTGAGCAACTAACAGTTTCAGTTTTCAAACGCAAAGGCCCAGAGGAAGGTTTAAAGTAAGAGGTTACTCATCAAGCAATTTTGAATCACTTTTGAATTCCTATCAGAATGCCCCAGTATTGGGTGGGTAGACCAAATGTTGATTCATATCATAGCACCCAGGCAGTGGATCACAAGGAAACAAAGTTCATTTTTAGATGGGCTGAAGGGTCAAGATGAGCCTGACCAATAGAATGATCACTGAATTCAGGAATCTGGGGTTTGGGCTGCATGAGCAATTTGAACTTTCATTTCTGTGTTTCATATCTGGAGCACCTGGGGCACACTTCCTGCTTAACAGTGAGATTATTACTTAAAAACTTGCCAGGAGAAGCCATCAGGGAGGTGGCAGTGGTAGGCCTTGAAGGTAGATTTTGACTTTGGGTTCTGTTCTTCCTATGGGGTGAAGATTTTTAGAATCTCTCTTTAGAGTTAAATCATCAGAGCCCCATCACCATTCATTCATTCAGTTTCTTTCCATTTAAAAGAGGACTCTACCTTATAAGGTTTTTTGGTGTGATTGATGAGTTAATGTATAGAAGGCAAAGTCTTGTCCTGTGGCTGTCTTTCTTCCAGAATTGAGTGATCAAGCTTCTGTTTCATCAAGCTTCTGCTTCTTCTCACAAGCTTCTTTTTTTTTTTAATCCGATGATTGGGCTATTGCTACCGTATGAGTGCTGTATGTTTCCAGAAATCCCGTCTCCTAAATCTGGACACAAAGGAATGGGAGAGATGTTTAGTGAGTGGTAAACTCAGTGGTTCATGGGAAGCTCCAGTTGGTGTGGTCCATGTGGGCTTCTGGGGGGCAGGGAAGTATGGTGGATATGAGCTTGACCTTGAAATATGAAAAGACTTAAAAAAGGAAACAGCTAGAGATTTAAGTAAAGGAATGATAGACCCACTGGGTGTGGTTAGGGGAATGAATGGACATCTTCCACCACAAGTAAGGTGTCTGCAGTTTCTCTGTAGGCACTCGAATCTCTTGACAGCTGCTTCATGGTTATGTCTTTTAAAATTCTCTTAGCAACCCTGTAATATGGGGATTATTTTTCCCTCCTATATTTTTTAAATGAAGAAACTGAAGATTAAAAAAGTGAAATGACTTGCCTAAGGTCAGACAGCTAGTAGGGGACAAAGCTTTGAACTTAGGTCTTACAGTTTCAAGTAACAACATTGCCGCCCGGGAGCCTATAAAAAGGGGAGGCACTATTATTATTTAACCTTAAATATTTGAAAGAAGGAAAGAAAAGGATAGGTGAAGGTATTTTCAACACAGAAGGGGCTGTCCATGTTCGGAGGCTGAGGGGAAGGAAGAGGGAAACCTGTCAGAGAAAAAGCACTATGGAGTCTGGAACCTTCTAAATTTGCTTCTTTCTAGCTTCATCAGGTTGTGTATTTTAAGCCGGAGCTGACTGTGGCGGCCTTTGAGGAGAGGAAGTTACAGTGAAGGAAAAGCACCTGTGTTGTGCTGTGGGTTGTGTACCCTCGTCTTGCATGCTCTGTGCCCTGGGTCAGAGCAGCGTTGCATAAGGCTCTGGGCCACGCTGCCTGCCGGACTAGGGCAAACGGCTGGACTTTGGAACTCCGCCTCCAGCCCCGCCCTCCCCGCGGGCCCCTCCTCTCCTCCCCAAGGTGGCTCCGGCTCCCAGAAAGTCGCAGCGGCGGCCGCGCGCGGTGCGGGACGGCCGGGAAGGAGGGCCGAGGTTGCGAGCTGCCTCCGGGGCCGCGGCGCCCGCCGAGGTGGCCTGCCGGCTGCGCTCCCACAGGTGCTGGTGCTCCGGGCCATGCTGGAGCGCTGGGGCCACCGGCAGCATGAAGGGCGGCGACCGCGCGTACACCCGAGGTCCCTCTTTGGGGTGGCTCTTTGCGAAGTGCTGCTGTTGCTTTCCGTGCAGAGGTGAGTGACCGTCGGCATTGGCACCTTCTTTTTAGGCAGACTGGACCGGCTGAATTGGGGCGGGGGTCGGGGGATGTGGGATGGGCGAAAATGGGGCTGGGGAGTGGAGCACGGCAGATGGACAGTTTCCTCCCAGCTGTGTTCTTTGCAGTTTCTGCGGCACTACGCGGTTCGCTCGCTCTCTGTCTCAGAGAGCTTCAGACTTGGATGCGGAGCTCCAGTTTGGGACCTCAAGTTACTTATCAGCGTCTTTGGTTGTTGGGCGCCAGTCTGCAGGGGGTGGGGCGCGGATGCGGGGGGTGGGGAGAGGGCACTGGGAGCTCTGTGCTCCCCTTAGTGGCAGAGTCACACTTTCCTGCTCTCATTTACATATGGACCTCAGCCGCGGGTTAACAGATGACTCTTAGCTATAGGAATGTATTTGACACTTGTCTCTACACCAGGAACTATTTTTGCCAAGCGACAACTTTATTTGGGGACTGGAGCCGGCTTTTCTGTGCCTGGGCTTTGGCAGGCTAGCGTGGGTTTGCAGCTCTGGGCCAGAGCTTGGCTCATTAATTAACCAAGAACTCTCTATGTACCCAATTAGGACTGTATTTAATTATTATGCTAATTTTAATGTCGAGCAGCCTTGCGGGAAGCAACTAATTTCCCCAAAATCAGCCTGCAAAACAAGATAGTGAGAAGGATGACAGAGGAAGGCTATCAGTGTGCAGCCCATCCTGAAAAAGAATGGAGCCCTTCCTAGACAGAGTTAGTAGATGTTCCTAACACATTTCATGTCTCTTTAACACCTCAGCTCAGAGGGTCTGTTTCTATGTAGTTAGAAGTGAGAAGATAGGCTCTCACTTGACATTGGTCTTTTAAAAATTTTACCTGATGGTGTCTCGCCTCCACCCCTGTTTGCGATGCCCCAGTCTCCATGCCCATCTTAACCTGATAAGGTCCCCATGGAACTCTCTGAGACTTACTGGTGAATAAACTTTATCCAAGTGACCACCATCCTATGTCCCCACCCTACACACAGCTCTGACAAATTCTCCATCCTGAAGGCAATGGCACCCCACTCCAGTCCTTTTGCCTGGAATATCCCATGGACGGAGGAGCCTGGTGGCCTGCAGTCCATGGGGTCGCTAGAGTCGGGCACGACTGAGCGACTTCACTTTGACTTTTCACCTTCATGCATTGGAGAAGGAAATGGCAACCCACTCCAGTGTTCTTGCCTGGAGAGTCCCAGGGACGGGGGAGCCTGGTGGGCTGCCATCTCTGGTGTTGCACAGAGTCGGACACGACTGAAGCGACTTAGCAGCAGCAGCAGCAGCAGCAAACAGATATGAGGCCACAAAAAGTAATTAAATCTGAAGGACCTTTCCCCAAGTCATTAAGGTTCATAATCTCAGTGTTAGATTCTCTCAGTCTCTGCATTTAATTAAAACAGCTTAGAACTGTGTAGTAGCTAACTCTAAAAATCAAAATTCAGAGGGAGAAAGAATTTTAGGAGGCCAGGGACCCTCACAAAAATCCAAGCCTAGTTCAGAACCATATAAAACCGAGGCTGGGAATTGCAAGAAGCGGGTATTAAAAGGGAGAGGAAGCCGGAAATGGCCAAAGGGAATCTGAGTGGGTGGGTTTTCCATGAAGGCTAGGCTGCTGTCCTGGTGCACAGTTTCCAAGTAGGATTTCTAGGGAGTCCATTTCCTGTCCAAAGGCAAAATTTGGGAACTTGGGCGGTGCTTATCTAAAGGCCCTGCAGCTGCCTCCTTGAGTCCAAATGTGTGGCAGCCCAAGCTTCCTGACAGAGTAATTCTCCAGGGGTCTTCCAGCCTTCAGTTTGTCTGTGAATTGCCCTGGCTGGCCCTCTGTGTTGTGGTGCAAGGAGGGGGCGGGGAGCTCACTTGGGGCGCCTGCTGGGTCACCCCCTGCCTGCAGGACTGGGAAAGCAGTGGCTGCAGGCTCTGCGGCTTGGAGAAGGGGGTGTTGCTGCAGCCTGAGTGGAGGAGACTGTCTCAGCTGAAGACAGAGGGAAGCAAAAGTCCTGAGCAGTGAAAGCAGCTTAAAAGGGAAAAGGAGGATAACAAAGGTGGGTGCCTCTCCCCTTCTCCCACTTTACCCCTTACTCTTTCCTAGATCTAAAAGATGTGAAGATGGGAACCTGGGGCTCAAATCTGAGGAGGATGGTGGTGGACGTGACTTAGCCACCCTTCAAAGAGCTCCTGGCGTCACTGGGCAGGGTGACAGTGTCTGAGGTGTTGGGTACTGCTAGAGGCTTTCTGCATCTGCTCTAACAGAAGAGAGAGCTCTGAGTCCCCACCCAGCCTATAGACATCTAGCTGGAAGCCGACTAAAAATATAAGGTCTTGTACTGAGCTTGAATGCATTTTCCAGAGCCTGGGAACTCTATGCCCAAGCTGCAACACAGAGGAGGACTCAGGAGAGTGTCTGCGGGGCTGATGGCAGGGCATATCCAGGGACCTGCCTGGCCCCCCTTTTCCGTTAAACCAGTTTCTCTGGCCGTAAAGATGACTGTGAAGCTTTCGGAGCCCATACTATGGTTCCTAAGTCAAGGGGCCCTGGCTGATTGTGACTGGCTTCCAGTCCTGCGTTTAAAGGATACCTCCTAAAGTCTGGGGGAAAAGGAACCAAGAGGAATGTTTTGGTTATTTTTGACACAAACCTAAGCTATCCTGGACTTGCTCTGGTGAATCCTAAGTGGTTGTAATTGTTAACACTAGAGTAAGAGTTAAGGATTTAGTGATGTGGCCTTTAAATCATATTTAGGAAAAATATAGACGCAGTTAATACAGCTTGTCTTTGGGTTTGGGAAAGTGAGGAAGGCAGCTGTCTGGTGTTCTTCTGTTCCAGTTTTTGTTTCTGTTGAGTATGAGTGTGGCAGAAAGGTTTGATGAAAGATGATGTTCCTTCCCTACCTTGAAATTAGTGTTAAAGAGCAGGAAAACTGAGAATCATTGGCAGAATGGAAATAGAGATGGGTGAGAAGGAAGGAGGAGAGCAAATAACATTTATAACTGCCTTTTTGGAAGTGAAAAATAGTCAAACATGAAATACGTGTGTGTGTGTGTGTGTGTGTGTCTGTGTGTCTGTGTGTGTCTGTGTGTGTGTGTCTGTGTGTGTGTGTCTGTGTGAAGGGTGATCAGTCATTGATGCCGTGCTCTGTGGGAAGTTTCAGGATTGCTTTGGCTAGTTACACTTTCCTCTACACCTGAAGAAGTGGGTCCATTCTGGATTGTTCTTTAATGATCTTAAGATTTTAAAAAGCAACTTGTTCCCAAGAGATGAAAAGGATTCCAAGTCACCTGGAGGGTTGCTAAGTCCTATGCTATAGACCAGAAATTGTGACATCTTAGATCACAGAGCCTGGAGATATTTTAGACCTGAGTGGGTGGCAGTCAGTTTTAGAGGCTTTAAGTTTCTAGTCAACTTGTAATTAACCTTGGGTCTGTGGACAACTGTCCCTTCTTGGAAGCGTTTCCTGACTACTGGCCTCCTCTGTTTCTCCACAGGGCTCATGGCCTTTATTCATGCTTGCTTACTGTTGTATCATTGTCCTTGCAGCTGAAGCCCATGAGCCGACACGGCTCCCCATTTAGACGGTGAACAGTGACTGCTTCAGGAGACTGTCTCAGAGGTGAAAAGAGGAAGCAGTGGTGACTTACCCAGGCTGAGTCAGCTCACAGGAGAGCTGCTGGGATCACATTCCCATGGCCCTCTCATCACAGGGGTGGGTGGGTCTGGGTAAAGGTTATGGGGGTTTACAGGGTGTTTGCAAGCCATCTTCATCTATAATTTCTTTTCTCCTCCCTACCTTTTCCCAGAATAACTGAATAGGAACCTTATTCAAAACCTTGATTTGAATGTCCCTTCCCTGGCTCATTTTATAAACTGAATTTAATGTGTGAAACCGTGACAGCAAGTTTCTTTAGAAAGGTGTTAGTAACCTCAGAGAGGAACAGAAGTGACCTTCACTTTGGTTTACTTTAATTCACCTCCCAAAGGACAGAGAAGCCTTAGGACATTGAGGAATACGTACCATCTTCTTTCTTTATGTTCCAGGAAGTGCCTTTACCACTATGAAAATTGAATTGACCATTTAACATGTATGTTTTCCCAATACACCTCTTGGTTTTCTCTGCCTCCCAGGGATATACCTTAATCTGGGGAGAATTTCCAAACATACATACTGTCCCCAACCTAGATCTTATGCTTCTCTTCCCATCTCTGATTCTCTGACTCAGTTCAGTTCAGTTGCTCAGTCGTGTCTGACTCTTTGCGACCCCATGGACTGCAGCATGCCAGGCTGCCCTGTCCGTCACCAACTTCTGGAGCCTATTCAAACTCATGTCCGTTGCGTCGGTGATGCCATTCAACCGTCTCATCCTCTGTCGTCCCCTTCTCCCGCCTTCAGTCTTTCCCAATATCACGGTCTTTTCCAATGAGTCAGTTCTTTGCATCAGGTGGCCAAAGTATTGGAGTTTCAGCTTCAGCTTCAGTCCTTCCAATGAATATTCGGGACTGATTTCCTTTAGGATTGACTGGTTGGATCTCCTTGCAGTCCAAGGGACTCTCAAGAGTCTTTTCCAACACCACAGTTCAAAAGCATCAATTCTTCGGCACTAAGCTTTCTTTATAGTCCTACTCTCACATCCATACATTACTACTGGATAAACCATAGCTTTGACTAGATGGACCTTTGTTGCTGAAGTAATGTCTCTGCTTTTTAATATGCTGTCTAGGTTGGTCATAGCTTTTCCTCCAATGAGCAAGCGTCTTTTAATTTCGTGGCTGCAGTCACCATCTGCAGTGATTTTGGAGCCCCAAAAAATAAAGTCTCTCACTGTTTCCATTGTTTCCCAAACTATTAGCCATGAAGTGATGGGAACAGTTGCCGTGATCTTAGTTTTCTGAATGTTTGATTCTCTAACTAGTTAATAGTAATAGGGATATCAATTATTCCTGTTTTCCAGTCATAATGTAGCCTAGTAGAAACAGGAATATATGGAATTGGTTGGGGTGCGGGAAATCAAAAATGGACGCCAAATACCCTTCCTTTGGTACCACTGTAAGTCCAGTAATCACTGACCATGCTGTGGGCCTGTCACCACAGCGGTTCCATGTGCCACAAGTTGGTAAGTCCTAGCCTGGTGTGCCGCAGTTCATGGGGTCGCAAAGAGTCAGACATGACTGAACGACAGAACTGAACCTGAGATAAAAAGATAACAGCTCAGACTCTTGTGTTTTTATGCAATGTGTGCGTGAGGGAGGAGGGATTCACTTCTGAGTCCAAACAATGTCATAGGCCTGCCTTGTTCTGGAGTAGTGCTTTTGTATCTACTTAGTGAAGTTCTTCTTGAATCTTGATGCTTCTCTTCTGGCCTAAAAACACTCCCCATCCTTTTGATGCTGCTCCTTTTCGGTGACTGTCAGTGGCTTGTGTGACCTGCCCTCTCCTTCAGACCAAATCCCAGATTTTCCCTGCCCTTGAAAGAGCATGGATCTGAACTCTGAGAAGGGCTTCTCAAACAGAAGGGGCTAGCTATTCATGGGACATTAGAACTAGAGGTAACTTCAGAGATTATTTAATATATCTTTTTTTTTTTTTTTCTCCTACAAGAAGAAACCGATTCAGCCATTTAGTAGCAAGGTCAGACCTATAGCCCTTTCCCAGCACTCTTTCCACAACTGTGTTTTTCTCTTCCTGCCCATGCGATCAATTTCTCTTCTCGACAAAGACATTTAGGGTCAGCCTCTACCCTTCTCAGTTGTCTTACCCAATTGAGAATGGTAGAGGCTGACCCCAGGCTGGAACTTGGGTGTTGACTGTGAAATCATCTGTGGGGTGACTGGAGTCATTGGGATCTGAGACCTGCCTGGTCTGTTTTGAGCGGCTGTTCTATCCCAGGACCACAGAAGGCTGAGCATCTCTATCTCTCCCAGAACAGTTTCTACACATTGTTCTTAGTAACTGTTTGTCCATGTTTTTCCCTCTGGTTCAATTTAATTCCAAGGGTCCCTTTCCCCCCATTTTTCTTGTCTTATTCCATGAAGTGTGTGCTTTCGGGTGAAAATGAAGCAATGAAATGCATTCCTATCATTCCATTTTTAATCACTGGTTTTTATGTAACACACAGTGTTTTAATTCATTTGACACATGTTTACATGCTGACTGCCTGCCAGCCCTGCACTGGATACTGGTGGAGAATGGATGGGAATCATAATGGTGCTGACCCCACTGGGCTGTTATGAGGAAAAGTTAAGAGAATGTGTGAAAAGGACTTAGCTTACCACCAGGTATATAAAATGCTTTAAAAAGGTTAGCTACTGATAGTAACAGTAATTGTAATTGTAATATTAGACATAGAACGCATACCCAGGGGGCTCCCAGCTAAATATGTGGGGTCTTCTGGGTGAAAATGCTGTAAATAGACCTTCCTAAGGAATTTCATGGTCTTGGTTCAAACCATTGTCAACTATGCCTCACTGCTGTAGAGCTGCCACTGTGGGGAAAGAAAGCCTGTATCTATAAGTATGATAGGGATTTCCTTCTTTTTAAAATTAAACCAAATAAAACTTTAAAAAACAAGACACTTCTAGTATTATAATCACTGGTTACATAAAAGAACGTTTGGGAGTAGGTACTGGCAAGATACCATAAGCATACTTGAGTTATTCTTCTCTGAGGGGTAACACAGTGTGTGTAAGAATTGGATCATAATTACACCAGTATTGAAGCTTAGGTCCTGAGAACCTATGTTAAGTAAAAAGACGTCATGTCCTGCCAGCCCCTTGACTTTGGCTAGCAATCCAGTGAAACATTTTTCTGATCCCATCACCCAGCATATGTTGCACATCCTTCATTTGCAAAGATTTGCAGGTCCTGTTCAGACTGTTTTTGCCTAGGTAAAAATCATGACCTGCTCACCACAGCCCTTGAGGTTCTAGACATTTGTCTGAGGTTTGGCCAGTATCTTGTATATTCCTTGTGGATGGGAGACATGGGTAGCTTGGTCTGTTCAGTGACTAATGGAGCTCCTCTCTTGAGGTTGACAGAACCTTCTGTGTTATACTTCTGGAAGGAGGGGAGCCCTGGTTAAACACCCGTGAGGCAGCCAAGAGGCTGCCAGATTGACTTTTGCCAGGTAAAAAGCAAAGATCAGAGTTACGGAACAAGTCCTTTCATATCTTTCTTACTTTCCTGGCGACCGCAATGAGGAAACTGGCAAATTGAAAGGAAGGGAAACCCCCTTCTGCTGTGTGGTTGAAACAGCACCTCATAAAACATCTCTGCATCCAAGAACCTGCTCTCCTTGGGGCAGGATTAGTTGTAGGCCTGTGTTTGGTCTCTTAGGGCACCTTGCCTGTGCAGGCTCAGGACTGATCAGGAAGTCCCAGTTTCTTCCCTTTCTCCGTTAGCATATCCATTATTGCTCCCAGGGAGAAAGGGATATTACCCTTCCCCATCCAAAAATGAACCAAGCCTAACTGTTCCAAAAGAATCACAAACACGCCACTTTGTTTAGATTTTGGATCTCAGCCTCACACCTGTGTGGTGCCGCCTCCTCTCCTCATCTTAAAGGAGAAGAGCCTCCAAGAGTGGTTACCACTGGAGAACATATTGGAAATACAGATTCTTGGCCCTATTGATTCAAATTCCATTGACTACAACCCAGCAGTCTGCGTTTTAACAAGCTCTCCAGAGGGCTTCATATTTTTGGTTTGTTCTTTGCTCTCCACCCTCCCCTACCTTCCTCCTCCCTTCGCCCAGCTCCATCCAGCAAGGACATCTGTGACCTGCTTCCTAGGGATTTTGCTTCCTGGGGATTGAGAAGTGGGGAGGGGTGTCCTTCCCACTCACTGTTACTTGAGGGGCATGGGATGGGAGGAGGGATTGGCATTAAGACTGACGCATATCTTCTCTGAGCCCATTAGCCCCTAGGGGTGAAGAAGGGTAGTTATGGCATCCTTCTTCCCATTTAAGACTCCTTCACTTTTGTGATCATTTCCCTCAGACTCTTAATGGTAACTATGCTTAGTTAAGAAAAAAATCAAAAGTTAGGCAAACCAAAAGGCCATAAAAGTAAAACTTTGATAACATAATCCTAACTACCTAGAAACAACTACTTAACCATTTAATATACTTTTCTATGTGTTTGCTCCCTTTTAAAATAAATGGGTTCATATTATATATTCTGTTTTAAAACAAGATTTTGCTTAATCTTTGAAATGTCTTCCCAAATAGATGTATTTCCAGTATATTTTTAGTAGCTACAGAGAGTTTTGCCATAGACAAGACTTGAACTTGACAATTGTCAGGACTGATTTAATGCAATGGCTAAAATTTGGTGGGAAGGGATGAGGAAGAGCTTCGGGTTAAGAAATAGATCCTTCCAGAATTGGATTGTTGTGGCATTTATATTTCTCCACTCCCTACGTCACACCTTTCCTTTCCAAGGAGTACAACCTACCCTCTTCCCCCGTGAGACCAGTATACAGAGGGCTAGAGCTGCAGGTTTTACCCACTCAGCCTTTTCTTACCTACTTGGTATTAGGAATCTCCTCAATCCTGAGGCTTCTAACTGTGTAGCTGTTTTCACCAGCAGGTCCAAAGATTTTTTTCTTTCTCTTTTTGAGACATGCCTCCAAAGAGATAGGTCATTTCAAAATTATTGTTATTGGGAAAGAGAGTCTTGATTTACTTCTTTCTGCCTTGGGAAAGCATTTGAAAATAAAGATAAATGATGATAAAATTCCATTACTTTGAGCCATGTTAACATGTTGAATATATCCTTTTTATCTTTTTTCCATGTGTGTATTTTTTCCAGAAATATGACATAGTAGTGTTATAAACTTTTTTCACATAACATATTAAACAATTTTCATGACATTTTTATGAATGCATCCAGTGATATGCCAGCTCAGTTCAGATTGGGATTGTTAAATATTCAGGATTTTGAGAGTGGATGGTTAAGCTTGAGATCAGCCATAGTGGGAGTATTGATACTAAGAGGGTCACCAGACACCACAAATCAGGGTTTTTTGTTTTATTGAGAAACCTGTTTTAGTAGCATAGCACTAGATGCTCATTTTATCACGTATAAATGTGGTTTGTTTTTATTTTCAACCTCCCTATTTTTGGTGGTTTCTAATTTTGCTGTTATCAACAATATTATAATGACCATTCTTATAGTCAAGTCTTGACACAAACCTATAATTACTTCCTTAGGATAAATCCCGTAAAGTGGAGGTCCAGAAAGAAATGACATCCCAGATTTCAAGACTCAGTTGCCAGTTACCCCCAGTTCTATACTCTTTGAAGGGAAGAGTGTGCAGTTCTTTGTTTAAAGAGGATTTATGAGGAACATTCTCTGGGACCAGGAATTTCACATCTCTCCTGTTTACTTCTGTTTACGTTTTCTGAATTAACTTAATTCTTTTTTATAAGGATATGCTGGCTGAGAGCCTTTGTTTCTTAAGCTATGTTCTGATAGGTATGGTGTAAAAAAAATACACTTTGTGATGGTAATGGATTGAGAGGCAATATATGATAATGATTAAGAGCTTGGACCCTGGAGCCAGAATGAATTTGAATCCCAGTTCTACCATTTACCTATGTGACTTTGTGCAAGTTACATAAACTCTGCCTTGGTTTCCTCATCTGAAAGATGGAAATCTAGTGAAATGTGATGATCAGGAAATCCAGTCATGGAGATCTTACAAGGCTTAGATGGGTTGACATATGTTAATCACCCAAAACTGGCACGTGGCGAGTGGTATGTGAGTGTTGGGTTATTGTTAGCATTAATGAGTGTATAGACGTCTCTGTGGAACTGTGCTTTCACGTTCAAATGATTTCATTAGTTCTCTAATCAAATGAGAAATCGAGCTGAGCTTATTTTGTATGCTTAGTCCCCAAATATTTGAGTACCATGTGGCAGGTATTAGACTAGCCACCACAGAGAATTTAAGATATTTTTATGCCCCTGAGGATCTTTTAGTTCAACTTGGGGGTGCTTGATAAGTATGAAACAGTAAATAATGACCCCTCCAAAAAACCAAGGAAAATAGTTGCTGAAGACAGTAAGAGGAAAGATGCTTCAAGGATCTGCCTGGTTTCTTACTAAAATAATGATGCAGAGGCTGACGGGAGCACAGTGGCCTGGGGATCTGAGAGGGCTTATCAGGAGATTTAGGGTTCTCTCTGGGCCTTACAGGTTTTTAGAAATTGTTTTATTTATTGATTTTGGCTCTGCTGGGTCTTTGTTACAGGCTTCTCTCTAGTTCTGGTTCACGGACTTCTCAGGGGCTTCTCTTGTTGCAGAACGTAGGCTCTTGGGCACACGGGCTTCTGCAGTTATGGGCCCAGGAGTCCCCAGGCTCCAGAGCACAGTCTCAACAGTTGTGGGACATGGGCGTAGTTGCCGCATGGCATGTGGAATCTTCCCTGATCAGGAATGGAACCTGTGTCTCCTGCGTTGGCAGGCAGATTCTCCACTGAACCACCAGGGAAGCCCCCTACAGGGGTTTTTAAAGGGCTGCGTATACAGTGTGCTTAAAGCCAGCAGTTAATACAGTAGACCACAGAGGAGAGGTTAGACCCGCCTTCTCAAGCTGTGCTTCTGTAGCCAGCAGCCATATGTGGCTATTGAGGACTTGAAATGAGCCTGGTCCAAGTGGAGCTGTACTGAAGTGTAAATTACATGCCAGATTTAAAAGAGTTACTTCACAAAGTGTAAAATAGTTCAGTGATCTTTTTATAGATTACATATTGAAATGATCGTGTTTTGGATATATTGGGTTAAATATGATTTATGAAAATTAATTGTACCTGTTTGTTTTTACTTTTTACTGTGGCTACTAGAAGATTTTAAATGATGTAAAATTACGCAATTTTATTTTTTATGTAATATAAAATACATGGCTCATATTTGTGGCTTGCATTGTATTTCCCCTGGATGGAGCTTTCCTGCATCTTATAGTCCATGATACACTTATGTGCCAGAGTAGAAAGGATATAAAATTAGAAACTTTCATCCCACTCCAGGGCCAATCCCAGCCCATTCCCTCAGTCCTCTCCGTTGATTCCAGGAGGATAGCAGTCTCTCTCATGCTTGAAGCTGCCCACAGGCCTTCCCCACTGAAACCTTCAAGGAAAGCGGTTATACATTTTCCTTTCTGAGCCAACATAGTTTGTGAGGAAACAAGACTGAAATCGCAAATTCTCCTCAGAGAGCTCAGATTAGCCACCTTTTGGGAACAAAATGAGGGAAAGTCTTAAAAAGAACAATGAACAGGAAGGGGGACGATGTGCTGCCCGCTCCCAACTCTCTAACCCTCAACTGACTGGCTTCACTCCAGTCCTGCCTCCTCGCGTGACATGAGAAGCGTGGCTGGCCTGGCCTCAGGATCTGAGGGCTAGGATGGGGCTGTGTGGCAGGGCGAGGGGAGCCCGCTGCTCTGACTTGGCACTGAGATCCAGCGGAGACCTGACTAGGTGGGCGTGTGCAGCTCTTGGTTGAACTCAGGCAAGTTTCATTTTGCCGTTGAGCTGAATGACGTTCGAGGTTTGATTCATTCTGAGCATCATCTTTCATTCCATTTTTGTCCTTTCAAAGCTTCACTGAATGCTTGACAGAGTGCAGCGTTATACAGGTGCTGGGACCATCTCCCTATTTGTGTAGGGAATGTGTGTATATAGCTCACCTTGTTTGTATGGTGTCACAGATTGCCAGAATGTTACCGCATCACAGAACAAAAGATCTCAGTTTTATCCTTGAGAACACTTTGGAAAAGATAAAGGACTTGCCTGAAGTCTTAGCTGGTACTGAGTAGAATACTATCATTCTGTCTGCAGCATACTGCTTATACTTTTATTAGAAAAGACAGTGGAATTGCTTCTCGGCCTTTTGGCTAAGACCAAGTGTAGAAAAGACAGTGAAATGTAGAATGAAAAAGTGAGTGTTAGCCGCTCAGTCATATCCGACTCTTTTTCAACCCCTTGAACTGCCAGGCTCCTCTGTTCATGGAATTCTCTAGGCACGAATACTGGAGTTGGGTTGCCATTCCCTTCTTCAGGCATCTTCCTGACCCAGGGATCAAACCCAGATCTCCTGCATTACAGGCGAATTCTTTACTGTCTGAGCCTCTAGGGAAGCCCAAATGTAGAATAGTCCTGCTCTTTCGTTTGAGGGGGATGGGGAGGGTAGAAACACTGAATCAAGTCTTCTGGGAGATCCAGTTCTTTGAGTGGGGCAGAGGTCCCAGTGAATGAGAAGTCACTCTCTGGTTCCTGGAACTATGTCCTTGCTACCTGCTCTAGGTTTGCTCCCGTTGGAATCTGCCCTGCCGTGGCCACTTGCATCTGGTATTTCTAAATGTCTAGAGGGATCCTGGGAGAACTTTACAACTGTGAAGTCACAGCTGAATTCCCAGACGCTGGAGCTGAGGGTTAGGTTCCACTCATCCTGACCAAGTCAGGATCTGTTCCACTGGCCTGGGGTCTCCAGGTGAGGCCAGGCGATACTGGGGACCTTCTTTAGACATGTCACGGGGCCTTCCTATTACCTTCTAGGCCTGATGGAAGGTCAAGGTTGATCCAAAGCCAGGCCTGGGTAGCCTGCTCCTGTCTAATCAGGGTCTCATGAGGCCCTCCCAAACAACCCAGGGAGGTCTGTGGCTGCCACGGTATTCTGGGGACCTTACTCAAAGTTTCCTGGACTGGTCATCTCTGACTCCTCCAGAACTGGAGGTTAATTGGAGATCACAGCCAGTGACCAAAGTGGACATAGACTGCCCTTGTAAGTTTACAATTTAGAGAGGGCAGCAGATCTCTCACACACACAGATCTTTGTAAGTGTTCTCAATGGATGCTATGACAGTATCTGTTGGAGGGAGAGAGAAGGAGGTAGAATTTACACTGGGGCAATAGGGAACTTGTAGGCGAAACTGCCATAGGTACCAAAAGCTTTGTTACTACCATTCTTCTGGTCCTTAAGTGTATATCATTTGCATTCTGAGCCTCATTTAAAAGAGTCTTTTGCAAAAGCTTTGCTCACTATCATGGGAAAACACAGGGAAGTCAAGTAAAAAAGGCATAAAGCCAGATAGTTTTTGGAGGCCCCCCTACTTGACACTGGCTTGCTTCCAGAGCTTATGCGCCATTCTTTGGTCCACAAGCACCTGGGGAACCTGTACAGTGTCCACAAAGGATCACTGGTGGGGTCTTCACTTTCTAATTCATGACCTGAGTCCTAGGGAGCTGTCATATTCCTCCATACTTTGAAACTGGGATCCAGAGAAAAGGGCTAAATTCCCACTCACCACTACCCACCCACCTTGGGCTTCTCCACCCCTGCCCCTGGCTCTGGTTTCTGCTCTGGGGCGTTACCATCCACAGCTGCCACCTCCTGTAGGGATACACCCCCCTCATGTGTGAGGACAGTTTTCAGCTTAGTCGGAGTGATTGCCTTCAGTAGTGTTGTAGACTTGACTCAACAATATGCAGGACATTGTACTCGATGGCTTCTGAGACTCTTTCCAGTTCCCATTCCACAAAAGGGTTTAAAAAACCAGACAGTTCTATTTATTTATTTGGATTCTGTGTGAAAACAGAGAAGACCTCAGTAACCTTTTGAGTTTTTTCCAGTCTTTTTAATTTTTAAGTCCCTGTTTCTTTGTGCTTTGGTTTGAAAATTATACCCCCTTCCCAATTTAACTTATGTCTTGACCACCAAATAGTGCTTCCACTTGGAGTATAACCAGCCACCTCTCCCAGAGTGTCTGTGGATCTCCTCAAACAGCCAGCTTCCCAGCTCCTTCCCAGTGAGGTGGTCAGGTCTAAATTTAACCGTGACCTTCTGCCAGCATATGTAAGCTCGGGCTGTAAGAGCAAAACAGCCGATCTGTCCTCAAGGGTGTGTGCAAGCCTCCTCCAAAGGCCAGAGCAGCTTTGTGGGGAGAAGAGGAGGACGTCAGGGTAGGGAGAAGTATAGTCATCCCAAGTGACGATTGGAGTTTATCCAGGCTTGGCTGGGTCCCTGGAGAAAGTCAGCTAAATTCTCCACCCTCTTGGAGTTTCCTCCCATTGCACAGAATCAGCAACTAACTCACCTGGATTTGCAGTTACCATGGCTTCCTGCCAAGCATTATGCCACAGTTATGTGCTCACTCTTGTCTCTTATTCCAAAGTCACCAATCCCAGGTTCATGAGATACAATCTGCACATTGTATTATATAGATTTCCACCCTGGTTTGGTTGTTTGGAATGTGTCTTTGTTGGGTTTGTTTCTTTTTATGTATCAATGTGTACATATCTCAGAGACAGGACAGAGACATTGTCCATAATACTGGAATAGCTTGGCATATGCAAAGGATTGAAACTGGTTTAGTTTGTAAAATATTTCTTATTGTAATTTAGTCACACCTCCAATTTGTGTTTATAGTCATGATTAGCAGCCTACACCATAAAATTTATACATACATACGTGACATTTTCAGAATGGTATCAGATTGTGACTCAAATAGGGCAGTCTTATTTTTCTGTTTGTCTAACAAACGGAGGCAGGTTTGGAGAGGCTACATGGAGTGTGTCTTTCCTAAATGCCCCGCCTTGTACTTGCCAGGAGAACCAGATCACAAAGCTTCTGGAGCTGTGATTCTAGTACTTTGTAACAATGTCCAGTTAGTCTTACAAACAGGGACTTGACTCAGAAGGGAACATGGGCCATTTAGCTATCTTGTGCTCATCTGTCATTTTCTGTAAGTAAACGAGAAGGATTTTGAGGGCAAGTCTCTTTTGAGCTCAGGTCTCTAAGGGAAGTGTGAGTTAGAGGGGTCAGACTGAGTTTCCATCCTGTCATTAGAATTTACTAAACTGCATTATTCTAGTTACTTCTTTATGCTAATTTTTTCATCTTTATACTTGGGAAAATACAGGTATTTACTGGAGTGTATCTCCTAATATAGTCTTGGCTTTCTGGTGCATAGACTGCACTCTGTAAATGCTAGCTTATGAGTAATCATATTCTTTCTCATTATCAGATATTTCTCTGTCTTACAGGGCAGTAATTGGAGATGGACCATTAAGTGGGATGGAGGATTAGTGAACATTTTTCAAAGCTTTCCAGGGAAGCAGACCTGAAACTTAGTAGACCTCTAATTAATGGCTTTTTGCCCAATTTTGGTCCCTGGCAGTATCTATTTTCAAAATAAGTTGCTGAACTGGTGGGTCCTAGGGTTGATTCAGGGTGCCAGTTTTTCTTGAGAGGTATAAAGTTCTCCTCCCTATACCTGGAGGCCAGTGTGTGTCTTAAGCACTTTCTCAGCAGGTTATCTCTAACCACCTTTATATTTATTTGTTTAGTCTCTGCCATTATCCTGTATTCATGTCCAAAGTTGATCATCTTGGATGTGTTCCTTTAATTACTGCAGTTATCTGCTGTGCTCTGGTACATATCTGATCTTCCATTTATGGCTCAGAAATGTCCTCTTTGTCGTCAGCAGCCAGTCAGAGCTTCTTGTATTCAGAAATCACATTGATCACTTTTAAACAAAGAAACTTGACATTCTGGTTATTAAATAAATATAATATTGGTTAGATTTAGATTACTTTTGCCAATAATGAAACTCACAGACCTTCGTGTTCAGTGAGAAAGAGGAAGTGAAAAGTCTCTAAAGTTGATTTTCTTTGGGTCTATGTGGAGTCAGGCATGTGATCATCCTTGACTTAATCCCCATGGCCCAGAAAATAAAATATTCCAGTTATTTTAGGACCGACCCCTGAGATGGGGGGTGGGGCTGGAGATTGAGCAGGGACAGGGTTTCAACTCACAAAGCTGGGAAATCTGAGGTGCTCCTGTGAAGGGGAAAGAAAGAAGTGGGTGCTGGGGAGACAGCTAGCAGATATCCTCTCTGTTGACCTATAGGCCCTTGGTCTAATGAGAAAGTGCAGTGAGTTTAGGGACAAGTCAAGTCCCCCTGCCTCCTCTGTTGGGCGTGCTCAGAGGACAGCACCAGCAGCTCTTCTGGAGAAGTAAGGCTGTGTGCAGGGAAGGCCTTGTGAAGAGGTGACATGGGGAGTGGGTCTTGAAGGGTCAGGAGAGATGCTCTTCATCCAGGTAGCTGGGCAAAGGAAATAGTGTGGGGAAAGAGGTGGGATCCGGGAATGAAAGGGAGTGTCTGTGGAAATGATTTACCAGGTGCCACTACTGCCTCCCCTTTGATGGTCTCTGGGGAGTCAGCCTACACATTTCACATCTGAGAAGACTGGGGCTCAGACAGATGAAACCATTTTCCCAAGAGCATGTGGTTAATAAATTGAGTCCTGGTTTCTTCTCATTGTTCCACTCTGTCTCCCACTCACCCTGCTGCCCGCCCAGCTTGATTCTGATCCTTGTATCAAGTTCTATATTTTTTATTACTGTGCTGGAATTTGGTACAGTTCCATATTGTGTTCTGAAACTATGGGATAGATTTGTAGTTCCAGAAGCAGCTTTTTCTTGCAGGGTATTACTTTTATTTGCATATGTAAACCCTGTGCTGCCAAAGCTCTTAACCTAAGTATTGCCTGGTATACACACACACACACACACGCACGCACGCACACGCGCACGCACACACACACACACACACACACACACTGTTATACCCTAAATAGCAGAGGCCTAGAATGTTTGTCTACTTTTGCCAACATCTGACTGTGATTATCTTTAACCACAGTCACTCTTGTTTGTCTCTTAAAATAGTATCAACTCTCTCAGGGAGGCTGTTTCTAGTCATCACAGCCCTCCCAGAACCCTGTGTGTTCCACCTGCCTTCTCCTGGTAGGAGGGCAGCCTGTGGTTGACCGTGATTAATTTCCTGCTCCCTTGTGTTGACGCTCCTGAATTCTTCTGTAGGGTTCACAGACCTCTCCTAGTGAGACCATTAGATTTCACCTCCAGAGCCCCCTGTTAACTTGAGTTACTGAAAGTGTAGCTCTTCCTGCAATGTCCATCATCCCTTCTTTCTTCCTGTGCCTTTCTCTGCCCAGGGGCCCTGGACTGTGCAGGGGTCGCCTCCCCCACAGGAGAGCTGCCTACAGGCCCGCCTGTGTCTGCCCTGTGGGATGGACCCAGCCAAATGTCCTCTTTTAATTTGACTGCATTGGGTCTTGGTTGTGGCACGGTGGATCTTTGTTGGGGTGTATGGACTCAGTAACTCCACAGTATGTGGGATCATAGTTTCCTGACCAGGGATCAAACCCACATCCTCTACATTGCAAAGAGGATTCTTAACCACTGGACTACCAGGGAAGTCCCAACCCACCCAGTTTTTGGAATGGAATACCCATCTCTGCTGTTCCTTGGCATAGATATTGAAAATGTGTATCCTGACTATGGGATTCTGTCTCAAAGAAAGTCAGTATTCCCCTCTGCTAGCCTGTCAGATTCCTTTGCTTTAGATCATGAACTCCTTACTACCAAATTCAGACTTAAATTGAAGAAAGTAGGGAAAACCACTAGACCATTCAGGTATGACCTAAATCAAATCCCTTATGATTATACAGTGGAAGTGAGAAATAGATTTAAGGGCCTAGATCTGATAGATAGAGTGTCTGATGAACTATGGAATGAGGTTCCTGACATTGTACAGGAGACAGGGATCAAGAGCATCCCCATGGAAAAGAAATGCAAAAAAGCAAAATGGCTGTCTGGGGAGGCCTTACAAATAGCTGTGAAAAGAAGGGAGGTGAAAACAAAGGAGAAAAGGAAAGATATAAGCATCTGAATGCAGAGTTCCAAAGAATAGCAAGAAGAGATAAGAAAGCCTTCTTCAGTGATCAATGCAAAGAAATAGAGGACAAGAACAGAATGGGAAAGACTAGAGATCTCTTCAAGAAAATTAGAGATACCAAGGGAACATTTCATGCAAAGATGGGCTCGATAAAGGACAGAAATGCTATGGACCTAACAGAAGCAGAAGATATTAAGAAGAGGTGGCAGGAATACACAGAAGAACTGTACAAAAAAGATCTTCATGACCCAGATAATCACAATGGTGTGATCACTCACCTAGAGCCAGACATCCTGGAATGTGAAGTCAAGTGGGCCTTAGAAAGCATCACTATGAACAAAGCTAGTGGAGGTGATGGCATTCCAGTTGAGCTATTTCAAATCCTGAAAGATGATGCTGTGAAAGTGCTGCACTCAATATGCCAGCAAATTTGGAAAACTCAGCAGTGGCCACAGGACTGGAAAAGGTCAGTTTTCATTCCAATTCCAAAGAAAGGCAATGCCAAAGAATGCTCAAGCTACCTCACAATTGCACTCATCTCACACGCTAGTAAAGTAATGCTCAAAATTCTCCAAGCCAGGCTTCAGCAATACGTGAACCGTGAACTTCCTGATGTTCAAGCTGGTTTTAGAAAAGGCAGAGGAACCAGAGATCAAATTGCCAACATCCGCTGGATCATGGAAAAAGCAAGAGAGTTCCAGAAAAACATCTATTTCTGCTTTATTGACTATGCCAAAGCCTTTGACTGTGTGGATCACAATAAACTGTGGAAAATTCTGAAAGAGATGGGAATACCAGACCACTTGACCTGCCTCTTGAGAAATCTGTATGCAGGTCAGGAAGCAGCAGTTAGAACTGGACATGGAACAACAGACTGGTTTCAAATAGGAAAAGGAGTCCCTCAAGTCTGTATATTGTCACCCTGCTTATTTAAGTTATATGCAGAGTACATCATGAGAAACACTGGACTGGAAGAAAAACAAGCTGGAGTAAAGATTGCCGGGAGAAATAGCAATAACCTCAGATACGGAGATGACACCACCCTTATGGCAGAAAGTGAAGAGGAGCTAAAAACCCTCTTGATGAAAGTGAAAGAGGAGAGTGAAAAAGTTGGCTTAAAGCTCAACATTCAGAAAACGAAGATCATGGCATCCGGTCCCATCACTTCATGGGAAATAGATGGGGAAACAGTGGAAACAGTGTCAGCCTTTATTTTTTTTGGGCTCCAAAATCACTGCAGATGGTGACTGCAGCCATGAAATTAAAAGATGCTTACTCCTTGGAAGGAAAGTTATGACCAACCTAGACAGCATATTCAAAAGCAGAGACATTACTTTGCCGACTAAGGTCCATCTAGTCAAGGCTATGGTTTTTCCAGTGGTCATGTATGGATGTGAGAGTTGGACTGTGAAGAAAGCTGAGCGCCGAAGAATTGATGCTTTTGAACTGTGGTGTTGGAGAAGACTCTTGAGAGTCCCTTGGACTGCAAGGAGATCCAACCAGTCCATTCTGAAGGAGATCAGCCCTGGGATTTCTTTGGAAGGAATGATGCTAAAGCTGAAACTCCAGTACTTTGGCCGCCTTATGCGAAGAGTTGACTCATTGGAAAAGACTTTGATGCTGGGAGGGATTGGGGGCAGGAGGAGAAGGGGATGACAGAGGATGAGATGGCTGGATGGCATCACTGACTTGATGAATGTGAGTCTGAGTGAACTCCGGGAGTTGGTGATGGACGAGGAGGCGTGGCATGCTGCAATTCATGGGATCGCAAAGAGTCGGGCACGACTGAGTAAGTGAACTTAACTGAACTGAAAAGTTGCCTCATTTGACTTTGAACTTGAGAGTTAGAGGGAAATAATGGTTGTTCTTGGTTTTTTTTTCACCTCATGGTTTCTATCTATGGATCACCCCCCTCCTAACCCTGTCCCATCCCCTGGAATAATACATCATACCAAGCTAGGAAAACCTGCTCTCAGATGGGACCCAATGGTCTTTGAGCAGGTCTTTCTCGCAGCATCACCAGGAGAAGGCAGATGAACAACTTCAACTCACATGTGCGGTTCTGGGTGGTGTGCTCTGGACTGGGATCCTACTACTAAGAGATCCCTTTTCTGAAGCAATCAAGAGACGCATGGGTGGCAAACACAAAAAACTCTAAGGACAAAAAAAAAAATAGTCTTATCAAGATTGCTTTTCCATTTTTCAGGCTTTCTCTATGCTTGGAACAGTGTGTCCTCCAGAGTGGGAGCATGGGGGTCACCCACTGGGCTGTGGCAAGCCACTCCTGGTGCCACTGTTGGGCTCTGTGGCTTGTCCTGAACCACAGAAGTTGTTTCTGCACAACCCTGTGATAGTAGAATTGAAAGGTGAGGCGCTTAATGGTAGAAAATAGGTTTGGGAGATGTAGTTTGCAAATGAGCTTATGAAAGCCCTATAAATATTTTTATGATCCTTACATTTTCCTACTAAATAGAATGAGTTCTGTGCAATTTCCATTCTTTGGGGTTATAAATAGTTCAGATTTTCCTCACTTGCAATTTGAACTAGAAATTTTAAGATTCATTTTTGTGCGTGCAGATAATAGGTGCATTAAGACATTTTCTCTCTCACTTATAGTGTGGTCCTTCATCCAAATGAGGCTCAAAACCATAAGAGTATAGATTTTAGTCCTGCATACCTACCCTAAATACTGGCTCTGTCACTTAGCACCTCTGCAACCTGCCAGAAAGGACTTAACCTCTCTATGACACATCCTTGGTATCAAATGGGCATCATAAGAGCACCTATACATGGGCAGTGTTGCAAGCCTTACACAAGACTGGAAATAAAATGATTAGAGGATTTGTCATGTTGTAAGATCTCAGTAGAGAACATACAGAATGTAAAGGTGGATGATGGTGATGGTTGCACAGCATTGTTGTACACTTACATGGTTAAAATGATAGATTTTATGTCAAGCAGGTCCCTAGACTCTTTTTCCACCTGCCCTTGTGGTTCTTGGGGTTGATGGGGGCAGGGTGGCAAGTGCAGCTTCTTGTCCTGGCCCTGCCTGACCTCTGACCTAGTCAGCTATCTACCATGTCCATGGCCACAGTCACTGGGGGGTTTGGATGGGACAGTGCAGATGACTCTTTGTGACCCACCCCATTGAGCTGCAGTGACTACAGGCGCTGCATCAGGTTTTGACTCCCAGTTACAGAGTTTCAGTAGCTTAGGGTTTTTGGTCCATATAATTAATTAAGATGCATATTCACTCACAGGTGTTTTTCAGCCTCTGTGCTTCACCCATGACCGTGTGGTATGTCAGAACATCCAAGAGCAGAGTGGCAGTTGGCCCCACCTCCAGCACTCCCTACCCTTCCACCCCAGCTCTCCATCACACATGACTGGGATTCCCTCCTCCCCTAAACACACCCCCTCAGCATGTTATTCTTGCTACAGCTTCTAGCATCTCTCATGAGGCTTTACTGGAAAATCTACTTCTTATTGACTTTAACCCTCTTTACCATCTCAGTGCCCTGCTGACTCATACTATCCCCATCACAAATAATTTAAACATTCAACTTATTATGTTCATGCATTCATTGTAACTAATTGAACCTAAATATATTGAAACTTAAAACAGATAAATAAAATCACCTTTATTGGAATGTTGCATGGGGGAAATTGTGATTTGGAGTAGTGACTGTAATGTCCTCACATGGGCATTCCTAGGTCCATAAACTTGGGCCTTCTGCGATATTTAGATTGGACTGCATCGTCTCTTCGATGGGGAACCTTACTGTTGACATGTGACCCAGAGGAGCACGGAAACTGCCCTGAGAGCCAGAGCCTGAGCTCTGCTTCTCACGAGTCTAGCAAGCTGGGTGCCTGCACAGGGTGGGGCATGCATGGGCATGAAGATGCTCAGGCTGTGAGATGTGGGGTAAGGCTGCTGCTTAATCTTTTCCCAAAGTCATATCTGCTAAAAAAAAAGTCCATGATTTTGATTTATAAAATATGGAAGCTTATGAGATAAATAGAAAACAGGTTCTTTTGAAGTTTAAAATATTTTTCCTGATGCTAGAGTAGGTAAGAGGACTTCCTTGGCAACCCAGTGGTTAAGACGCCACACTCCATTGCATGGAGAACTGGTTTGAGCTCTGGTCGAGAACCTAAGATCTTGCATGCTGCTCAACATGGCCAAAAAAAATTTTATTTTTAAATAGTAAGGTAAATTATGTGTTCAAATAACATCCTACATAAAAATTAATTCCAGATGGATTTCAGGCGAATTTAATAGACACTCTAAAGGAAGTTAAGGCAAGCCATAGGCTGAGGGAAAATACTTGCAATCTACATATTAGACAAAAGATTAATATCTAGAATGTATAAAGAGTTCTTAGAAGTCAATAAGAAAAAAGGCAACAACCCAATAGGAAAATGGGCCAAAGTAAAAAGGAGAACTAAAAAAAAGCAAACTTTTGGAAAAGATAGTAACAGTAGAAATCAGAGAAATACAAATAAAAATAAGAAATTTTAACCCTTCAGGTGAACAAAATTAATGGTAAAAATGGGGGAAATAGACAGTCATACACTGGTAGGAATATAAATTGATATAGTCTTCTGGGGAGAAGGAAATGGCAACCCTCTCCAATATTCTTGCCTAGAGAATCCGTGGACAGAGGAGCCTGGTGGGCTGCTGTCCATAGGGTCACACAGAGTCGGACACGACTGAAGCGACTTAACAGCAGCAGCAGCAGTCTTTCTGGAGAGCCATTTCACAGCATCTTTAAACACTTAACATGTATAAGTAAATGTCGCTCAGTCATGTCCAACTCTTTGCGACCTCATGGACTGTAGCCTACCAGGTTCCTCTGTTCATGGGATTTTCCAGGCAAGAATACTGGAGTGGGTTGCCATTTCCTCCTCCACTTAACATGTATATGTCTTTATTAACCTACTTATAGACGTATGCCAGCAAATTTGGAAAACTCAGCAGTGGCCACGGGACTGGAAAAGGTCAGCTTTCATTCCAATCCCAAAGAAAGACAATGCCAAAGAATGCTCAAACTACCGCACAATTGCACTCATTTCACACGCTAGTAAAGTAATGCTCAAAATTCTCCAAGCCAGGCTTCAGCAATACGTGAACCGTGAACTTCCAGATGTTCGAGCTGGTTTTAGAAAAGGCAGAGGAACCAGAGATCAAATTGCCAACATCTGCTGGTCAGGGGCTTTGTCTTCTTCACGGGTGTTGTCCAGAATCAAGAACTGTGCAGGGCATATAGACAGCACTCAGTAGACATTTGTTGAATGAAAGAATAACAACACCTTATCTTCAAATATAAATTGAACCTACAGGACCCAGGGTTCTTAAGGAATAAAAGAGCCCTCATAGTAGGGCAGCATCTAGGTAGTCTTCTAGCAAAGAGACATTCTTAGGGAAATAGTCCAATCGTAATTTTTCCTGCAGAGGCTATCTCCAGGATATCGGGGGCACTGGATGATATCCTGCCCCAGTCATTAATGATCAAGAATTAAGAAGAAGCTGGGGGTTCCAGCTGTAGTAATGAGGAGATGGCTTTGTCACCACTGGGTGGGCATGGCAGAGTAGCAGCCTTTGGGCCTTGGGTCCCAGGTATGTGTTTATTTGGCAGCAGAGTGTTTGGATTCTTTCTTAAAACATGAATATGAATGTCCCTAGCAGACTTGCACTCTCCATGTTGCCACTCCATGCCTCTCTTGATTGTCCGATATCTGAATTCTTCTCGTGTTTATCTTTCCTATTAATCCCCAAGTTCATCTGAGCTTTGGCCCCTGCCCTGTATGAGTAAGCACTCTGTTCTCTAGCAGCCCAGTGGGCACTTTGGATGTTTTTGACGATAGAAGGGAAGTTGAAATACTACTGATAAGTCTCAAGAACCAGCTCGTGGCTAGGGGAAAAGGTGTCAGCTTGTCTCACCTGCCCGAAAGGCAGGGAATGCCTGTGAAAGTCCCTTGACCAAGTTATGCAAATAACCTATGTGGTATAATTAGGAAGTGACCCTTCCAGGGTTCCCATTGTATGTTCCCAATATAGCACCTACCTAGCTTTATCTGTGCCCCTGGGGCCAGCTAAGGTTCTCAGTGATCATTCTCTCATCACTCACTTGCCATCTCTCCTACTGGTTAACACTCTTTAAGTCTGACTTGTGAGGACAGAAACGGCTTGCTGTCTCCCAGGATCTTAGAATCGTGTTTCCATTCTCTAGTCTCTGGCTTTCTCAGCTGGTCAGCTCACACACTCAAGACTAGAGCAACCAGCGCTCTTGTTGTGATGATATTTCTGTACTTATTAGTAAAATATTGTAAATAATCAACAGAGCTAGTCAGAATTTTTTGCCTCTTCACAAAACCCCCAATGTCATTTTCAGGGCCAATTTCAAGATCTATAGAAGGAACTCCTGGAGAAGGAAATGGCAGCCCACTCCAGTATTCTTGCCTGGAGAATTCTGTGGACAGAGAAGCCTGGTGGGCGGCTGTCCATGGGGTCACACAGAGTCGGACACGACTGAAGCGACTTAGCAGCAGCAGCCGCAGAAGAAACTCCTGGGCCCATTTAGGAATGTGAGTTTCATGTGGAAACTTCAGCTTGACTGGTTTTATATACCCACAAGGCTAAAATCAATTCTAAATAGCATGTCAAATAAAGCACAACTTAACAAAATGTTAACAAAATCTAGTTCTAGCCTTTAGCAAAAATCACTATTTTCATTATACATTGTTCAATCTGTTTTCAGTGGAACAGAAAATTATTCTCTCATATTTGTCATCATACATGACATGGGGTTCTTGAGGATGAGATGTTAGATAGCTTTACTAACTCAATGAACAGGAGTTTGAGCAAACTCTGGGAGATAATAGAGGACAGAGGAGCCTGGCATGCAACAGTCCATCGGGTTGTAAAGAGTCAGACATGACTTAGCAACTGAACAACAACAACAACAACAACATTTGTGGTCAGGAAATTGTTTCATGAGTGGAATTGAGTATTTTACCTAGGAATTATGTTCAGATATCATTTATAGTTGGTTTATACCAGACTTTGAAAACACCAGGACTAAGCATATCTGCAGTTTTACCTGATGGATTAGAAAATTATGGCAGGAACAGATCTCACCATAACTAAGAGATCAGAGTTAACATCACTAGAATTGGATCTAATAGATATTGTGCACCTCCTGATAAGGATGCATCACATTCAGGACTGTTCCTGCAAAAATGCTCACTCTAACATTAAGGAAACATCCAGCAAACCCCGTTTGAGGGAATATTCTACAAAATAACTACCCTATACTCATAAAAAATGTCCAAGTCATGAAAGATAAGACCTTTTCCCATAAAGCGTGCTATAGGAATGATTGGCAACATTTAAGCAAAATAGAGTATCAATATTCCCTGGTGACTCAGACAGTAAAGAATCTGCCTGCAATACAGGAGACCTGGGTTCAATCCCTGGATGGGGAAGGTCCCCTGAAGGAGAGCATGGCAACCCACTCCAGTATTCTTGCCTAGAGAATTCCATGGACAGAGTAGCCTGGTGGGGTACAGTCCATGGGTACTGTCCAAAGAGTCAGACACGACTGAGAACTAACAGCCCTGAAGTATTTGGGGATAAGGGGAATCTTCTCTGTAACTTGTTCTCAACAGTTTTGAAAGAGAAAGAAAAGAAAAAGCAAGTGGTAGAGTGTTATTAGCTGGG
The DNA here is from genome assembly GCF_023091745.1 of Budorcas taxicolor. NCBI lineage: Eukaryota > Metazoa > Chordata > Mammalia > Artiodactyla > Bovidae > Budorcas > Budorcas taxicolor. Next base: position 133,571,658 of record NC_068910.1, read on the forward strand.
AAATCTGGGTGAAGGAGATGTAAGAATACTTTGTGCAAGATCTTGGCACTTTTCTCTAAATCTGAAATTATGTTTAAATAATTTTTTTAAGAAATGACACCAATGGGGTCATACTCGTGAACTCAACCCCAGGTTGATATTTGTGAACTTATCAACCTGAGGATGCATTCCCTTAGTGTACCCTTAGCATACATTTGTGCTTTGGGCCCAGAGAGGCCAGGGAGGACCATAAGGCCGCTGCTGAATGAAGAACAGAGGGGAGAAGGTATATGGAGAGGCTGGGCTTGGTTGGGAGGCCCAGACTGAACACAGTTTTATTTGCCTGCTGCTTTTTTCCAAGCCAGGTAGCAAGGCCCCTAGAGGAAAGCTCACTTGGCACAGGTCCTCAGGAAAGACAGGGCCAGGCTAAGACTATAGGGTCTCAAGTTGTATTAAGTCCTGGAAACCCTTAATCTTAACAGTTTCTTTCCTACGTACCCTCCCCACCACACACAAAAATGTAGTTTCAAATAAAAGGACCCTGAAAACCCAGTCATTGACCACCTGTTACTTCCTCCAGATAACGTAGTTCCCTCCTCTTTCGTCTTGCCTCAGGTTCCCTAGGAGAATTTCCACTGTGACATTTTCAGTTAAGTAGCACATAATTGAAGTCTTAATGTTCCAGCAGCACCCTGCTTAGCTCTTTCCCTCCCTCTCTGTAATTAAGCCTGGCATGGTTACCTTTGGTTAAGGTTACTACTGAAGGGCACATTATAAGTTGAATTCAGGTCAGGCTTCCCATTGGCTCCTGCGTAGACTCTGATGTGATAGCACATAGCCAAAAATAACTGGTCTGGACTATAACTTATCTCTTGCTTTGGTGTTCATAGGAGGTTTTGAGTTTGACTATCAACCCCTGTTTTCAGGATACCATCCTCAGGAATCCAATTTACTTTTTGTATTCCAGTCTGAGATGGAATAATAGCCAAGACTGATGCTAACAACCCTGCCTTCTATAACATATTAATAGAATTTAGTAAATATTCCCTTTGAAGAGTCATCTACATGAGCATGTTAATTAGCATATTAAAGTTTCCTAGAAGTCCTACAGAAAGGAAACAGGTAGTTTCTTTAACCCATCTTTTTAATTGATTGGGTGACACTTTGAACAGCATAAGGAACAGGAAGCAGTAGCCTACATGGATAGTCAAATTGCTAAGTTTAAGAGATGAGCACCTCAACAACATTTCTTAGAGGTCTTAGAGGTCTCAACAACCTTTTCGTAGAGGTCTCTGGGTCTGAAAATAATCAAACTCCAATGAATTCTTTTGCTTTGTCCTTAGCTATTCATCACCAGCTACTTAATGAGCACCTCTGTAACCAAAGGGCTTCTGCTGGGGATATAAAGATGGAGGGCATCTCTGTCCTCAAGGACATTCCTTAGAGTTAGGGAGGTAAAGGACACAAGCATGTATCAGTGCCAAATGAATGGCATGAGAGATACTCCCAGAAAAACAGGAGGATTATGCTGAGCTTAGTCACCTAAGAACTCCTAGGTAGGCTTTAGACAAGCCGAGAGGCTGCAGAGTGGCTTGAGCAAAGAGAAATGCAGTGAACTGAATAATTAGCTGAAAGCAGATGGCTCATATAGGATAGCTGTTTCTAAACCTTAACATACACCAAAATTACTTGCAGGGCTTGTTTAGAACACAAGAGTGCTGAGCCACCCTCTTAATTCTCATCTGGTACCTCAGGAGCAGGACGCAAGATTTTGCATTTCTAACAAGTACCCAGATGATGGTTATCTTGCTGGTCTGGGGACCACAGTTTGAGAACCTTGGATTATCAAAGAGTGGAAGCTCAGAGAGCTGGAATTGTGAGCTCGGGCCTGACCATGGAGTGCCTTAAATGGCAGGCTAAGTTAGACTTTGTTAGTCAAGTTTTAAATGGGGACTTGACCAAAGTGATAGAATTGTTCTCGTAGTAGAGAGACAGCAAATAGATAAGAGAAAAAGAGCAGCTTCAGAGAGACCAGTTTGGAGGTTGTTGTTAACACACAGTTAAAACAAGAGGATTCAAAGTCTCTGAATTAGGGCAGTGACAGCAGGAATGGGAAGAGAAATATCCTTGCAGAAACCTTTGTGAATGAAGAGTCTGCTTGCAGGACAGAAAAACTGAAAGATAGTCTTGGTCATTCTCTGAGAGTCTTCAGTTAAATACAGTAACTTACATAATGTCATTTGAGGCTTTATGTGTATTACTGGAGCTGAACTTGTTTATGTTCACACATTCTGAAAAGTGGGAAATGTTACCATGTTAGGTAATAGGGTAAGGCTATTTTTGAGAGCTTACATTTAACTTGTGTGTGGGCTGTGTGCTTAGTCACTCAGTTGTGTCCGACTCTTTGTGACCCCATGGGCTGTAGCCCGCCAGGCTCCTCTGTCCATGGAGATTCTCCAGGCATGAATACTGGAGTGGGTTGCCATGCCCTCCTCCAGGGGATCTTCCCAGCCCAGGGATCGAACCCAGGTCTCCTCATTGCAGACAGGTTCTTCACCATCTGAGCCACCAGGGAAGCCCACCTGTGAGCCTCTTTGAAGGCTTAGGAGAAAGCAGTGGTGTGGATACATCCTGGACTCGGGAGCGGCCCTTAATGCCAGGAGAATTTGGCTTCCTCGCCAGGCCTGGCACTTGGAAGCATGGCCTATGAGGAGAAGAAGCCAGAAGAAGACACCTTCCCCAGCCTTGGGACCTGACAGGTGCTTGTGCTGTAATAGAAGACTTCCTTGTGCTCATGATATGTTTATAGAAGAAAACTCGGCTCCTACTGATCTGCTGATTCCTGTGGCCCTATTACAACTAGAAACCATTACTTAAACAAAAATTCTGTATTTAGGTTTTAGACTAATATGTAGTTTGACACTAATAGGTTTCATACTAGTAATTCTGTATTTAGGTTTTATCTTTCTTCAGTCTCATTTTAGGGAAGTTTTACCACATTCTTTTGGTGGTGATGTTTTGAACCATTCGGAAGCCTTTTAGGAGAGTTTCCTATTCCACAGTTTAGAAAAAAAAAAAATGTGCATTTCCTCTCCAGAGGCTGTGGACAAATCTCAGAGATAAAATAACATTGATGAAACTAATATCTAGAATATCTGCTCTTGGAAGAGAAGTAGAGCTGTGTATTCACTGACTTTTGCCTGATCTGATGTGTCAAGATTCAGAATTCTTTGCCCTTAACTTCCAGAGCCAAGTAGGGGGAATAGTTTATCACATGAGCCAGTGTGAGAACCTGTGACAGCCATGGTGTAGCATGTTTCAGTTCAGTTCAGTCACTCAATCATGTCCGATTCTTTGTGACTCCATGGACTGCAGTACACCAGGCGCCCCTGTCTATCACCAGCTCCTGGAGCTTGCTCAAACTCTTGTCCAGTTGAGTCGGTGGTGCCATCCAACCGTCTCATCCTCTGTCGTCCCCTTCTTCTCCTGCCTTCAGTCTTTCCCAGCATCACGGTCTTTTCCAATGAGTCAGTTCTTTGCATCCGGTGGCCAAAGTATTGGAGCTGCAGCTTCAGCATCAGTCCTTCCAATGAACATTCAGGACTAATTTCCTTTAGGATTGACGAGTTTGATCTCCTTGCAGTCCAAGGGACTCTCAAGAGTCTTCTCCAACACCACAGTTCAAAAGCATCAGTTCTTTGGTGCTCAGCTTTCTTTATGATCCAACTCTCACATCCATATATGACTACTGGAAAAACCATAGCTTTGACTAGATGGACCTTTGTTGGCAAAATAATGTCTCTGCTTTTTAATATGCTGTCTAGGTTTGTCATAGCTTTTCTTCCAAGGAGCAAGTGTCTTTTAATTTTGTGGCTGTAGTCACCATCTGCAGTGATTTTGGAGCCCAAGAAAATATAAGTCTGTCACTGTTTCCATTGTTTCCTCATCTATTTGCCGTGAAGTGATAGGACCAGTTGCCATGATCTTAGTTTTTTGAACGTTCAATTGTTAGCCAGCTTTTTCACTCTCCTCTTTCACTTTCATCAAGAGGCTCTTTAGTGCCTCTTCACTTTCTGCCATAAGGGTGGTGTCATCTGCATATCTGAGGTGATTGATATTTCTCCTGGCAATCTTGATTGTAGCTTGTGCTTCATCCAGCCTGGCATTTTGCATGATGTACTCTGCATACAAGTTAAATAAGCAGGTTGACAATATACAGCCTTGATGTCCTCCTTTCCCAATTTTGAACCAGTCCATTATTCCATATCCAGTTCTAACTGTTGCTTCTTGAGCTGCATACAGATTTCTCAGGAAGTAGATAAGGTGGTCTAGTATTCCCGTCTCTTTCTAAGAATTTTCCACAGTTTGTTGTGATCCATACAGTCAAAGGCTTTGGTGTAGTCAATAAAGCAGCAGCAGATGCTTGTCTGGGTTGGGGGAGGGGATGGACTCAGTGCCCTTTGATGTCTCTCCTCCCTCTGCCTCTGGCTCAAAGAGAAGATTACACAGGTGAAACTGAGGCCAAGGAAACCTGACAATGAGCAGTTGGAGATTTTATTTTACTCTGCATCCAGTGGCATCCTGCCAGGAGTCAAAGTAGAAAGTGTGGGAACAGGGCACTGAAGCAACCAGCAGTAGTCAATGGAGATCTGGACTGAATTAGAACAGAATTCCAAATAATTCATCTATATTAGAGCTAGGGGTGCTGACTTTTCACTCTCGTGGAGATTGCTTTGTCTGTTGGAGAAGATCCTGATATGAAGAACTAACGTCCCAGTGGGCTTTGACGATGAAAAGGATTCCTGCCCTATATGGATGCCACTGGGATTTGGAATTGTCCCTGTGATTCAGATCTCTGTGCACATACTCCCAGGATAGGACCAGCGGGGAAGAGAAGGGGACCAATAAGTAGAAAGTAAATAAGAGAGAGCTCAGAAACTTAACACAATATTGTTAGTCAATCACGTGTGCTAAGTCACTTCTGACTCTGTGACCCCATGGACTGTAGCCCACAAGACTTCTCTGTCCGTGGGATTCTCCAGGCGAGAATACTGGAGTGGGTTGCCATTCCCTTCTCCAGAGGATCTTCCCAGCCCAAGGATCGAACCCAAGTCTCTTATGTCCCCTGCACTGGAAGGCAGCTTCTTTACCACTAGTGCCCCCTGGGAAGCTAGTACAGTCAACCATACTCCAATATAAAATTTAAAAAAATTTTTTTAAACATAGAGCCCAAAGCCATGTGCTTTTGAGGCTCAGAGTGGACCTTCATTTTGTATTTTTAATTTAATGAGAAAAATAAGATAGATATTATAAATCATAGAGATCTGAATGTTAAAAATATATTTTAAAAAGCATAAAAATAGCCTGAGTAGAGTGGTGAAGAATGATAAGTTGGCAAGGGGCTTACTGAAGAAGAAATTCCTGAACTAAGTGTGTAAAAGCTATGACTTAATAAGCAGGAAGCAGGGTTTGCACCATGCATTTGGGACTTGAATCAGGCTAAGAGGGAGGCAGGGAGTATCCTGAGCCTGGCTTTTGCCAGCCTTAGTCTAAGGTTGTGGTAGGAGCAATGGCAAGGGCAACAAGTTTCCTAGTTTTTGGACCAGGCTGATTCTCCCACTCCCACATGCCCTGTTGCTGTCACCGTAGCAACTTTCCCCTGCTACCAGGCGGCCCAGACACCAAGATGGGCAACCAAGTGGTTTTCAAGGAAGTCAGCCATGCCAGGCACTGGTGGTGCCTTGCCTCAGGACCTCATTGGAAAGTACAACCAGGAGACTATTTTTGCTCAACATTCTGCTAAAAGACCTGCCAGGGCCCTTCTGTTGTATCATGAAGGACACACTAATACGGTAGGTTTTGTGCTCTCCGTGCTTATAAACAATTGTATTTATGGGTTTATTACCCAGAGAATTTCACCCTTGACCTTCCCATCATACACCCTTCTCTAGATGTGCAATTTCCAGTGTGGAAAAAAAAAAAGGGTGTGATACTTCTGATTTTTATATTAAGTAAATTATTTATAGAAAGCCAAAGAAAGCAGAAATGTTTGGGCATATATAATTTCTATGCTGCTGCTGCTAAGTCGCTTCAGTCATTCCTACTCTGTGCGACCCCATAGACGGCAGCCCACCAGGCTCCCCCATCCCTGGGATTCTCCAGGCAAGAACACTGGAGTGGGTTGTCATTTCCTTCTCCAATGCTTGAAAGTGAAAAGTGAAAGTGAAGTTGCTCAGTCGTGTCCGACCCTCAGCGACCCCATGGACTGCAGCCTTCCAGGCTCCTCCGTCCATGAGATTTTCCAGGCAAGAATACTGGAGTGGGGTGCCATTGCCTTCTCCGTATAATCTCTATAGACAGATGTATTTGAATGCATTCACATTACATATAACTTAAGACACTGACAGCAATAAGAATGAGTTTACAATTATTCTTGTATCATTGGAGCTGAAGCAAAACAAAATAACAAGAGTTTAAAGGACTTTTTTGTAAATATCTAATGAGTTTAGAAATCTTTGTGATTTCTTGTGATTTCAACTACTGGAGTCAAAACTTCCAAAACAATGTTATGATGAATACCAGCAAGAATTTTATAGACCTATTGTCCATCTAGAGGGTGGGTGATGAGGTATGACTAATAAAGAACAGCTAGATCCCAAATCTTTCAGCAATTACATAATACAGTGTGTGAATTACATATTATGTATATGTATTACGAATCACATCTGCCTTTGGGATGTGATTGAATACTGTCACTCAACTGCAGAAGACTGGATTAAAATGAGTTTTCCTTCTTGAGTTGTCCCTGTGAAGTCAGTGTAGAAAATGGTGGGCCAGCTTAGTGAGTTATGCATCTGGGGCACTCGTAACCTACCAAAACCTTGGGTGCCATCTGTACATGTGTGTACTCTGAGGTCCCAACCTAGCCCTTCTAAGGACACCATTCCTGGTCTTTGGGGCTATTAAACACACAAAACTAATGGAACTGCCTTCTTTTTGTCTAGGAGTTGTGGCCCTTCACTTTCAACTCACTTTGAGATCAGTGGAAAGAAAGCTGAACCAGTATTCTGTGATTAGAAAACTGGCAGGTGACAGATCTGTGCATGCAGGTGTATCCTAAATTTGCATTCTTTGGTGACTTGTACACAATGTATTCTTGCGGAATAGTTTTGCAAAATTTACAGTAGAGCAAAAAAAGAGTAGAAGCTTGTATTTTTTAGGTGTAGCATTAAAAGTGAAATAAAATGAGGCAAAACATTTCAGGAAGAAAATTTAATTTATAAATGAACAAAATTTCTAGTATATTCAGTCACTACCCCTGTTGTATGCAGATATCGTATATTTTGGTTAATAATGAAAGGTCACCCAACTAAAGGAATGTGCAACATAGACAGTGGACTTACTAGGATGTGTTCAAGTCTATAAACTCTCATGGGCTTTATTCCAGTTTTCATATTTATGTCAAGCAGACAGCTCTCATCTCCTGTGGTGCTTAGAAACATGATTCTTGAATACCTAGAATTATGGAACCTTTCTCTCAAGGCTTTGACCAATAATGTTGATATGTTTATTCCAACCCCATGATATTATTATCTGAGACCCTAATACTCACAGCCATTCACTTGCCTGGTCATCAAGCCCATCAGAAGCTCCTGTTCTGAGGGATACCCTGTAGATAAAGAGGCATGTGTCATCTCCAGGGAGTAACTTGTACAGCAATGACCTGGTAGCCCAAGGATGTGACTCCTTCTTCTCCAGTGAGATTTCAGACATTGATTGTAAGTTATTCCAAGTGGGGAGGGAGAATAGCACAGACTAGCAACTGGTAGCCCTAAGTTTTTCTTTGTTTTCATGAGGCATAGCACTTTGAGGTTAAAAATGGCCTTATGTTATCTAGTCTAGCCTTTAGAAGAACATACAGATGTGGTGAAGGAAGATACAGAGTAGAAGCACAGACTTGGAACTAGGGGAGATAGTTACGGTTTTATTACTTTTTGTTTAACTTAGATGGTACTCCCAGTGGAAGTATAACATTTGTTATAAGCGCTTCACAAATATTTATTCCTTAATCCTAATAACAACCCTATAGGGTTGATACTAATGTTATCTTCATTTACTGATGAGAAAACTGAGATAGACAGAGATCAAGTAATTGGCCCAGAGTCACAGAGCTATGCAGTGGTAGGGCAAGACTTTGAATGCACTGTGTCTAATCTGTCCATTTTACGGATGAAGAAACAGAGGCCCGAATGTCTGTCCAGTGCTGCCATCTCTCTGTGGCCATCCATTAAGTAGGCACCAGTAGATTATTCTTGAATCATACAATCAAGGCAGGGAAATTATGCCAGTTATACTGAAAGAGTTTTCTTTTTTAATCTGCTTGAACAGAATATCATGAAGAGATGAATGTTGGTGTCAGGAATTCTCTAGTCATCAGCGAAGCCTTGGAATGTGTTCTGTGACCATGCCTCATGTCTGCTTCTCTTGGATATTAAGGAAGAAATTGGGCAGCTTAGAGAAGTGGCTAGGGAATTAAATTAGAATGTTGTCTATATACAAATAGAAACTCAAAATGAATGAAAGACCTAAACATAAGACCAAATACAGTACTATGAAACTCCTAGAGGAAAATGTAGGTGCATACTACTCTTTGACTTAAATCACAGCAATATTTTTTTTTGGCTCTCTACTCTAGAGTAACAGAAACAAAAGCAAAAATAAACAAATGGAACCTAATTAAACTTAAAAGCTTTGGCACAACATAGGAAACCATAAACAGAAAAGACAACTATGAACTGGGAGAAAATACTTATGAACAATGCTACCAACAAGGGATTAATCTCCAAAATATACAAACAGCTCATATAGCTGAATATTAATAAACAACAAACAACCCAATCAAAAAATGGCCAGAAGACCTAAATAGACATTTCTCCAAAGACATACAGATGGCCAACAGCCAGCCACATGAAGAGGTGTTCAATATTGCTAATTATTTGAGAAATGCAAATTAAAACTACAATGAGGTATCACTTCACACTGATCAGAATGGCGATCATCAAAGATTCTAGAAATCACGTGTGCTAGAGAAGATGTGGAGAAGAAGGAACCTTCTACACTGTTGTTGGAAATATACATTGGTGCAGCTACTATGGAGAACAATATGGAGAGTCCTTAAAAAACTAAAAATAGAATTATCATATGATCCAGTGATCTCATTCATAAGCAGATATCCAAGGAAAACTCTAATTTGAAAAGATACCTGCTCCCCAATATTTATAGCAGCACTATTTTTAATAGCTAAGACATGGGAGCAACCTAAATGTCCATCAACAGATGAATCAATAAAGAAGATATATAGTATGTGTATGTATATATATATACACACACACATATTATACATATAATGGAATATTACTAATCCATAAAAAAGAATGATATAATGCCATTTGCAGCAACATGGATAGACATCAAGATTATCATTTTAAGTGAAGTAAGTCAGACAAAGACAAATACCAAATGGCACCCCACTCCAGCACTCTTGCCTGGAAAATCCCATGGACGGAGGAGCCTGATAGGCTACAGTCCATGGGATCGCTAAGAGTCGGACACAACTGAGCGACTTCCCTTTCACTTTCACCACTTACATATGAAATCTTAAATGATATAAATGAACTTATTTACAAAACGGAAACAGACTCCAGACATAGAAAACACGTTTATGATTACCAAAGGGGAAAGGGGGGGGATAAATTGGGAGTTTGGGATTAACATATACACATACTGTATATGGGCTACATGGGCGTCCCTTGTGTCTCAGCTGGTAAAGAATCCGCCTGCAGTGCAGAAGACCTGGGTTTGATCCCTGATTGGGAAGATTCCCCTGGAAAAGGGAAAGGCTACCCACTCCAGCATTCTGGCCTGGAGAATACCATGGAGTGTACAGTCCACGGGTCGCAAAGAGTTGGACACGATTGAGCAACTTTCACTCACTACTGTATATAAACTAGGTAAACAAGAAGGATTTACTATATAGCACAGGTAACTATATTCAGCATCTTACAATAACCTATAATAGTGGAGAATCTGAAAATATATATATATATATGTACACACACATATGTATAACTGAATCACTTTGCTAAATACAAAATCACTTTGCTTAATACACCTAAAACCAACATAACTTTGTAAATCAATTATAGTTCAATTAAAAGATTTTAAAAACAAGCAAATATGGCAAAAAAAATTGTCTAGACTTAGACAAAATAATTGTCTACCTACCTAGGTGGTAGGTGAAAGTGAAGTCGTTCAGTAGTGTCCGACTCTGCGACCCCGTGGACTGTAGCATACCAGGCTCCTCCCTCCATGGGATTCTCCAGGCAAGAGTACTGGAATGGGTTGCCATTTAATTTTTTTCTATATATTTTTCTCTGTCTCAAAAATATCTCATAGTAAAATCAACCTCAGAATATTATTTTTTCCTGATCTAGAAAGGATGGACATACCCAAGAACTTTATTACCTGCGCATTACCTGTCTTCCCAGTGACTTAAAGCCAGAATCCCAACCTTATGAGGCAGTTTTTAATGCCTCAAGGCTAAAGAGGAAGCATTAGCTCAGAACCCTGGAGAGATGTGGAGGTGCCTGGATTCTGGTCCTAGCTTTATGACTAACTGATCTGTGACCATGGATTTCCCAAATACAAGCTTTCCTTGTCTTATCTGTAAAATTAGTGAGACTGAGATTGTCTTCATCATTGAAATGTTGTAACACATAAATTATATATAAATGTGTATTTATATTAGGTCAGGAAGCAACAGTTAGAACTGGACATGGAACAACAGACTGGTTCCAAATAGGAAAAGGAATACGTCAAGGCTGTATATTGTCACCCTGCTTATTTAACTTATATGCAGAGTACATCATGAGAAACGCTGGACTGGAAGAAACACAAGCTGGAATCAAGATTGCTGGGAGAAATATCAATCACCTCAGATATGCAGATGACACCACCCTTATGGCAGAAAGTGAAGAGGAACTAAAAAGCCTCTTGATGAAAGTGAAAGAGGAGAGTGAAAAAGTTGGCTTAAAGCTCAACATTCAGAAAACGAAGATCATGGCATCCAGTCCCATCACTTCATGGGAAATAGACGGGGAAACAGTGGCAACAGTGTCAGACTTTATTTTTTTGGTCTCCAAAATCACTGCGGATGGTGACTGCAGCCATGAAATTATAAGATGCTTACTCCTTGGAAGGAAAGTTATGACCAACCTAGATAGCATATTCAAAAGCAGAGACATTACTTTGCCCACAAAGGTCCGTCTAGTCAAGGCTATGGTTTTTCCTGTGGTCACGTATGGATGTGAGAGCTGGACTGTGAAGAAGGCTGAGTGCCGAAGAATTGATACTTTTGAACTGTGGTATTGGAGAAGACTCTTGAGAGTCCCTTGGACTGCAAGGAGATCAGCCCTGGGATTTCTTTGGAAGGAATGATGCTAAAGCTGAAACTCCAGTACTTTGACCACCTCATGCGAAGAGTTGACTCATTGGAAAAGACTCTGATGCTGGGAGGGATTGGGGGCAGGAGGAGAAGGGGACGACAGAAGATGAGATGGCTGGATGGCATCACTGACTCGATGGACATGAGTCTGATTGAACTTTGGGAGTTGATGATGGACAGGAAGGCCTGGCGTGCTGCGATTCATGGGGTCACAAAGAGTCAGACACGACTGAGTAACTGAACTGAATGTTGCATAAACTAGCAACTTGATGTTCCTTTTTATAATATAGAGGCTAAAAGAATACATGGTAGAAACACAGATGTTGGACTAAGATTAAATAGTGTAGTGGAGTCAGATCTAGGTATAAATTTTGTTTCTCTGCCACTTACCAGCACTGACCCTTGGTTTCTTGGAACACTGTATTTCCTAAAATGACAATCCTACTAAATAGTACCTATCTCAGCTTGGGAAGATTTGATGAAATAACGGTATTACTATTGTAGTTGTTACAAATCAGTCAGTTAACTGTTGTGCCTGGAAAGATACTAGAATAAATTCTCAAACAGCTCATTGCATTCATTTTTCAAAGATAGGATGAGCATCACATGCCAATTATTCTTTGAAGTAGCAATAAACTAAGTATAAATTTTAGACTAAATGATGCCATATTCTTTTGCATTCAAAGTGGTTTAGAGGCAGCCCTGCCTCAATACAGGACCCTAACTGTAAATGACAAATCAGAGATGGCTTCCAATTCTTGAATTCTCTTTTATGTGGGCTGTGGTTGAATGGCCCTAATTGTTTACACAGAATAAACTTGAAACAAAAGTGAGAATACTCTTGATTTTTATTTGTACTTTGTAATCTGTCCACTTGCCACTAATTCGTGCAGAACGCACCAAAGCAGAACCAGATGACAGAGAGGCAAGAAGAATGGTCAGTCAAAATTTGCATTCTTCAGTCTCAAAGCCAGCCTATGGTTTGCCATAGAACAGAAAATGTATTCAGTCATCTGTCTGCGTAGTAGTACCAGGCACAATTAATGTAGCTGGGCCTCTAGCTGTGCTGACATAACATACGCTGATATCTAAGTTTTGAAGGCTTGGATTTAATAGAGCCTTGTGGTATCACATGGGTATGGTGAATGGAAAGCCTCTGCAGCTTATCAACAGAAAGATAAGAGGTCCACTACCGGTGCTTCTGAGATGTTTATCACCCAGGCTTGTGAGAACAAGAGTTTGACCCATACCAAACACTTGAGAAATAATGTCAATACAACCAAGACCACAGCCAACACAGAATTCTCTGAGATAAGATTATGACTTTGTCCTTAAAGGGACGTCAACCAAGCCAGTCGATTCCCACATAGTCCCTGAGCTGAGCAACCCTCTGAGTGTTCCTTCATACCAAGGGGCTTTAGGAGCTCAATTTTTAATGCTTCTACATGCAGATATTCTGCCGTTGTTTTCCAGAGTATGCGCAGAACTCTGACCATAGCTAAGGAAGTTCCCACAGGGTGAAGAGCCTGAGCTTGGTGCCTGTGAGATCCACCAGGAGAGAAGCTGGAGGCAGCTCTCTATTGGCAAAAGCATTGATTCACTTTAAGGTTTTATATTGAATGTATTGGGCAGGTGTAGGCTGCAGGGCCTCCAAGGCCAGGTTAGACCTCTAGTCTGGGTCTCAGATAAAGTCATTATAGGAAAAGATGATTTGGTCTTTGAGACAAGTGGGTGTGAAAAGTCACAGCAGTACTCTGTTTAAATGCCAGCCTGTAAACTGGTACCAGGGTAAGAGGGCCCATCAAGGGTGAGGTGAAAGTGGTCAGGTGTTCTCCCAAGACCTTTTGCCATTGAGAAGCAGCAGCACAAAAGAGACAGCTCACCTTTGATGTGCCATCCAGATACTAGCCCTATCACGTCTTGCTTTGAAATGCCTCACATTCCTTCTTTTGTCCTCGCTGTGTCCTAGTGTGGCCTTCTGGATTCAGTCTTCTTCCCAGGGCTATGTTACATGCAGTTACCAAGTTAATTAAAAAACAAAAGCCCTTTTTATCACCCCGTTTCCCAGTAGAGTCTCATAACAAAGTTCATACTCCTCTAGTTTATTATTAAATGTTGTCACTCTTCTTTCTGTCCAGTTTCTCCTTCTCTGTTAATCTGTATCTCATTTAAAGGATCTCTTTAAGGGCTGTGTTAACTTATTTTTCCATTTTCCTGCCTCTGTGCTTTTGTTCCTGCCATCTCCCCCTTTTGGAATTCCTTCTCTTCTATTCAGACACATCTTTTCCATTAAAGCTTTTCAGACCGGTCTTGCTGCCTACACTGATCTGACCCTACTCTGAACTCTGTTTCTTTATCGTCTAGAGTCCATGCTAGCCCTTTGGCAATTAATCATATACTGCTTTGTGCATTTATCTTTATTTTGCGTGTCCTGTCTTGCCCTTTGGCTCTTGTCTTTCTCGCTCTCTCTGTCTCTCTCTCTGTGTATGTAACTAAAGAAGGGGTTTGAAAATAAAATCTGTCTTATACAACTTTAGAATACTCATCAGTGCTTTATGACATTGGTATCAGTCGATGAATCTCACTTAGAGGCTTGACTTTTTTTTCCACGAAGGCCAGGGTCTTTGTCTTTTACTGCTACTGTATCCACAGCACCTGTGGATTGAGTGTTAGCTACTGCCATCTGATAATAAGGGTGTTTCCTTGACCGGGATCTGCAGCTGGCCTTGACATTCTGCCTTGTGCCCTGCTTTCTGAAGCCAAGCTCTTATCCCCAGGCTGGTAGCCTACCTTAAGTGTCCTGACACAGCTCTGCCTATCTGTTCTTTCTCCTCAGATGCGTACTCTCATTCCTCAAGTGAAAACGGAGGCAAGTCCGAGTCGGTGGCCAACCTGCAGGCCCAACCATCCCTGAACTCCATCCACAGCTCCCCGGGGCCCAAGCGGTCCACCAACACCCTGAAGAAGTGGCTGACGAGTCCCGTGCGCCGGCTTAACAGTGGGAAAGCAGATGGAAACATCAAGAAGCAGAAGAAAGTACGAGACGGTCGGAAGAGCTTCGACCTGGGGTCTCCCAAGCCTGGGGATGAGACGACCCCCCAGGGAGACAGCGCTGACGAGGTAATTACACGAGGCCTCGGAGCCTTCCGTCAGGAGGGGCTTCTGACGTGCCTCATTCCTGGAGCCTCAAGAGGTGTCCTTCAGCAAGGCTTGTGAGCTAGCCGGATTCTAACTCCCCATAGTTGGTCTTCTTGGGCCTAGGTATTTTCAAGATACCTAGTTTGAATGCAGTTCCCTGCACTGTACAGTAGGACCTTGTCATTTATCCATTCTAAATGTAATAGTTTGCATCTGCCAACCCCAAACTCCCAGTCTATCCCTCTTCCTCCTCCACCCACCCTTTGGAGATGGCGGTCTAGGCCCGCAGGGAGCCAGTGGTCACCAAGTCCCCAGTCTCTACTAAAGACTACATAAAACCTGCTAGGACTTTTATTTACCCATTTTTAAAATATTTGGTTGGTTGTTTAGGGTCTTAGTTGCCGCAGGCAAGATTTTTAGTTGTGACCCACGGACACTTAGTTGTGGCATGTGGGATCTACTTCCTTGAGCACGGACTGAACACTGGCCCCCTGCGTTGGGAGCATAGAGTCTTAGCCACTGGACTCCCAGGCAAGTTCCTGCTAGGCCTGTTTAGAATAAGAATAAAAGGATGGAGATCATTTCACTTGGAAAACAAGAGGACTGTCTTTTGAGATTATGACTATTTTCGAGTATGTTGAGCAGTGCCATATATAAAAGGGAGTAGACAACTCCTGGTTGCTCCAGAGGGGAGTATTATACTTAACAGGTGAAGGTTTACAGTAGGCAAGGTTTCAGCCTTTAATGAAGCTCAACTAGTAATGAAATGGGCCTTCATGAAAACAAATGAACATCCATATTGGAAAGGTTTGGGAGAGCATATGACCTCACGTAACAATCAGAGAGACCCATGTCGACCCGATGGTCGGACTGGCCAGCGATCTCCTATATCCCTTCCAAAGCTGGGGTTCTGTGGTCAGAATATAAATGAGGTAACTCTCTTACCTGGCAAACTAACCTAGTCTAGTCACTGACATGGCTAAGAAGTTCTTTTTGATATGAGACCAGACTCTTTATAGTTTTATGCTATCTGCCTTTTCTTCCTCTGAGAATGACAGTCGAGCCTGGTGACGTTTAGACTGTGGTTTAATCGTCATTCATAAGCTTAAAATGTTGGTTTCTCTCTGACCGCTGTCTCAGCCTTTCTTTTCCTGGCTAATGAGTAAGGTAGATGTCTTTCATGTGTGTGTGCGTGTTTTCCCCCATTTGGTCCTCGCTCTCCTTTGAGATAAACAAGGGTGCCCATTCCACACAGGGAAAAATAGGAGTGTGTTGAGAGAGGAGGGTACCATATATTGCTTTTTAAGAAATCCCAAGTCCTGAACCAGCGGACATCTCTAACTGTAGGGAACAGTGACTAATGCTGCTCTTTTGTTCTAGAAGAGCAAGAAAGGTTGGGGTGAAGATGAGGCAGATGAAGAGTCACACACACCCCTCCCCCCGCCTATGAAGATCTTTGACAACGACCCCACGCAGGACGAAATGGTAGGCTCCCTTTCCCACTTGGAAGAGCCATGTGTGAAATGTGATTTGGTTCAGTGTGTGTGGTGAGGGTAGTAATGCTCTCTCTCCCTTGTTATCTCTTATGCCTCATGGTTCCAAGATGATGCAGATTCCGTCTGTATTGGGTTGTGGGGACTAACTTTATGCTGGGCAGTGTAGGGGTGGATTCTCAAAGTTAGAATTCTCAAAGTGAGAATCTGCCTAGTACCAGGTCCTGCTGATGAAGGATAATGTCTCTCTCGTTGGAAACAGCAGATCCCAAAAGAAACTACTTGTCTCAAAGAGGAAGCTGAGACAGTTCTAGGTTGTGATCGTTCTGTTGTACATAACTGTTCAACCAATGTTTTAGTTGATGGTTTTCCTCATCCTTAACTCTAAACTCCAAATCAAAGTAACTTCCAGTCGAGCCTGGTGCAAATAGCGTAAGGGATGGAAATGCTGCTAAGGGGAGGTTTTGTCATAGATGGACAAACCCAATATGCCAGGTTGCCCCAGTTCCTTGGTTTGCAAAACCTGCTGTCCCAGTGGCATGCAGAGGCTCGCTGGTGTTGGGAATGCGTGCGTCCCTGTGTCTCTGAGCACAGCTGGTCATCCCAGCTGTTCTGGGGCAGAGCTCAGGCGGGATTTGCTTCCGGTACCGAGCTGGGGCTCAGGCAGGCAGGTCCCTCCTTTCGTAGTGTAATCTGTCGCCACCCTTCCTCACCTCCTGAAGTGCTCTCACTTCATCGCATTTCTCTTGCTTCTTCTCTGCGTTTCTGTCCTAGAGGACTGGAGGCGGAGGTGGTGACTTCAGTGCTGTTTTATGGTACTGTTGGTGGTGGCTAGCCGTCCCCCCAGGGTCTCCCTGGGCTCTCTCGTGCTGTGTCCCACACGCAGCAGCCCCCTCAGAGATGGTGGGCCCAAGTTGTACGGGCAGGGAGCTGACCTTCACAGTGCCACCCAGGGTACAATTCAGGAAGTACTAGGTACAGTTGCTTCAGAGTTCCTGGTGAGATCCCAGATCTTATTTGCATTCTCTCTGCTTTGCGTTTGGATCAGTTGTCCCCAGACGTTACTTGCACTGTTCCTCAGGGCTAAGCTAGAGGGACACTTTCCACGGACAGGCCAGTGACTGCAGTGTGAGTACTGCCCCCCTCGGTGACTCACCCGTGAGAAGCACACAGTTACAGCCCCTCCTAAGGTGATGCCCTGACCCTGGACTGTTGGAAAGAGAAGGAGAGGAAGCATGGCATGCTGCCCATCCTGGATTCCTAGAGGCAGAAATACCTTCGCCTTGAGATGGGAACGAGAACTAACCTGCTGTGTTCCCAGAGGCCTATTGTGAAAGGTTCTAGTAGCAGTGAGAGTGTGTATGGGGAGCAGGGTGCTCAGGTCACGTATCTACCATCCCACACTGCCCTCCACATGGAGGTGCCAACTTACAAGGAAAGGTCATGAACCCTCCCCCTCGAAATCCCTCAGACACGGTTTGTTTTGGGGAAAGGATGTTGTGTTGTTTCTGGATAATCTTTAACTGTGAATGCAGCCTCACCCCAGACACAGGATTACGGCAGACGGCATCAGCCCCTTTTAAGACAAGTGAACCTCCTCAGTCCTGTTGTTTGATTTCTGAACTTCTGTTTTCCTGGAATATTTGGGAGTGGGACGAGCTTCAGAATTTTCTAGCAAATGGAATTGGAATTATTAAAATAAGTTTTAAATCAGTATAAAAGAAGTTTTAAAAAGTTCATTCATTCTAGGATTATGCGGTTACTTTAATTCTCCTTGTTTCCTTCTATTTGTTCATATGCGTGTATGTTTTATTGTTATAATTCTGAATAGGCATATGATGTGTTTGGTGTTTTATATGTTTAATACCTATAAAATTAAATATAAATAGTGTTTAATATTTCCTAAAGTCTTATTAATTTTACCTTCATAGCTGTAATTTTAATAGTTGAGGACTATTACGCTTATGTATCATAGTTGGCTTGACCAGCCTGTTTGGGGATATCCTGGGTTGTTTCCAGTTTTTGCTGCTCTTGGTAATACTGCTGCAGATCGTTTGGTACACACAGCATTTTTTCTTTTGACTTCCTTCCTTGGAATCAGTTCCCGGGGGTAGGATTACTAGATTGAGAAGTAGCTAACTTGGATTTCCAAAGAATCTTAAGCTGTTTTCCTGCTTTCCAGGAGAGGTTGCTCTCTTAATTACATTCATTTGATATTATTACCCCATCTCAGAAGCAAAAACCTCAAGTCAGTCTTAGATGAGACAACAAAAAACTTCCTGTTTGAAACTCTTCCCCCTAACTTAAGGAACAAGCTTGAATCCAGAGCCCAGCTGGGAAGTTCAGCTTTCTCCTCCCACAGTCGTTATGCCCGTTTGTCCTGGGCCCTGGGAACACCATTGCCCTCTGCTTGGAAGTGCGGGGTGGGTTAAAGTTTACACATGCCTGTAAGGTTAACCAGTTCCCTCCCAGTTTCTCCTCCAGTAGGAAAAGGAAGAAAGCAAAAGCAAAAGCACTGTCCCTCGGGGAGCAGGGACGTTGACCACACAGTCCCATGGACCAGTCCTCACTGCTGATATGAAGGGAGGAGGAAGGCCCTGGGCTTGAGCCTCCTTTCACTGTGAGCAGGGTCGTCCGTGTTTGCTCCAGCATGAGAGGCACAAGGCCTGCTAAAGCCCTTGTTACTTTCGTGTTTCAGTCCTGGGCCTTACCAGAAACAGTTGTGTTTGTGGAGGAGAGAGAGGGTGTGTGTGTATGAGAGACAGAGAGAGAGACTGGGGAGGCGGTTTCTGGTCTCCCAAGTGCCCTGCCCCTAGCATTTCTGCCTGAAACAAAGTGACTGTCTGTACTAAAGATCTGCATCTCCGCAAAGCAAGGACAGTTTCTCTTTAGACACAATTGAGGCTAGGTTTATTGACCCCTCAATTCCTGGAATAGCAGTGGGCGGCCCTGTAGTGACCAAAGTCCTGTCCGCCCCCTCCCCTGTTGCTGTCAGTGGGCTCAGCCCTTCCCTGTTGGCCTCCCAGGAACCCAGTGACCCTCCCCCAGCTCCTCTGGAGGCCTGCCTAAGCAGAGCCTCATCTGGCCCCCGCTTCGCTGCTGGCCAGAGCTCCTGACAAGGGGTCCGGCAGGCCTGCCCCACTCCCGCTCTACCCCTATCTCCCTCTGTCATCTCTTCCCTCTAAACATAGAGCTTTGCTTCCCTTGCCTGCTCTGAGCTTTGTACTTGCTGTGTTTCTTCCTAATTGCTATTCCTCATTCCTGGCTAATCTGCTTTTCCCTTGCTGCTCAATGTCTTGCAGTCCTCCTCTTTGCTAGCAGCCCGGCAGGCTTCCACCGAAGTACCTACTGCTGCAGACCTTGTCAGTGCAATAGAACAGTTGGTCAAAAGCAAGCTGGTAAGTGGGGGTCCTGGAGGCCATTCTGCATGTTTCACCTCCAAGCGGCTCCCCAGGCCTGACTTCTGTTTGCTGTGTTCTCCTTTGCACCTGTCCTCATTCCTCCTGTAGGATTGTTTCCAGCCAGTGATGATTCCTTAAAAACTGCAGCCCAAAGTCCTTTTGGCTTTTTTTGAGAATGGGCCTGGGCAATTAACAGGTCCTTTTGGAACTGTGACATTGATGAAAGGTGAAAAGTATCAAGGACAAAGTAGCCTTCTGTAAGTCTGGTCCACTGGCCTGTAGGGAAGTGGCATCCGACTGGTAACTGGTGTGCGTCTGGGTAGCCTTGAGACTAACTTTGCTCCTGAGACACAGAACATGGATTGGGTCTTGGAAAGCACCGGGTAATTTTATTTGGGGATGTCAGAGTCTTCTAGCTTACAAACTCTTACAAAAGGAGGTTGCTGATGATAAAGGAGAGTGGGCAAAAGTATGTGGATACCTCATCACAAGAAATTAAGGGAGATGGTGCGTATCCCATCATGAATGTACACCACTGAAAACTGGTCTTGCTTGTGACTGTCTCATAGACAAAACAGACCATTAGAGGGAAGGGTTATGAGTCTGAGCTCAGGGTTTTGGCACAATGCCACTGAAAGAGCCCCTTTTTGGATAACTCATTTGAATAGGGCTATTCTTCTCCTCCCATGTTTTTACCTTTGAGTGTATCACTACAGGATGACAACTTGAAGCATCTTTCTTTCCTTTGCTCCCATTCACATTGTTCATTTGGTTTTTCCTACAGCTCTCATTAGGGTAAATGTCTGTGCTTCTGCCAAACTTCTGTGGAGCAGTCCTGTCAATCAGCACTGTTTAAGCCCTTCTCCAGTTGGAAAAGGATGGATGCTCTCTAGGGAAAGCTGCCTGAATATAATTTTGATTATAGTAACTCCCTTTTCAAATACCCCAGCTTATAGCAGACCATTGAAATTTAACATATAACACCTTCTTTTCTTTCTAATGTTCCTTACTAATTAAAAAGAAAAGATTAGCTGGTGTTTTTAGTGCTAGTATCAAACTGCTGAGGGTTGTCCCTTCTCCTGCCATCTCTGTCAATGCTGTGGTGGGGGCAGGGAGCCAAGGGGAGTTGAGAGCTCTCATGGGCACAGCACTGACTTCTCAAAGCCCATCTCCCTGACCACTCCTCACTTCCTCTCCTCTCCACACTAATCCATAGACCCTCTTCATTCTCCAAATAACAATTAAATTTTCTTTTCCTTAAAAAATCATCCCTTTTGTTTGCCTTTTCTCTCTTACCCCTTTTTTTTTTTTGCATTTTCTCTTCTCCCACCTGAGCATGGGCCTGACCTCATGCCCAGGGAAGCCTTCTGAATCCTCTTCCCGCCATCTGCCACCAGCCTCACCAGCACCTCTCCGCCCCCAACATTGTCTCCCTGCTTGGTGAGGGCTCCCTGCCTCCCTCTCCCCTCATAGCAGTGGTCTCTAATGTGGGGGTGCCTCCAGGTATACAGGATGGTTTTTTGAGGTACTGGAAGAAAATATTAGAATCTCTTTAACTCATCCTTTTAAAATGGTTTTGTGTATGTTTTTTTTAATGTACTTAAGGGTTATACAGGAGTACAGAAACATAATTTATAAATAAGTTACTTGTTTTGGGAGTGCATGACTGTAATCACGTTCACTAACTGAAGTATATAATCAAAGTTTGGAAATCCCTGGCCCACAGATGAAGCCCAAACTTACCCAATAGTCTAATGTCCTGTGGCCTGTTCTTCAACCTCCCTTTCCAACATCCATGTGTTATTCTGGCCAATGAACTTGGCTCCAACCAAATTGTTCTATTCACTGTCCCTAAACATGCATTTGGCTTCCCTCCCCACAAGTTTCTGTTCATACCACCCCGACTTCTCTGCAATGTTCTCCTTATTTTTGCTGATCTAAAGTATAGCAGCCCCTCGAGGTCCCCCTCAAATCTTATCTCTCCACAAGGGTCTCCTTCGCCAGCCCAGGCCAGGTTTCTTCTTGCAGCCCCAGAACAATTTCTGTGTAAACCACATGCTCCCTGGGACAGCTCTTAATAATCCCATTATGTTACTTGTTAAAATATCTTCATCTTTTCATTTGCAACTTACCTCCACAACTAGATTATTAGTCATTTGGGACATTATTTTCTCCTCCTTGTGTTAGTAGATCCTAGTCTTTCATACTTACATCAGTAAACACTTGTTTCCAAAGTCTGTATTTTTCACACTTTGGATCACCATTTTCTGACTGCTCCTCTTCACCTACTGCCGCTGTCGTGAGCCTCTACAGGCCCCTAGTTTGTGTGGTCCATGGGCCACGTGTTTTCCCTGTGAGCACAGATATTGAGGAGTCCCATTAGAGCAAATATCCCAGAGTAGAGGGGAAGTGTAGGATAATGCTAGAGTTGTTCAGCCCTATAACAAACTGTCTAAAAATGGCAGTTGAATGAATGGCCTTTCAGTGGTGACTTTACCATAATAAGGACTTTAACTTCTTCTACCAATAGCTACTTCTTGGGGACCTGCAGTAAACCCAGAATTACAGCAATTGCTTTGACCAAACATATAAAACCAACCCTATGTCACTGAACTGAACTGAACTGATGTCACAGAAAGGAAGGCAAGAGCAGTGGCTTGATTTCTCAGAATCTTCTAACCAAAATTCCATCCTTTCTCCTTTCCTCTATTTTCTCTTTCTTCCTATCCTATGTACCCACCATGGGGTAGCAACGGAGCACCTGTAGGTGGTTGCTTCTTCAGCCCTATTTGAGAATATGGAGTTGCATCTTCACCTCCAACACTGGCATACCTATTGCTCATGAACTGTCTAGCGTAGAGGAGGATAAGATCTAGAGCCTGTAAAAAAAAAAAAAGTTCTGGAGTTTTTATTTGACTGTAAGTACAATAGTATGTCAGTTGCCAAAATAACCAGTGTGGTCATAGACTGGGTTAATGAAAGTACAACGTACAAATCCAGGGGTGTAATAGCCCCATTGTACTCAGAGCTCTTCAGACCACACCTGTCATGAGTTGTGTGTGAGTCATGTGTCAGGTTCTGAATGCAGCATTCTAAAATGTTCGTGAACTCAGTGGAAGGGCCCTGGAGGAAGTACCAATAGCATGCAGTCCATGTCATTTGAAGGAGAGTTGCAGGAGGTTAAGTATGGGGAGAAGTTGGGAGAGAGAAGGCACACGAGAGCTGTCTTTTAGTAACTGAGTGCTGCTGTGGGAAAGAAGAACTGGTCTCACTCTTGGTTGCTCCAGAGGGCAGAACCTGTGAGTGGAAATTCATTCAGTATAAGAAGAACTAACAGGTCCTTCCAAATGTACAGAACTGGAAATATCACAGGAGCATCCAGCATGCTTGGATTTTCATATCCACGGCTTAGATTCTTTCTGCGTTCCTTTTGAGTTGTTCAAGAGATGGTACTAGATGCTGTAGTTAGAAATCATTGGGCCCCAAGCTCCACCCAAAAGTCATGAGATCCCTCATGTCCCTGAGTCTGAAAGCTGCCCTTGGTGTGTTATGGTCACGTGTCTATGACTGTTCGGGGCTACAGCCTCGGGAAGTTGTGATCTCTGCTGCTGGAGAGGTGCCATTAGGGAACTAGGACAGGGGTTCCACTCGCCTGCGGTGCAGATAAAACCCTGAAAACTCCTTTGGTGAGTACCTCTGGACATTAATGGACGCTTCTGAGGTCTCACCTGCCCAATTTGGTCTTTAGTCAGTGATTTTGTTTATCAGGAGAGCGTGCCCACACACCTCCCCCCAAATGGAGCTCAAATAAAATTTTTAAAATTTTATTATTTTTTTACTTTACAATATTGTGTTGGTTTTGCTATACATCAACACGAATCCACCACGGGTGTATGTGTGTTTCAAATACTTTTTCTGGGTTTTGTATTAAGGTATGGTCTTTAAGCCAGGACTAAGGACTCTCTTGTTTTTCTGTGTGATTTTTAATAAAGTTTTTCCTAGACGTAGGGACTGGCTGTGGTGATACTAAGTATATAAGGAATCAGAAGACATGATGTTAATCTTGCCTCTGCTACTTATTGTGTAGCTTTGGGCAAGTTATTTACTCCACTTGGAGGGCTCTCTTTTATCTTGCCTATCAACAGTGATGCTTCTGTCTACCTGAATCTAATCTCAAGAGAGTTACACTGAGGGCTGAGTAAGGTATGAATGTGCTTTGTAAACTGATTAGTTGCGCATCCCACAAATGTTAGCTCTTAACCACCTTATTTGCATTGTGAAGGGCAGGGAAAGGGAGTCAGTCATACTTTATCTTCACCCGGAACACAGGTACATGGTATTTGTCAGTTAGTAGATTGGTGGTTGGGTGAATGTTGCATGCAGGGTAGTAGCTTAGCAGTCAATGTGATTTGGTTTTATTCCTCAAGTTTGAAGGTCTTCCCTGGCGGCTCAGACAATAAAGAATCCACCTGCAGTGCAGGAGACTCGGGCTTGATTCCTGGGTTGGGAGCATCCGCTGAAGGAGGGCGTGGCCACCCTCTCCAGTATTCTTGCCTGGAGAGCCCCATGGACAGAGGAGCCTGGCAGGGGGTTGCAAAGAGTCGGACACAACTCAGCGACTAACACTACAATCCACAGGGAAGCGACTTAGCGTGCCTCAAGTTTGAGGAGCAAGGGCTTCTGGCTTTGTGGGAATCTGCTGTGTTTGTAAACAGCCCAGGATTCTACCACCTACCTTAGACACAAGAGTGAAGTGTTAGTCGCTCAGTCGTGTCTGACTGTTTGCTACCCCGTGGACTGTAGCCCACCAGGCTCCTCTGTCCATGGGATTTCCCAGGCAAGAGTACTGGAGCGGGTTGCCATTTCCTTCTCCAGGGGATCTTCCCCACCCAGGGATAGAACCTGGGTCTCCCGCATTGCAGGCAGATGCTTTACCGTCTGACCCACCAGGGACTAGGCCTCAGGAAGGAAAGCCTCCTCGCTGAACTCCTATCCTCAGGTGGCACGTCACAGTAGTTCACTGGGCTCCCGGTGGCACTGGCGGACCCCTGACTGAAAATCCTCCATCTTTAGGGAAGAGGCTGGCCAGGCTTGAGCTCTTGTTTGGTCTACCTGGTAGCCTGACACCCTGAGAACTGGCCCTATCTGCTTCAGCAAGACTTTCTGCCCTCTGGTTCTTCTGCTTTGATAGTATTCACCTCCCTAGGTCAGTCTGTGGGTCACGGAGCATAGCAAGGGCCAGGCTGTGTTTGTGTGTATGCTTTGCTCTCCTGTAGACAAACCAGCTTGCTTTGTCAAAGGCACAGTAGAGTTAACAGTCCAGATGGGAGGAAATAATGGCCTCAGCGTATCCATGATGAAAATGTGTGCTTTCAAGACCTGAGTTCCTCTGGCATCCTTCTGTGGAAAAGATTCCTGAGCTTGTTAAAGTAGAAGTTTAGATTTCCACCAAAAGAAAATTTAATCTGAAGTCTCAAACGTGTAATGTCATTTGCCTGGAAAATCCAGACTTCAGTTTTTCTACTTTCAAATGTCTTCCCTACCCCTGCCCCCAGTTTGCCTGGGAGTGACTAAGACCGTAAAATTTTCTGTCAAGGTATTTCAGACTTAGTTGTATAAAACGGTAGGACAGCTAAAAGGTGGGTTGTGGTGGGTGATGCTGGATCAGCACCCTTGTCTGTTGTTTTATCAGATGAACTTTGACCTCTACCCAAGAGTTTCATTCAGTAAATTCTCGGAGTCCTACTCTGTGCCCGTCCTGCCAGCATAGAACCTTCCTTAATGGAGCTCACAGTCTAGGGTTGATGCTCAGAAATCCTCTCCCGCCTAGGCTGTTGTAACCATTGCCTCCTTATTTTCCGTCTGATGTCTCTTTGCATGACTGATGGGGGGAATCTTAACTTTTCTTTCATTTTCCCTTTGAAAAAATTTTTTGATAGTTCTTTTCTGATTAACAAAAGCATTATATGCTCATTCAAGAAAAATGGGAAAAATGACAAGATTTTAAGCACAATTATATCTCATAATATCATCATCTAAACATAGTCAGTGTTGAAATTCAGATATTTTAAAAATAATGGTGTTAATCATAGAGTATATAAATCATAAGTCCTGTTTTCCTTTACTGACATCAGATACATTTTCCCAAGTCATGAAGAGCTCTTAGGAGTATTAAGACAAATCTTTCTTAAACTTAATCCAATCACGTTACTTCCCTGCATAAAATTCTCCTCTCATTGGTCATGGAAGTTGGTACTCTTATTTAAAATTGAAGTATAGTTGATTTGCAGTCTTGTATTAATTTCAGGTGTTCAGCATGGTGGTTTGGATTTTTTGCTACACATAAGACTTCTTGTAATCTGATCTCTGCATCCTTCTCCAGGGTTGTCCATTTCACGTCCTATTTCTTCTTTCCCTAGTTCCTACTCCCCCCAACTCGCATAACACATAGTTACTTGCTAGTCCCCCTTCTCCCCCTTTACAGACTGTCCTCCCTACGCCAGGTGGCTTTCAGCTTCCCAGGCTGCCCCAGGCGGTTTCTTGAGCCGATCCTTTACTCATTGTGCTCCTCCTGCCTGGATCATCCTCCCAATGGTGAATCCAGGGAAACCTTTTCCATTTCTCATTACTCAGTTCAAGCGTTGCCTCTTCTTCTGAGCCGTTCCCTTCTTTCCCTACCCCACTTTAGAGCTGCCTGCTCTTTTTTCTCATCTTCCCCGCGGTACCCTCCTGTCTAGAAGAATGCCCACTGTAGCTTAGATTTTGGTGGGCAGGGAACCGTACGTTATCTGTTTTCATTTCTCCAGCACTTTGCAAATATTCAGCACATAGTAGAAGCACAATAAATATTTGCTTAAGTATAAACAAATCAGTCACAACACGGTAATAAAGGTATGTAAAGGGTGCTTATAGGAGTCCAGAGAGAAGGGCATTTTATGGATATGTGGTCCAAGATCAAGCTGACAGGAAATGTGTTCATTTCCATTGTGGCAATAGTCTTCCTTCATTCTTAATCCACTTTTTTGAATTGTATTTGCATTTCTATTCCCTGACCTGGCACCAACGATAGTAGCACCCGTTTGCGCCATTTGTCACTTCCTCCTTGGCACCCCTTTTCCTTTATCTGTTGAGACTGTTGTGGTCCTGAGTCCCAGACAGGGCGGAAGTCCCCCCTGTTGCTGCACAGTCCACCGCTCATCAACCAGCCATCACTGCCCATGTCCCCCAAGGAGCAGCACAGACAAACAATTGAAGATCACCTATAGTGCTCCTTGGCTGGGACCCCATATCCCAACTCTAGCACAGGTGGCCAGATCCTCAGAGGGACTCACTCTTGAATTAGTTACGGTATTTCTAGCCAATGCCATTATTTGAGACAGAGTACCCAGCATGTTGTTGTTGTTGTTTTAGTTGCTAAGTTGTGTCTGACTCTTTGCAACCCTGTGGACTGTAGCCCACCAAGCTCCTCTGTCCATGGGATTCTCCGGGCAAGAATACTGGAGTGTGTTGCCATTTCCTTCTCCAGGGAATTTTTCCAACCCAGAGATTGAAACAGCACACATTTTAGCCAAACCCTAAATTTCTCTCTTCTTCCACTCTTACTGCCTCTGCCTCCCTCAACTCCATGCCTGAGAGTCCTTGCCAAGAGATAACCTGGCTCTTTGCTCATAAAACTGGTCAGGCACGAAGAGACAGAACATATTTCCCTGTGTAACACTTTGGACTCCTCAGATGTCCTTCATTCTGTACGAGAGTTGAGAGTGGACCACGCCAAGATGGATGGTCCATGGGAGAGCCTTGTAGCAGAGATGTAAGCATATTTCCCAGGCCTCGCAGCCAGCATCCTGCCAGCCAACAAGCTACAGAATAAAGACTGAAATGAAACAGTGTGGACAAGGGGAGGGGAAGTAAAAGGCACGAAATCAGATCAATCATCAGCTGGGTTCATCCGCCTGGGGAGCCTGTCTCTGCTGATGGCACCAGAGGACATGTCACATGTTGAAAAACATGCCTGTCTGGTGGCTTGTCAAGCCTCAGCACCAGATACTCATTTCCTTAATCACTGGTTACAGATCCTGAATCTGCAAATTTAGCTAAACTTTTCTTGACCTTTCTACATATTTAGCCTAGGCTTCTTCCCTGGATGACAGCTTCCATGGTTGGTTACTTGTTCTGTGAAACATCTTCATGTCAAGTTAAAAGAAATTCTCTCTCTCGAGCTTGAAGAGCCTGTCCTCTTAATGCTGAGTTCTAGTGTTAATAACAAATTCATGTTAGGCTCTGGCACAGGTTCTTGATTTAAGGGTGAAATAGAGGAGAAGGCAATGGCACCCTACTCCAGTACTCTTGCCTGGAAAATCCCATGGACGGAGGAGCCTGGTAGGCTGCAGTCCATGGGGTCGCTAAGAGTCGGACACGACTGAGCGACTTCACTTTCACTTTTCACTTTCATGCATTGGAGAAGGAAATGGCAACGCACTCCAGGGTTCTTGCCTGGAGAATCCCAGGGATGGGGGAGCCTGGTGGGCTGCCATCTATGGGGTCGCACAGAGTTGGACACAACTGAAGTGACTTAGCAGCAGCAGCAGCAGCAGAGGAAAAAAAGGTTGACATCTCTTCTCAGCTTTAAGTTTTTCAGCCTCCAATTCTGATATCCCCCATCTGTTCTCATATAATGCCACCTCATTTACTTTTTGTTTCATTTACCTGGACTTTTCCTACCTCTGTTCAGCCGGTGTTGAAACACTGCAGCTAAGCCAGTTCACAATAGACGCTCCAGGTGCAGGTTGTTTAAAACGACTCGAAAGTCTTTTGTTCCTACTGCCTTTAGGGGCACTTCTTGATCTTTCAAAGACTGCTAAAGTAAAGCCTTCCCTTTTCCTACGAAGTGGCTGTCCTAGACTGTCGTTTTGTGTGGATAGTTTGGATTACTCTCTCATATTTGTTTTACAGTTGCCCACCATAACCTTGGTCTCCAGCCTACTGTTTATCCACACGGTTTCTGCCAGTTTGCGCAATGAAATGACATGTCGTTCTGTGCTGTTTTTCCTACAGTGCTTATGAAAGTGTTAAGATTGGCCCCATTTTTTTTTTTAAGCATCCTGGTTATTTCCATCCATGGGGGTAGTGGGGGAAACTCACTCTTTTAGAGCATTTAAAATTTTTCAAGGGGTTATGCACCTATTGTCTCTGACTGTTCCTTAAAAATCTGTAAAAAAGGAGAAACCCAATTTGAAAATTGAGAAGAAATCAATTTGGAATGATTTTAGCTGTCTTAAGATTGTCCAGGGACTGGAAGGTCTGGGATTAGAATCCTTTACCCTTAGCTCTTTCTAGAGTAACATATTTGTTAAGCTCTTTAACTTGTTTCTCAGTCCTTCAGCACCTTAATTAAAAGAGATTAAAGGGATTAATAAATGAAAGAAAGCCCTTGGTAAATAAAACCTTAGCAAAAATGTTTTTAGAAAACGCTAAATCTGTTTACCTCTTCTTATCTGCATCTCATTAGTCTCTTCAAAGAAAACTGTAGCTGATTTAACAAACATGATTTTACCAAATGAATTCTCCCATCACTACCCTCCCCTTGTTAACTTGCACTTGGTGGTCCTACAGCTGACTTTCTTTCCTTGCTGCTTGTTTGTAGGATTGCAGTAATTAGCTTTACCTCTGGAGCTCTTACCCAGAGATCAGTCACTGTGACAGTGTCCATTCTGTCTGGGAAATCGGCAGCCCCTGGCGCCAAGCACATCCTGATTGCCTGAGAAGGCGGCAGCTCTGGGTGCCCTGCTCCAGCAAGATGGGAGTCTGGCCTCTTGGTACTTCCCTGAGGTCCAGGGCGGACAGCCTCGGTTACTGATCTACCAAGATGGCTGTGGCTAGGCTGGGGGGGCGTGAGGACTTCCGGACTACTCTCTCACGTACACTTTTTTAAGGTTGTTTATTCTTCTCTTCTCAGAGTCTGGAAGGAGGCTCTTACCGAGGAAGCTTGAAAGACCCCACAGGCTGCCTGAATGAAGGCATGACCCCACCCACACCTCCCAGAAATCTGGAAGAAGAACAGAAAGCCAAGGCTCTGAGAGGCAGGATGTAAGTACTTCCCCGGACTCCAGCCTGCTGCACATGTTGCAGTGGGCAAGGGTCGGGGGTCCTGGGAAGTTTAGGGAGAACTGGGGACTCCCCGCACTGTTCCCATTGATATCATTCATTCTAAGTAAAGGCGACCATCGGTCTATACAGTGTGGTGTTGATCCGCAAGGAGACGTTTGGCTCTGATTGTAAGGATTTTCAGCTGAAACATTACTGACAAAGTGTGGTTATAACCAAGGTCTGTTTGAAATTTAAAACATGATGGTAAAAAGAAAACAAAGATTAGGAAACTTTGGGACCATTTCTATGACCCCATATCAAAGAATCCTTGGTAGAAAGTCTGATGGAATTTTATCTGAGGAAACGTTTCCCCAGATGTAGGAAAGTAACATATAGGAGAAGGGAGCTGTTGGGCTACCGGGCTAGGGTCTAGCTCCACCGCTTCTCAAAGGTTTTGTTTATTTAAAAAACATTTGTTATATAGTAATATTTCTTTTTTGGTTATTTAAAAAAAATTTTTTTTAAATTGAGTTAAAGCTGATGCACAATATTGCTTAAGTTACAGGTTTACAACATAGTGATTCACATGACTTTACAGGTTATATTCCATTTATAGTTATTATAGAACACTGGCATATCTCCCTGTGCTGCACAGTATATCCTTGCTTCTTTATTATATACTTCTTGCTCCTAGTTTCTAAAATAGTTTCCACTTCTTACTCCTCTACTCCTATCTTGCCCCTACCCACTTCCTTCTCCCCACTGGTAACCAGTTTGTTCTGTATATCTGTGAGTCTGTTTCCTTTTTGCTATATTCATAGTTTGTTTTACTTTTTTAGATTCCACACATAAGTAATATCATACAGTATTTGTCTTTCTCTGTCTGACTTATTTCACTGTGGTCTGAGTTCCAAGAGAAACTCTTTGCTATTTGAATGTTTCGGGGTAAATACAATTCACATGGCAGTCCTTTTCACAAGAACCCAGGAGCTGTGTGAGGTCTGGGCTATCCTCCCTGATGTGAAGGCACTCTTCTGTTCCTTGGTTTGATCAAGAAGATGGCGACACCATTCATGTAAAGCCACAGTCCCTCTGGAACTTCAGTTTTCTTGTTCAGGGTTTGACTGAGTGTTGGCAGCAGAGCTGCTGATGAGTCTTGCAGGTAGCCTGACTTGGGAGCGATGGTGAGCACAGTGAGAACAGGCCAGGCGGTTGGGAAAGGCCCCTTCCTGTTCCTAATCCCTCAAACTCGTAACTGCTTGAGCCTGGTCGTAGACCTGAAGATGAGCAAAAATAAACGAGGGCAGTCCCTCCTGTTGCCTGGAAATAGGCAAAGTGACCATTTGTGACTATTTCCTAGGAAACATCATGGCCAGGCAGGGCTGTCACCTCCTAGGGGAAATGAGCAGGTGGCATGTAAGCGCTCTGGTTCTGTATTTACCACCTTAACTTTATGGTGCTCAGGGGAACCCCAAGAATAGAATAGAGATAAAGAAATACCATCCCCAAAGGGAAATTTCTTAGGATTTGGACAAAGCTAATTCTCGTTAGCTTTCCAGGTTGTTTTTACATAGATGAGGCAGGGTCAAAGCTGATGTTCCAGTCTTGTCAAGCCAAAGCAAAACTTTCATCAGGAAGATGAACGCTTATATCAGGGTGGTGACCTTTGAGATGACAGGTGCTCCTTGGCAAAGCCTATCTCTACTCTTGTAAAGAGCCTGTGAACAGTCATTTAAGCTTCCAGTCATAGTCTTGCTTCCAGACATGACATTGTCTAATTTCAATCCTAGAGGCAAAAGTTTGTTGCCTCTTTTACCCATTTCTCTCACTTCTTCCCCCTTCTCTCCCTCGCTCAGCTATGTATCTCTCCACATCCTGTGCTGTCCCAAAAAGCCAGCTGTTAGAATGACTCATTCCTTTTGCTGTATATTGCCCTTATTCTGCTATAATTTATGGCCACAATGAAGGAGATGATGTGTAGGTGTTTAATTGTAAACCCCACATGAGGCTGGAGGCTGAGGGAAATAGAGAACTGAGACTCAATCCAGTAAGACCTCAAAGTGTTAAATGGGAGCTCCATGGAAAAAAGATGAAAACAGACAGTTATTTGTCCAGGAGAAGGAAAAAGTCAAGAATGGACGTAGTTGTCTTCAAGTTTTAGCCACTCATTTATTCAACAGATATTTGTTGAATATCTATTGTACCAACTGCTTGGCGTATATCAGTGAATAAAACTAACAATAACAACAAAAGAAAAGCCCATGCTCTCGTGGCAAGTTCACGTTCTAATGTGAGAAATCATACAATAAAATTTAAAATAAATCATGTAGTATGCTAGAAGTGGGAAAAAAATAAAAAATAGTAAGGGAGATCAGGAGTATGGGTGAGGCCATGTTGCAGCTTTAAGTGCTTCTGACTGAAGTGCTCTGCATAAAGACCAGGAGGTTGAGCCATTGCGGAAAAGTATTCTCGGCACAGGGAACAACCTGTGCCAAGGCTCTAAGAGCTTTTCTGTGGAAAACCAGCCATTCCCTACTACTGTGAAGGATAGAGGGTCAGATGTGGATCTTACCTGTATCTGGAAGTAGTTAGTTGGACCAAAGAATAACGTTTACTTTGTATTACTCTTTGCAACCCCATGGACTGTATAGTCCTGGAGAATACTCCAGGCCAGAATACTGGAGTGGATAGCCTTTCCCTTCTCCAGGGGATCTTCCCAACCCAGGGATCAAACCCAGGTCTCCTGCATTGCAGGTGGATTCTTTACCAGTTGAGCCACCAGGGAAGCCCAAGAATACTGGAGTGAATAGTCTATCCCTTCTCCAGGGGAACTTCCCAACCCAGGAATCGAACTGGGGTCTCCTGCATTGTAGGCGGATTCTTTACCAACTGAGCTATAAAGGAAGCCCATTAATAAATAAATAATAATAATTAATAAATAACTTTTACTCAGAAGAACTGAACATGAAAAAATTGTTTCATTGTCAGTTCAATTTATTTGGCAGTTGATTGTACACTGCCTTGAATTGCAGGCAGCATAAGTCTTCTGCGTCCCTTTCAGATGTCTTTCTTTGTGTCCTTATCTCTGCAAGTGTTTCGTCAACTCTTTGAGGGAGGAGATGCTAGGCCCACTAGCAGCGCCTAGTCCAATCCCCTTTCTTAGAGGCTGGAGAGCTAGGATACCCTTCAGTGTCAGCAGGATAGAAATACCATCCAGAGGCGGAGAGCCGGGCTTCCTCCCCAGAGAGCCCTTCCAGCCCCAAATTCCCACTCTAACTTTCCTGTGGTTTTTCTTTTTACCACTTTCTTCTAAGCAGTAACTCAGTCTGTGCTCCAGTATATTTAAATGCTTTTATTTGGCCTTGCCAGTTCCTTCCTGTGGCCTGAAACCCGTAATTGTGTATATCAGAGTGAGGGAGCTGGTTGGAAGTGCTGGGCACACTGATAAAGAAGTGTGTGTTTCCCTTGCC
This sequence comes from Budorcas taxicolor, assembly GCF_023091745.1. Classification (NCBI taxonomy): domain Eukaryota; kingdom Metazoa; phylum Chordata; class Mammalia; order Artiodactyla; family Bovidae; genus Budorcas; species Budorcas taxicolor. The sequence continues at coordinate 133,604,728 of NC_068910.1, forward strand.
TCCTCCCTATCACCCTGGGGGTCCAGGCCCAGGGATTTGTGGCTTCTCTGCGCTGTATGGGACAAAAATTTCTGATGAATTGCTTCCAAGGCTTAGAATGGCTACCACCCTTGTGCTGCAGCCCCTCTTTGATGTCCCAGAACTTGATTCCTTCTCCCACTCAGGCCAAAAATGAGCTGTGTGGCTCCAGGCAGAACTCTTTCAAACCTGGGGGATACAAGTCAGAATCCAGTAGGCTGCATACAGCTACCCTGCCTCTGTGCACAGCCATACTTGCCTTATGTCCAGCTCTTTACTGTCTGGACAGAAAGAAATGTTCGGGTTTGATGCCTCAGGGACTCCAGAGAGCCAGTCTGAATAGTTTAGCCAGGCAGCAGGCAACAGTGAAAGAGTGGTCTCTGAGCTCTTGTACAGCTGGGTTCAGACCCCAGCTCTGCCTCTCACACTGTCATCTTCGGCAATACTGCCACAGTCTCAACATCTGCATAAACCAGGGCTTACGGTACTTACCCTCTCATAACCACAAAGTAAATGCTCTAAGAAGAAGAAATCATTGCCAAGAAAGAAACCAAGAAAGTAAATACCCTTGTGGTGGTTAAATCCCACCTCTGGTGGGGCTGGGGACGTGGCCACACTGAAAATGGTGATTAGGGAATGGCTTCAGTCAGTCTTTCTGGCCTTGACTGGGGATTTTGCAGGCTGGTTACCATGAACACCTATCTGAATAATTGTAGCTTCTGTATCTCAAACACTTCATTTGATGAGTGTCCTGAGGCCCAAAGGTTGCTTATCAAACAAATGTCTTTCTCTCTGGTTAAGCAAAGAACAGAGTTGACACGAAGGAGAAGTCTCATGCTGATCAAAGCTTTCATAACTCAGTTTTGCCCAAGTGGCTGTTATTCCTTCCGCCTTGTGTTGTACGGTTATTCAGTCATAGGTGAGGGAGGAGGGATTATAAACAATAGGAAGAAGGCAAGCGCTAGGTTGTAAGTGTCGCTCTTCTGGCATGGCTGCCGTCTGGGAAAGCCCTCTCAGCCTGGATGCCCTCAGCTCCTCACCAGTGGGGGCCTCTCATCCAGGGGGCATCAGCCAGCACCTCCCCCAGAGTGCTCAGTGTGGGTTTGGGTGGTCTTGTCGTAGGGGCTCCTAAGTAACTTTATTGTGAACTTTGATGTGAGGATTTCTTGCTTCACAGTGAAGAGGAGCCCTCATTGTTCTTAATCTCTTGCTCAGGTTTGTCCTGAATGAGCTGGTGCAGACAGAGAAAGACTATGTCAAGGACCTGGGGATTGTGGTGGAGGTGAGTACCTGGCTCAGGACATGTCTGTGGTCACCCAGCCAGGGGGATATTGGAGCCTACCTGGGCTCCCAGGTATTTTCCTCTCCCTGGGTGTTTACAGAGATGAAACTAAAAATGGTGGTAGGTCGAATACAATATGTGATTTTTTTTTTCACAAGGTTTGGTTTTTTTTTTACCTTTTCCCCTTGAAATACTGTAGGAGATTTAGGGGGATGTAGGGCCTCAAATGTTGCAGCCTCTTGGTTAGACCTGAATCCATTTCACCTTGTTTTAGGTAACCAAGCCATTGTCTCCAAAGCTTTGCATTGGTATTTAACCAACGTATACACTAGTCATAAATACGTGTGCACGTGTGCTAAGTCACTTGAGTTATGGCCGACTCTTGGTGGCCCTATGGACCGTAGCCTGCCAGGATCCTCTGTCCACGGGGTTCTCTAGGCAGGATTACTGGAGTGGGTTGCCATGCCTTCCTCCAGAGGATCTTCCTGACCCAGGGGTTGAACCCATATCTCTTACATCTCCTGCATTGTCAGGTGGGTTCTTTATCAGTAGCGCCACCTGGGAAGCCCATATTTGTGTATGTGTGTGTGTGTATGAGAAATATATGGACATATATTCCTCGTGGCTATGAGCCACCATGAGCACTCAGCAGGTCAAGCAGGCCACTGTTAGTGAAACCTCGGGGCTTCTGTGTTTCCCTAGATTTTTAAGGAGAGCATATTGCTACCAAGCCAACAGACAAACTAAAAACCACCAATAAGGCAAGATTGGCAGGTCCACAGTTGAGTCAACTTGATAGTAAATAAAACAATTCTCTCTCCATAGGGGTTTACTTTAGAGGGATTTAGACACATGGATGAGAAGGTATAAGAAAGTAAATGGATAATTTAGATGGCTTAGAGCCCTGTGGATAATCATCTTAAACGAAAAGATGTGAAGTCTAACAAGGTGGATGCCTGATATCTAACTCACTTGCTGCTTCCTTGCGCTGGGTCTATAAGTCCCAGTCCTAGGCAGCCTACTGATTTAGGGATTCATACAGTCCATGGGGTTGCAAAGAGTCAGGCACAGTGAGCAACTAATACACACACACACGCACACACACACATTTGCCTATCCCGAACCTTGGATAAACAGACTAACCTGGCATACAGAGGGCCTGAATTCTAACTTAGGAAAGTTATCCTCCTCTCCAAGGTGAGATGGGGACAGCTAAAGGTGTAGCAGCTGCCAGAGGCAGTCCAGCCTGGGAGTGGTAGGCTTGGGAGTCTGGAGCCTGAGGTCCAGGGATCAGTCACATCAGTGGCATGACTTAGACATGTCACATAATCCCCCATGCGTTGGCTTTCTCATCTTTTGAATGGGACAACTGCTGCTGCTAACAACATCGGAACTTAAAGCTGAGATGAGATTGTATTTGCTAGCACTTTACAGAAGCTGTGCTGTGCTTAGTCACTCAGTCGTGTCCAACCCTTTGCAACCCCGCGGACTGTAGCCCGCCAGCCTCCTCTGTCCATGGGATTCTCCAGGCAAGAGTACTGAAGTGGGTTGCCATGTCCTTCTCCAGTTACAGAAGCTGAAGTATTCACATATTAAGACTTATTTCTAGGTCAGACACATCTAGTTTTAAGCCTTCAAAGACATAATTTGGATTGGGAGACAGGAGAGGAACAGCCAACTGTATCTTCTTTGTCCTGCTTTCTTAAGGGGGCTGGAGACAAAGAAAGAGACCCAGAACTTCAGAAAGTTCTGTCACTCTGCATAAGGGTGAAGTCCTGGTTGAGTGGTGAGAAACCACAGAAGCCCTTAAGGGCTTCTCCTCACATAGAGGATGGGCTTCCTCCAGGCTTCTGGGTGGGCCTTGGTCCAGAAATATTCTCTGAAATGCTCTTCTCACCATTGCCTCCACCCTGCAGGGTTTCATGAAGAGAATAGAAGAAAAGGGTGTCCCCGAGGACATGCGAGGAAAGGATAAAATCGTGTTTGGAAATATTCACCAGATTTATGACTGGCATAAGGAGTAAGTGCTGCATCGCCCTGAGGATCAGGGTGTCCTGGAACCGGGAGCGCCCCCATCCTCCCGCATCTGACCTTAGGGGTAGAGTCTGGGGGGAGTCTTCTGTCATTTATCTCCTCATTGAGAAGTAATACAGTTCTGAAGAATGTGGCTTTCTTCTCTTCTCCATCCTCCTTTAGTGTTTTCCTGGGTGAACTGGAAAAATGTATCCAGGAGCAAGACAGATTGGCACAGCTCTTTATTAAATATGTGAGTGTTGCCCCGCGCCCCACCCCTCCCCCGCGCCAGGCTCATGTGCATGCATTTTGCAGTCCCTTCCCTCCTCTTCTCTTCCTCCTCATCCCTTCCTGAGCTGCTGGGTTTTTTCCTCCCTTCCTTGGCAGTTTGGAAGATGGGCTCTTGCCCACTAAGGTTACTCCTCTGTCCCTGATGTTTAGCCGCCTTGGTGCATCTCCAGGGTGTGGACCAGATCTGTGTCCTCTTCTCCATGCTTAGACCAGCTCAGCGCTCTCAGGTTGACGGCGCGGCACAGGGGCCTGAGCGCCTTTCCCTCTTCCCTCCCTTGCAGGAGCGGAAGCTGCACGTCTACGTGTGGTACTGCCAGAACAAGCCGCGCTCTGAGTACATCGTCGCCGAGTACGATGCCTACTTTGAGGTAAGCTGCTCGATTTTGGCTGAACCAGGGTGGGGGCAAGAAACTCAGGCCAAGATCAACCCATTCAGGAATACCAGCCGTCATTCATCGGCAGGTGACCCCCACCCAGCACTGCCCATCCCTCAGGACAGAGATAGCCGCCTCCTCAGAGCCATTAATTAGCTTCTTGGCTAAGTTCTCACGAGTCCCTTTGCTGGAGAGGAGCGGAGGCAGCCCAATGAGTGGACTGGAGTCCCTGCTGATAGAACGCCTCTGTAACTGGAAGACTGCTGCAGAAGTTCCGGTCCTCCTCCCATGACCCCGGAGCCCACTGTGCCCCCAGTCTTCATCACCAGGCCCTGGAGACTGCTGAGGGCCCTCCTCCTCCCGGGGGCCCCTCATAGGCTATGTGTTAATAACAAATGAACTATTGTGTAGGCAGTTCTACCCATCGTGTGCTTTGTAGATTCTAAACCTTTCCTGGCAAACACAAAGACCTGCCTTCCTTTCCTTTGAACCCATAACCAGAGCACCCCAATCCTTTGGTTCCTTTTTGTGTAATATAGCTCCTTTGTGTTCCAGGAGGTGAAACAAGAGATAAATCAAAGGCTGACACTTAGCGACTTCCTTATCAAGCCCATTCAGAGAATAACAAAATATCAACTGCTCCTCAAGGTAAGAGGTCTGTGAGCTCCGCTCAGGGTCAGAGCAGGGTCTTAGTCAGGCTCTGAGTTAGGGAGCAGGTCAGCTCAAGGTTGTGTCTCCATCACACTTTTCCTATGGGAGGCCTATGTGGGTTTTTACCTTACCTGCTGGTTATTTGCATCACGTTTGCCCCCAAGTAAATTGCATGCCTATCGTTCCTGCCTTTAAATTTGGTCATTATTTGATTTTCTTTTTTCCAAATCACTTTCTTACGTTGTTGCAGTCACCAACTGACTTGCTACCTTTAAAAACTAAAAAATTATAAGAGCATAAAATCAGAGAAGAATTCACCAAGAAAGAAAACGCAAAAAAAAACCCTGGAAACCTCAGAAGAGTTAAACCTAAAATTTGACCATTTGTTACCTTTTAAAGTTGTTTAATTTGACTTGTCTTAGAGAAATATAAGGCAAATGGAAGAGATATTTAACTGTCTTGTCTCCATTCCTTCTCGTCATCATTCCCCTTTTGTCCCTATTCACTCACTCTCTCCTCTTTGCCCCTCCCCTCTACGCATAGTTTTGAATCTTTGAATGTTTTTTCTGTGTCTACTGTGACTCATAACTTCATATCTCAGCTACTACAAAGCATTGCCATCTCTGTTGGGGAGGAGTCTTCTGGGTGTCATCTTGTTTTTACGATACTTCATTTTTTTTATAGTGCTGTCTTTTCCTAACTGGTTTTACCCTCCCCTCACCCTTCCCTGCCTCCCTACTTGCTAGGACTTCCTGAGATACAGCGAGAAGGCTGGCTTGGAGTGTTCAGATATTGAGGTGAGTTTTCTGCTTGTAATGCTGGTGGTTCTCATGGGACAGTACTGAATGTCTCCCTCTAAAGGAGAAATATTGGCTCTGGAGGATAGAGGATCCAGGCCAACTCAGACAGCAGAACCCCTTGCAGACAGCTGCCCAGCAGGATGAGGAATGCCAAGCATTGAGGAGCACACTGAGGGTTTATCAAGAACACAAGAATCCAGACCTGAGCCAGAGCAGAGCTTAGCCCCGCTGATGTTCTCTTTGTGGCTCCCAGTGACATGTGGTGGGAAAGGGTGGCATTTGAGCTCTCTAACATCCTGCAGAGATTGAGTGTTTCAGTGTACAGCTTTATCCATGAATCCAGGTACTGTTTGAAGCTGACATATAAATTATTCCATTTTCACTCCCTCCCTGGGCCCCGAGGATTACTCTCTAAGTGAAGTCCTTTGAGACAACGTCACCATGGGGATTATTTTAAGCCAGAGTGGTTACAGACCATTCTGGCAGGTTATTTTAGGTTAAAACCTCTAGTGTTTCACAAGCAAGGCTAAGCTGTTGCTTGGGCAGCCAGAAAGCAACAAAGAGAAGAAAGAAAATGTGAGAAGGAAAGCAAATGGATAAAGAAAAGCGGGAAGGTAGAAAAAGGATGGACTGGGAAGCCTCCTTCCTGCATGTGGTCACTGATTCATGTGGAGCCTCTGCATGGATGACCAACACCCTGCAACCTGGAACAGGAAATCCATTCTCTTCTGAAGTGGACAGTAGGGACCAGTGTCCTTTCCTAGGACCAAGAAGCCACCAGGAGGCCTCAGTCTTCCAGTATGGAATTGTCCTGAGCCCCCCACCCAAGTGCTGCTCCTGGCTATGACTGCTGCTTTTCTTCCCCACAGAAAGCAGTGGAGTTAATGTGCCTTGTTCCAAAACGCTGCAATGACATGATGAACCTGGGACGCCTACAGGGCTTTGAGGTGAGCTCTCAAGAAGGCTTCTTAGCCCTCTCTTTTTGGAGCAGCAGGAGCCCAGGCTTCCCTTTGAAGCCTTGTGCCCACCCTCTCTGTCTCACTTACTGTCTACACCATTGTGCCTGGGCCCCTCTGGTTCACAGGCCTAGAAGATGCACCTATTTAGGGTTTCCAGCAATAGACCAGTCATAGGAGGTCAACCAAGCTGCAGTCAGAATTCCAAGGTGGGGGTGGAAAGACCCAAGATTCTTTATAGCCATGGACCTGCCAATGACCTCTTCCCTTTTCTTTCCTACTTGAGAAATGCTGGGAATGCAAGGGAGTGCAGGACTATGTGATGGGAGTAGAACTAGGGAGAAATGGAACACTTTTTTTTTTTCCCTTCCCTTTTTTCCCCTGGTTCTAATAAACAGGTCTGCCTAGTGGCTGGCTTTTTAGTTAAGTGGATGTTTAAAGCTCTAAAACCTCACAGTGCACATTTCTATTCTTTGACAAAGAGAGTCAAGCCTTGGGGGAAACAGCTGGATGTACCCAGGATTTGGGTTTCAATTGAATATGCTAGTGTGCTAGGGCCTCCATAACCAGAATTAGTGTGCTAGGGTGGTTATAACCAGAGTATTGTAGATTTCAACAATAGAAATACATCATCTCACGTTTCCAGAAGCTGGAAATCTGAGATCAAGGGGTCGGCAAGGGTGGTTTCTTCTGAGTGCTGTGAGGAAGGGGCCTGTTCAGGCCTCCCACCTTGGCTTGCGGATGGCCATCTTCATGTTCAGAGGGCATTCTTCCTGTGTCTTCAGGTCATCTTCCTTCTGTACAGACCTCTGTGGAAATTTCCCCTTTTTATAAACACATCAATCATTTGACTAGGGCCCACTGTAATGACCTCACTTCAACTTGTTTCCCTTTGTAAAGACTCTGTCTTTCAATAAGGTTGCATTCTGAGGTACAGGGGGTTAAGACTTTAACATGCAACTTGGAGAGGGGATTCAGTTCAACCCAAAACAATGAATCTCAGAAGAGCAAATTGGCTTTCCTGATTTAAGCTTAATAAGTGGCTGTTAGTTTATAGCCAAACTTCACTTGTTAACTAAACAGAGTTCAGTTCAGTTCAGTCGCTCAGTGGTGTCCGACTCTTTGCGACCCCATGAATCACAGCACGCCAGGCCTCCCTGTCCATCACCAACTCCCGGAGTTCACTCAGACTCATGTCCATCGAGTCAGTGATGCCATCCAGCCATCTCATCCTCTGTCGTCCCCTTCTCCTCCTGCCCCCAATCCCTCCCAGCATCAAAGTCTTTTCCAATGAGTCAACTCTTCCCATGAGGTGGCCAAAGTACTGGAGTTTCAGCTTTAGCATCATTCCTTCCAAAGAAATCCCAGGGCTGATCTCCTTCAGAATGGACTGGTTGGATCTCCTTGCAGTCCAAGGGACTCTCAAGAGTCTTCTCCAACACCACAGTTCAAAAGCATCAATTCTTCGGCGCTCAGCCTTCTTCACAATCCAACTCTCACATCCACACGTGGCTACTGGAAAAACCATAGCCTTGACTAGACGGACCTTAGTCGGCAAAGTAATGTCTCTGCTTTTGAATATGCTATCTAGGTTGGTCATAACTTTCCTTCCAAGGAGTAAGCGTCTTTTAATTTCATGGCTGCAGTCACCATCCGCAGTGATTTTGGAGACCAAAAAAATAAAGTCTGACACTGTTTCCACTGTTTCCCCATCTATTTCCCATGAAGTGATGGGGCCAGATGCCATGATCTTCGTTTTCTGAATGTTGAGCTTTAAGCCAACTTTTTCACTCTCCTCTTTCACTTTCATCAAGAGGCTTTTTAGTTCCTCTTCACTTTCTGCCATAAGGTTGGTGTCATCTGCATATCTGAGGTAATTGATATTTCTCCCAGCAATCTTGATTCCAGCTTGTGTTTCTTCCAGTCCAGCGTTTCTCATGATGTACTCTGCATATAAGTTAAATAAGCAGGGTGACAATATACAGCCTTGACATACTCCTTTTCCTATTTGGAACCAGTCTGTTGTTTCATGTCCATTTCTAACTGTTGCTTCCTGACCTGCATATAGGTTTCTCAAGAGACAGGTCAGGTGGTCTGGTATTCCCATCTCTTTCAGAATTTTCCACAGTTTATTGTGATCCACACAGTCAAAGGCTTTGGCATAGTCAAGAAAGCAGAAATAGATGTTTTTCTGGAACTCTCTTGCTTTTTCCATGATCCAGCGGATGTTGGCAATTTGATCTCTGGTTCCTCTGCCTTTTCTAAAACCAGCTTGAACATCAGGGAGTTCATGGTTCACATATTGCTGAAGCCTGGCTTGGAGAATTTTGAGCATTACTTTACAGCATGTGAGATGAGTGCAATTGTGCAGTAGTTTGAGCATTCTTTGGCATTGTCTTTCTTTGGAATTGGAATGAAAACTGACCTTTTCCAGTCCTGTGGCCACTGCTGAGTTTTCCAAATTTGCTGGCATATTGAGTGCAGCACTTTCACAGCATCATCTTTCAGGATTTGAAACAGCTCAGCTGGAATGCCATCACCTCCACTAGCTTTGTTCATAGTGATGCTTTCTAAGGCCCACTTGACTTCACATTCCAGGATGTCTGACTCTAGATGAGTGATGACACCATCGTGATTATCTGGGTCGTGAAGAATTTTTTTGTACAGTTCTTCTGTGTATTCTTGCCACTTGTTAATATCTTCTGCTTCTGTTAGGTCCATACCATTTCTGTCCTTTATCGAGCCCATCTTTGCATGAAATGTTCCCTTGGTATCTCTAATTTTCATGAAGAGATCTCTAGTCTTTCCCATTCTGTTGTTTTCCTCTATTTCTTTGCATTGATCGCTGAGGAAGGCTTTCTTATCTCTTCTTGCTGTTCTTTGGAACTCTGCATTCAGATGCTTATATCTTTCCTTTTCTCCTTTGCTTTTCGCTTCTATTCTTTTCACAGCTATTTGTAAGGCCTCTCCAGACAGCCAGTTTGCTTTTTTGCATTTCTTTTTCTTGGGGATGGTCTTGATCCCTGTCTCCTGGACAATGTCACGAACCTCATTCCATAGTTCATCAGGCACTCTGTCTATCAGATCTAGTCCCTTAAATCTATTTCTCACTTCCACTGTATAGTCATAAGGGATTTGATTTAGGTCATACCTGAATGGTCTAGCAGTTTTCCCTACTTTCTTCAATTTAAGTCTGAATTTGGTAATAAGGAGTTCATGATCTGAGCCACAGTCAGCTCCTAGTCTTGTTTTTGTTGACTGTATTGAGCTTCTCCATCTTTGGCTGCAAAGAATATAATCAATCTGATTTCGGTGTTGACCATCTGGTGATGTCCATGTGTAGAGTCTTCTCTTGTGTTGTTGGAAGAGGGTGTTTGCTATGACCAGTGCATTTTCTTGGCAAAACTCTATTAGTCTTTGCCCTTCTTCATTTCGCATTCCAAGGCCAAATTTGCCTGTTACTCCAGGTGTTTCTTGACTTCCTACTTTTGCATTCCAGTCCCCTAGAATGAAAAGGACATCTTTTTTGAGTGTTAGTTCTAAAAGGTCTTGTAGGTCTTCATAGAACCGTTCAACTTCAGCTTCTTCAGTGTTACTGGTTGGGGCATAGACTTGGATTACTGTGATATTGAATGGTTTGCCTTGGAGACGAACAGAGATCACTCTGTCGTTTTTGAGATTGCATCCAAGTACTGCATTTCGGACTGTCTTGTTGACCATAATGGCTACTCCATTTCTTCTGTGGGATTCCTGCCTGCAGTAGTAGATATAATGGTCATCTGAGTTAAATTTACCCATTCCAGTCCATTTTAGTTCACTGATTCCTAGAATGTCAACATTCGCTCTTGCCATCTCTTGTTTGACCACTTCCAACTAAAGACAGTCTATTTTAAATCTAATATGATAAAACTGAAACTAACACAGTTATTGACAGGTGCTTATAGTTGTTGTTGAACCCTTCAGAGAAAGATTTAGATCTTCTAATCCTGTTTCCCAGTAATCTTGAAAAATTGCATTTTTCATTTTGGAAACAAGAGACTCTTCTTTCTGGCTAAACTATAATAAAATAGACATAAGGTGAACTGGTATACATGTAAGGTTAGGAAGTGTAATATTCAGGTTTGGGTTAATGAGTTCAATTCATGATGGTTTTGAGCCAAATTCTTTGGTCCTTTCTGCCCTTACAGCCCATCCTGCTGTCCCTGTCTGATTTTCATCACTTTGTTGTGATCGGGAACTATGCGGAGGGTCCTTTTTGCTCTTAATTTTTTTCACAGGTTCCTGTTCTCCACAGTAGACCTGAAGTATTCGAGAAGAAGGGCCATGCATCAGAAATACATCTCAAGTTTTCACACGGTGTTTCTTAAGTCACACTAGATGACATTTTATACTTGTTTGCTTGGAATTATGCCAGGTCTGAGGGTGTTCTGAACAAGCCAAATAATTCCTTTCACCCTTCGCCCTTCATGTTCCCTGTGTTTTTCTGAGCAAGAGTCTGACTTGAATTTCTCTTGGTCTCTGGAGGAACTGAACTCTGACAGGAGGAGCATCTGATGTGCCTTCTGACCCCCTCAGACTTCACAGGAACCATATTGTACATGTTCATGTGTCCACAGAAGGACATATACAGGAGGGTGGGATTATTTTCTTTTTGAAATCAACGACCACCATCTCCTTTTTTGATCAAATCCTAGAGAGTCTGCTCTGCATTCCTTCTGCTAACTGGGAAGGACCGTTCCTTCTGAAGTGCATGGCTCTGGGGCAGGGAGAAGTTAACCCCTTCACTTGGATTCCCTCCCTTTTCCATCCTTGAGCTTTCCCTTTAGTGTTGGCAGAGCTATAACTCTTGGGTCAGGCTCTTATGTAATATTAATAGAGCTTTTAGAGCTGGTCACTGGCTTAATATTAACTTTGGACCAGGGTAGAGATAAGCCTGTTTGGCTGCTGACCTTGACAGTAAGGCCCATGATCCAAGCAAAGGGCAGGCATTTCTCAGGAACATGAAAGGAAAATAGCTCGTGTGTTAGGTAATGTTTGGAAAAAGGCATCATGTGCAGAGAATAGCCCACATTTGCATTAAAGGACAAAAGTTGTCAGCTGAGATTACAGTTTAGAGGCAGCATTCTGGTCGCTGTCTCAGATGGCAGCATCTTCTTGTTGCAGAACGGTAGAAAAGCCAGGCTCTCCAGTAGCATCTATGAAGACTTGCTGGCTTGGGCTAGATTCCCTTGAAAGATGTGACAGTATCTCTGAAAATCTGGTTAGAACTGGTAAACCAAATATGCTCTACCTCCTAGACTGGGTGTCAAGTGATCTGGCAACTGGAAGCATTATAAGAAGGATTCCAGGACCCCCCAAAAATATCCACCAGCTTATAAAATAAGGGTACCTATTGATAGTACCTCAGCTGTACCTGCTGGTCTGTAGCAGGAGATGAAGGCCTCAGAATTTCACCAGCCTGAAATAATAGAAGAGAGAGGCCCAACTCATCTGTGTGTGTGTGTGCGCGTGTGCGTGTGCGTGTGCGTGTGGTCCTGCCTCCATCATTTCCCTGGCCCTAGATTGGTTCTAGGTCCATGGCTATGAAAGTACCCCGGGTCTTCTCACAAGGGCCAGGCAGGCATACCTCTCAGTGGCACACTTTCTCCAAGGACAGCAAGGCCGTTCCAGCTCTAGCATCACCTACTTTCTGCTTTCCTTTTACTAAAAAATATAAGGGCTAGGACAATTCCTGAACATCTTTTTAGCTAATAATTTTATCTTCTTTCTGGCATTTTCCCCGAACTGCTTCTTTGTGGCTCTGTAGCCATCGTTCCCTTCCGTCTGGGGCCCTATGAGAAGGAAGGTGGCCACAGTCTTCCCTAAATGGGCCCTGATTCAGTCTCTTAATAGAACCTGAGGCTTTTGCTGTTGAGTTTGTGGTCCATGTCCCCAGAGGGAGAGGTTCTGTTACCCAGGGGGGCTAGGGTCATCTCCCTGTCTTTCACTTACTTCATTCCAGCCCTTCTTCCCATCAGGGGACCCTGACTGCTCAGGGCAAGCTGCTACAGCAGGACACATTCTACGTGATTGAGCTGGATGCTGGCATGCAGTCGCGGACCAAGGAGAGGCGTGTGTTCCTCTTTGAGCAAATCGTCATCTTCAGTGAACTGCTCAGGAAGGGATCCCTCACCCCAGGCTACATGTTCAAAAAGAGCATCAAGGTGAGAATCCAGGCGAGGATGAGGAGGGGCAAGGAAGAGCCACATTGGGGGAGCTGCTTTCCAAAGACAAGACACTGGCATGAGTTAGGATCCAGAACGTTGAAGATCTTTTAGGCATGTAGCCTTCAGGCTTGAAGGTCGATTATTGTGAGAAAAAGTGACAGCTTGGCACCAGTCTCTAAGGTGATTGTGTGGGTTCTCCAAGATCGTGTTGCTCACTCAAAAGCAGAAACCGAAGTATTTAAGGTGTTAGAGCCAGAGCACATTTTTGGAAACATATGAAATAAAAGCTTGAAGGAACTGTAATATGTTGTTGATATTTTAAAGCCACTTAGATATCTAAAGGATCCCCTTGGTTTCTTCCAGATGAACTACTTGGTCCTGGAGGAGAACGTGGACAGTGACCCCTGCAAGTTTGCGCTTCTGAACAGGGAGACTTCAGAGAGGGTCATTCTGCAAGCCGCCAACGCTGACATCCAGCAGGCCTGGGTGCAGGACATCAACCAAGTCTTAGAAACACAGCGCGACTTCTTAAATGGTAGGTACTGGGTCTGGCTTCTAGGCAGGCCATTTTCAGGGAACCTCACACCCCTAAGCCCCCTTGGGTCTGGGCTGTTGGTGAGTTATGAGCCTTGATCACATTTACATGCATTCCAACCTTGTAGTTTTCAGAAACACTTTGTGTTGAATTTTTCTGAACCCAAATATACAAGTGGGCAGACAGGGCATGATAAAGAAGGCCATGTTTCCAAAAGAAGAGAAAATCTCTTACAGCCTTGGCACAGAAGTAGTGCCTTGTAGCCACCATTACCAGCTGGTAATAATTGGGGCCAAAATCTGAAATGAGCACATTCTCTTTGTCTCAGGGGCCAGCTATCAGTGATGTATATTTTTCCATTTGGCAGTTAATGGCTGGTGATCTCAGAGGTTCTCTAGTGTTATCTAGAGATAATTGGAAGTTTGGCAGATCAGCTCAAATCCCTCTCTGCTCCCAACAGAGGTGATTGCTAACTCTAAATTTCAGGAATACCTTGAAGCTTCCCAGAACCAATAGTCACTTACACAGAGAATGACATTCTCTATAGACTTACAGGAGTACTGTGCGGCCATATGTGTTCCCATGGTTACACACACACGTCCAACCCTTCAGCGTATCACTTTTTCTAGTCTAGAATCTGGTCTCTTCCAAATGATGCACATAGAGCAATTGCTGGGTGTCTAGCACGGACTGAATACTGTGGGGAGAGACTAGAGGTGATGAACCTTGGGGAAGTCATGACGTGTCGCTGGGCCTCGGTTGGCTCTTTTTGTGAACCATCTGCTTTGCAGCTTTGGAAGCAGGAAAACACAGCACACCTCCCATAGAGAGCGTCATTCTCTGTGTAGCCCCTGTTATCTCCAGATAACTCCAGAGAGCCTGTGAGATCATCAGGTATCAGTTGTACACCATGGTAAGGGATTTAGCACATTGTATTTATTTTAAAACAAATAACATGAGATTATATAGTAGAATGCCTTGATTTTTTAAGATAGAAAATGAGACTTCAAGGCTTCCCAGGTGGCTCAGTGGTAAAGAATTCTCCTGCAGTTCAGGAGATATGGGTTCAATCCCTGGGTCAGAAGATCCCCTGGAGAAGGAAACGGCAACTCACTCCAGTATTCTTGCCTGGAGAATTCCGTGGAGAGAGGAGCCTGACAGACTACAGTCCATGGGGTCGCAAAGAGTTGGACATGACTTAGCAACTAAAACAACGTGAGACTTTAAAGCAATTTTACAGAGAGAGTTTGGGCCATGCCCCTGGTCTCCCAACTGTAGAACATTTCGGTAAAAAAAGAAAAAAAAAAAAAAGATTAAACTATGTGATCTCTAGGGTTCTTTCTGTGATCTCTAGGGTTCTTTCTAATTCTAAAGAATCTAAAATTAAACACCAGCCCAGCCCTGAGGGATAGTAATGAAAGCTGTATACTGTTCACAGCTTTTGAATATACAACGTTGATTTAATGCTTATGTGGATAAAGTAATGTTAAGCAAAAATGTGTGAAATATAAAAAACATTCATTAAATTGCATTCAGTTAGGAATTTCTAATAGATTCTAAGTTGGAAATGAAGTTGCTAAGTTTATCAATTCAGGACAAAAGAATAGTAAGGTAGGACAATAAACTGAAACTGTAGATAACAGAGTACTACTAATGGCTCCCACCCATATATTGAGTCCTTTATCTGTGTGGGACACAGTGCTGAGCATTTCACATATTATCACACTATTTTTCAGATGAGGAAGAGGAAGCTCAGAGAGGTAAATAAACTGGTCCCAAGTCAGAAAACCAGTAGGTGCTAGAATAAGAACTTGAACTAAGAGCTGTGTAACTTAAAATCAGGTTCTTAACCCCAAAACTGCAGTATAGTTGCTAGTGGTAGGGCATACATTTGTCTCTGAACTCCCCAGAAAACAAAACAAAAAAACAGGGTCAGGTATAAGACACTGTATCTGTCAGCCAGATACAAATCCAATCCAAAGATGCACAACTTTCCTAATCCTAAAACTTAAGTTATGCAGATTGAGGCTGGTAGAAGAAGTCTTTCTGTGGAGCTTATTTAAGAAGATATGCCATTTTCAAACACTTCAGCATAATTATTGCATATAACCAAAGTAAAACCCCAGCTCCATGAGAATAGATATTGTTTCACCAAATCAGTTTGCTGCGGTCTGCTTCACAGCTGTCTTGCTATCTGCTTCAGATTTGGAACGGTACTTCTTTGACCATAGTCACTTATCCAGACTTGTATTGATACCTGGTTCCAAGAAAACTTTTCCCCAATTATAGTGAGTTATGAAGCTATTACTGAACTCAGTTCTCAATGCTTAAATATTTACTGTTCTCCAGGGAGAAAGGTCGAGGTCTGGTAGCAGCCCATGCTGCACTTGCACACTCAGAAGACAAAGGACGTGATGATGGACTGGGGCCAGGCTTTTACTTACAGACACGTGTGCAGGCACCTCAGAGTCAGCCTTCCTGTCCTGAGGCCTCAGATGGAAAGGAAATATGGACCGTGTGTTGAGTCCTGTTAAAGTACATACCTATTACTATAGAGATATCCTCGTCATGGGAAGTTCTCTGGGCCTCAGCCATTAACCCAATTAAATATTTGTTACAGTGAACACTGATAGAAACAACATAATCAGGCCAGCCTTGAAGTCACTGTTAGAGAATTTGACCTGTGTGGTTTTTACCTGCTATACCTCTTTACTACTCAGACCCTGGAACTTTATCATTTTAACCTCAGGAAAACAAAGTTCATCTCTTTCCCTTCAAGACAGCTTTCCCCTATCTCCTGAGTTCCTACTCTGTCTTTCACAAAGCCTTCGCCTCATGAGCCTCCAAGTCCTCGTGGGATTTCCAAAGCTGAGAGTAACAGTCTGCTCTTTCCCTGCAGCCCTCCAGTCGCCCATTGAGTATCAGCGGAAAGAAAGGAGCACAGCCGTGATGAGGCCCCAGCCTGCTAGGGTTCCCCAAGCCAGCCCCAGGCCCTACTCCTCCATCCCCGTGGGCTCCGAGAAGCCCCCAAAGGGCTCCAGCTATAACCCGCCTCTGCCACCCCTGAAGATATCTACCTCCAATGGCAGTCCAGGGTTTGACTACCACCAGGCCGGGGACAAGTTTGAGGCCAGCAAGGTAAGTGATGGCCCATCACCTCCACCCTCACCCTCCTTGAGGGCACAACCTCTGTTCTTACTTCATAAAGTAGCATCTTTTTATGCTGATTGTTTTAGCAGGAAGAATCCACTAAATACCTTCTAGTCTCAATTATGTCTCTTCCTTCTCTGAAAAACTGAGTGAGTAAGGCCAGTTTCCCCCAGGTTCAGACACTCTTGTTGAAGGGCTATTGTTGCCATCGGCAGAAACGCTGTAGGTAGTATTGTAGTAGCAATTATGATTTGAGGCAAATAGAGGAGTTGTGAGGTGGATCACCTAAAAGTCGCAACTCTAGGGTCTGACAACTTGAAGAGATTGCCCCTTCTAAAAATGAGCTCCTGAAGCGAGCCCACAGCTCTTCACCACCCATAGGCTGATGCAGCAAGGGGGTGCTGCCCATTGATGTGTAACTGTGGAAGCTACCCTTGGATTAGGCATTTATCGCAGATAATCCACAATTCAAACATTGTCATGAGGATTGTCATCAATGTACACAGCTGTGTTGACCCCACAAAGTAGTAGAAATGACAATGAATGGGAAAAGTGCTAGATCAGGAGTTAGGCTATCTGGTTTCCATTCCAAATTCTGCAGCTCAGAACTTTGTGTCTTGCATTAGAACCTCAGTGGGTTACTTAATCTCATCAGGCCTCCATTTCCTCAATGGGTCTATGAATAGGAATGTCTACATTTTTGACCTATATGTTTTTACCTTATAGTTTTATTTTTCTTACCCAAATTATTAGATGATACTGATTTTTTTTTTTTCCAACCACACTGCACAGCTTGTGGGATCTTAGTTCCCCAACCAGGGATTGAACCCAGACCCTCAGCAGTGAAAGCATCAAGGAATTTCCAATTTTTTTTTTTAACTATTAATGACCAAGTTCAATTCTGTGTTAGAGTAATTATACTGACCTATTTTATCACCTGGAAGTGATTTCATCTTAAAATCCCTTGCCCTTGTGAGTAAGTTGAAGTCACATTAATTTACTGAAGAATTTCTGGCTCTCACCATGCTGTGAGGCAACCAGGCATCCATGGAAGTTGCAGGTCTGTCTTGAAGTAGCTTCCCAGTGCAGAGTCACGTGAAAAAGTCATGGGCGCAGGATCCTTCATATTAATGAGTACCGGCTCGGGGGGTGGAGCTGGGGGTCTGGAGGAGTTCTGTTCCCACAGTGGTTGGGTCAGGATAAGTCATGGCCTGGCCTTTGAATTGGGCAAATGTCTCACTGTTACTTCTGTCTCAAAGAGGGTCAGAATGTAGAGTAAGACCAATGCTTTTTCAAAAGGAAGAAAAAAAATGTATCAAAGAGCCTGTGTTCTTTTTACTGGGAGGTTGTGACCACTGACCTGACCTTTGCCCAGGTGTTTACATATGTCTGTACCTTTGCCACAGTCTTCCTCCCATGGAGGATGCTGGCAGGAAGGTGCATGCTAAGGAGGGATTTCCACACGGAAGGCATGTTCAGTCCTTTCCCTACGGCTGAGCAGTATCTCCGCCTTTACGCCCTCAATTATAGTATTAATGAAACATGGCCTTAAAATACATTCTCAGATCCCATTTATGAGTATAATTTCATTTCTCAGGATAATTTCTGCCTGCTATTTACCTTGCTAGTAGGAAGACTGGCTTTTAACCACACAAGGGTGCAGAGCAAGCATGTGTGAACCAGCCTTCGTGTATCTGTGTCCCTTTCACTTTGTCTCCTCGCAGAGTGACCTGGGAGGCTGCAATGGGGCCTCATCCATGGCTGTGATCAAAGATTATTATGCACTGAAGGAGAATGAAATCTGTGTGAGCCAAGGTGAGGTGGTCCAGGTCCTCGCCGTCAACCAGCAGAACATGTGCCTGGTGTACCAGCCCGCCAGCGACCACTCCCCCGCCGCTGAGGGCTGGGTCCCTGGCAGCATCCTGGCGCCCCTCACCAAAGCCATGGCAGCCACAGAAAATAGTGACGGGAGCATCAAGTAAGTGCCTCGTTGGCGTCCCCAGGAGAGGAGTATGTGGATCTAAAAAAAATTTCGAAACAAAGAACACAAAAATGCAAACACATGATAGGGAGTTCCTGCTGCTTATTCGCGACAGCACCAGCGGGACCAAGGTCTGAGTGCTGGACCCACGCGCAGCAGGGGGCATCGGGGCTGGATTGTTCAGTTTTTTCTTTGGTGGTGGTGGTAACAGCAGTGGTTTTCTTTCCTTTTCATTTATAATTTTCTGTTTTGTTTTTTTTTCTTTTCTCCCCATCACCCCCTTGTTAAGAAAAGAACCGTACTGAAACCCTAGGTGACAAAAGGCATGCCTCCTGTTGCTCCATTTGACCCACCACAGGATTCACTGGACTGGACTTCTATTTATATTGTATTAAGTTGCTGATACACACACACACACACACACACACACACACACACACATATATATATAATTTTTTGATTGACTCCAAAAAATTACCTTAGCACAAATGCCAGACCTGCATAGGTCAGAGGCCTGCTGCTTCTCCCAGGAGAGGGGGAACTTTTTGGTCGTCTATGGAAATTCCTGTGTACAGATTGTAACTTTTTTTTCTAATTTTCCCCCTCCCCTGTCACTTTAATATATGTTCATGGTCATTTGTAAGATATTTCTCTTCCTCATTTTGGTTGCGAAGGCTCTTCCAAACACATTCCTGTATAAAGTATTTTGCACTATTTAAAGAAACCCATATGGATGAAGTCAGGCTGTGCAATATAATGGAGAGTCACAATGTTCATCATTGTACCTGTAATGTAACTAATAATTTTAAATGTATTATTTTAAATATGTAAAATAAATTTTTACCATGAGCATGTCTTTATGAGGTTAAAACTAGTGGACCCTTTTTCCTCATTGCACTGTTCTGGAACTTTTAAATGCACAAATGATTATTCTTCTTCTTCCTCTTCTTTTTTTTTTTTTCTTTAAGAGTTGGTTGAATGCATTGGCAGTTTTTTCCTAAACAAAAAGTGCCTTTACCACCAGAGATCCAAACCTAGCCTTCCCTTCTAAACAGCCCCTGTGGGTTCTCTGTAACCTCTGAGATGAGGAATGATGCCACTCGGATGCTGTCCAACTGGGTGACCTGGTGGTGCTGATGTAAATCAATGGCTAGTGTAGAAGGTGGTGGGGTGGCTCGCAGCCCCCACTGCGCTCCACGCTGAGTGGTCACCGGTGCCCAGGGAGGAACTCGCACAGGATACTTGAGGGGCAACGCCAGCAGAGCTGTACCTCCTTGGTGCTTTCTCTGGCTCAGGAGACAGGTTGCTGACCCCACCCTGGCCTTTCCAGGTAACCATAGGCCCAGCTGGAAATCAGCAGCAACCCCTAAAGGGCAATCGACCCCATTCATCTTATCCTTTAGATAGTTGGTTTCAGAAGCCTTGGAAATAAAGGCCCTCAAAGCATTCAGGTTCTTATTAATCAATGACTTACAGCACTAGCTAACTCATAATGAGTTGTGATCTAAATATCCAGGCACTCAGCACTTCTCCCTTCTCACCTTCACATCTTCTGTTCACATTTCACACCTTCCACGGGAAGACTGGTAGGAAGGGTGTCAAACTAGGCAAAAGAGAGCAGATTCAACTACCAATTGCTCATTTGGTTCCTTATCAGCAGTTCTTGCTCAAGGGTTAGTGGGAGTGGAACAGAGCAATGGACTGGAAGCGGTTGTCACTATTTATCAGTGAAGGACACTCATTGCACCCTCCCAAGGGCTGCTGTGACCACAAGTGTCAAGCTGGTTGTGATGCCTACAGGATAAATGTCACTGAAATGTCTCTGTTTCCACATCAATCCCTGGGCTTGTGGCCAAGAGATGGAAGATCCCCAGACCATGATGACGCCTTCTTCTGGGAAAAAGAATAGTGAAATTAAGTGTGTTCTGCCTCTTGTACTGTTTCGTGTCTGCTTCTCAACATTGCTTGCAGCGTTTCTAGTTTCAGGGTTGTGATAAACATAGGAACCCACCCCCATGCTCACGCACACACACACTGTACTGGCTGCCCTAAGAGTCTTTTCAGCAGGAACCTCTGACTCAAGATGTTCTCAGAATGAGCAGGGACTTTGCTTTGGGGGTAAAGATAGGGGATTAAAGTCTGGAGTTAAGGTGATATTACCTGAAGTTAGTTTCTGTGACCAGTTCTCACTCGGAAACAACTGTTGGAGTGAACAGCTGGTATGCAAGGGATCCCAGGGAGCCTGCCAATTTAGGAGATATAAGAGAAGGTCTGGCCAGGAGATTCTTTCTTGCCTTTTGTGGGAACTGCTTTCCAAGAAAAAAAAAAAAAAGAGAGAGGACATGACTATTATCACTCTTTCCTGCTCAGAAAGGAGATTGCTAAACCTCCATGTTTGTGATGAATATTTTGAGCACATCTTCCCCCAAACATCCTAAAATCCCTGACATTTGTGGAGTTTTCTGGAGGAGATGCTGTGTATTTTGGGGCATCCTCCCTCCTCCTAAATCTCATAGGTCTCTTTCTCTCTCCCTGTCTCCCTTAATGAAAGCTCTGTTAATTGAGCTTTGTCTGTATAGGCCTAAACTTGATAAGGAGACACTGGAGAGGAGCCAGCCTCACTTACTCCAGACATGATAGAATGTCATCCAAACTCTGTGACCACATCTGAAACTGACGATGCTTGCCCAGGTCCCCGATGCTGTTTGTGGCTTGACTTTTGATGTCTTTGTCTTTGAGTTGTGGCATATGTGGAACTCAAGAGCTCTGCACTAGCCTCTCTTTACAGGTCTATGAAGAAATAGCTCCAAACCCCCTAGTGAGAAGAAAGAAGTTAGGATAGTGTGAAAGGGCATTGTTACTCTCGCCTCCTGAGAGCACATGTTGAGTCTTCTCCCATCAGGAAAATTCTAAGACCTCTCAGTGGTTGACAGAGCCCTGTATTCACAGACATGGTATAATGTGGAGAACATCAACCCTTCGTCCTAACTCCTCCAGATGAATGAGTGGTACTCACCAGTCTATTAAGTCAATGCCCTACAACTTCTATCTGTACCACACAGTGTTTGAGACTGGCTGCAGCGCAAATACAAATAATGAGATGGAAACCTCATTATCATGCTTTTGGGTCTCTGTGTCTGATCCTGGGAAAGTGCCTTACACACTATAGACTATACCTCCCTTATATTTCCTATTTGACTCCCCACCCCAGTCCTCCCATCCACCATACCCTTCAGGAAGGGAATTCCTAAGTCCTCTAAGCCCTCATCAATATGATATAAAAACGTCC
Organism: Budorcas taxicolor; assembly: GCF_023091745.1. Classification (NCBI taxonomy): domain Eukaryota; kingdom Metazoa; phylum Chordata; class Mammalia; order Artiodactyla; family Bovidae; genus Budorcas; species Budorcas taxicolor. The sequence continues at coordinate 133,626,274 of NC_068910.1, forward strand.
CTCAGTAAATTATTAATAACTCCATTCTCATTTTTCCCTCCAATGCTGCAACCAACCTCACACATCTATTGGGAGGGGTAAAAGTTCATCCTCACTCACTTCCTGTTGGAAGTAAGATCCACTGCCAGCCTCTACCACAGGAGCTGGTGTGCAGGTTTGGGGCCTCCGCAGCCAGGGCTTCACTGGAGTGCCTCACTTGCTGACTCAGCAGAGGGTGGCAGTCCCACCCACCGCCTCACTCTGCCTTGACCTACCATTTTGATTGGTGCATTTTTTGGTACAACAGGAAGTCATGTTCATGGCATACTCTACGCATGAGAAAGCGGGCAGAAGTGGAGAACACGGGTAAAAATGAAGCCACAGGGCCTCGTAAACCCAAGGATATTCTGGGCAACAAAGTCTCTGTTAAAGTGAGTAAGGTATTCCGGAACTATGTCCAACCTCTCATCTACCCTCACCCTGCAGCATTCTCACAAGGAGACTTGGGTGGATGGGGACCAGAGGGGAAGTAGTTTAGTAGGATTTTGCATGCGAGATCAATTTATTTTTTATTTTTTATTTCTCCTGGCAACTTCGATTCAAATAAGTAAGTATCTCTTTTTTTTCTTTTATACCTTCCTTCTTATACTATGCAGATGTTTTATAGCAAAATTATCTGCAGTATTATTTATTCTCTTAGAAATGCAAGATGCTTGATTCATAGTAAAGTTCTCAAAGTCACCCATTCAGTGTCTTGGGTTTAAAAATACATGCAAGGTAAAGAGATTAGAGCTGTTTTCCAAACCTCCAACCCTTTGAAGTCTGAGGTTTGGAATGTAAGGGCTACTGTGTCCTTGGTAAAATTTCATTTCTTTTCCCCAGAATTCAGACATCACCTTCAGGCCTATGCCTGGGCAGAGAAGGGAAGCATGTTGATGAAACCCAAGCTATTGCTCTGTAATAACCCAACTATGATAATGAACTCCCTGATTCTAAGCTTCGGCAGATCCTTGGTGTACCCCATCTTGAAATGATGTGATCTCTTTTCTTTGTGTTGGGCCCTCAGAAAAGATCTGCCTCTGGACAATGGAAACTAGATTGCTGATGTGTAATATTGTGATAATGTGTATTATCTACCTGAGTCTTCCTGAGAAAAATAGGAACAGTCAAAACCCATTCTAATGTTCTTCTTGGGGAAAAGAAATTACACTGTCTCCCTCACCCTCGCCTGGGAAGTCCAGCCTCACAGAAGACACCAGCTGAAATTAGACAGCACTCATGCTTCATTTGGCTGCTTCCATTGCTATTTCCTGGGAGATGAGTGGCTCTCCCTGGAAAGAGCATGCTGCCGCCCCAGGTGGCCCGCACCCACCTCGACAGCACCTGGTTTCTCTCTGCCCACTTTCCCATTGTTCACGCTTCTCTTACGTTCTCCCCACTCTCTAGCCAACGCTGCCTGTGTTCTAACTGTGTTCTCTTTCTTCCCCCACCTCATGCTGCCCGTCAAGGAGACGAACAGTTCCGAGGAGTCAGAGTGTGATGATCTTGACCCTAACACTAGCATGGAGGTAGAAGCAGCTATTGTCGTCCTCTTTACTACAATGATTGTCTGTTTTGGTGTGTTCTGTAGCAGTGACCTCGCTCAAGTGACCAGCCAGTCAAGGATACGTGGTGATATTAGGGCATTTCTGGGTGTCCCATCCAACTTCTAAAAAAGAAAACAAAACTGAATTCAGTTTAATTTAAATTAAAAAAAAAAAAAAAAACCTCTTCCTAGATGCCTTTTTAAAAACTTCTGGTTCCCTTGAATGCTTGCTTATTATTTTCTTCTTTGGACAATTTTGGCTTTGTGTAGAAAATCTCCAGCTTCATAATGGGAGACTTGGAAAACATTTTTTCATGGAAAATAGCTTTATAAATAGTGACTGGTTCTCAATTAAAGAGAAGAACCCTTTTTTTTCTTTTATTTTAGTTCTCCTTGCTCCCTTTTCCCTTTTCCCTTTCCCCTTCATGTTCTTTTTCTTCTGGGACTAACTCCTCCCTGAAGGCACCAGTAAAATCAGGGATTAGGTGTGGTTTGTGGGATGACCTGGCCCCCGGTCACTGTGTATAGCTGGCGGATAGCAAATGAGGAGTGATCGCAGCAACTCCAGAACCCGCTCTTCCCCAGCCGCCAGGGCTCCTGGGCAGTAGCTGCACCTGTCATGAAGGAAAAGAGCCTTGGCAACAGCCTGCCTCCTATAGGCCTTGCTGAGTCCTTTCTAGAGATAAGGAGGCTGAAACCCAGCTCGGGGGCCTTTCTCATATCACAGGGTTACAGGAATGTGGAAGAGAAACCAACATCTTCACCAGCAAGAACATCCAATCAACTTCAACTCCTTCTAGGCCAGGAACTCTTTGGGATTATAGAATTAGGACTTTCACATGGCTCACTACTGACAAGCATCATAAATTTACAAACCCTAGAGAATTGGAGCAAATGGCTTTCCTGCCATTTTGTCGTTCCCAGTAAATTGAAATGTTTTCCTCCAAATCTGTGCCCACATCCCTGATAATGGATAAAAGTTTGAGAGTTCTTCTGTGCATAAAATGTAGAATGTATTTTTAAAAACTTTTCCTTTTTACAGCCCTATGTTTTTCACTTAACTAAATGGACCTTTATTATTCTAATTTGACCTAATCCCAAAGAAAGCCACCACCATATGATGACAACCAGCACAAAAGCCGAGGAAAACCACATGACTCTAAGAGGGATAAGTCAGTGGTGGAAGATGCCAGCTGAGTTCAACCAAGCCAGAGACTAGTGGTTGAAAGTGAGAGATCTCTCTGGAGAAAACAGTCCCCTCTGGCTGCAGGTGTTGCCACAGAGCTAAATCTGGCAGGTGTAGGCCAGTCCGGTGCTCCCCTGTGGGGTATCTTAGAGAGTGAGGAAGGTAGGGGAAATTTCTGGCTCTGCTTTCTTTGCATTTCACAAGACAAGCACCAACTCCTGGGGAGCCCACACCTGTCAGCTCGGAGATATGCCTCATGGCACCTCTATCTCCAGACCTCAGTGTTGCTGGCATGTCCTGAAAATGTCATCTGCAAATACCTTGAGGGAGCGGGGAGAGCCAGGTATCTGCGTTCTACAAGGCAATTTGGGACGTTTCTCAGCTCTGGTGGACTAGGGGGAGAAGAATGACTTTCCTTCTCTGCTCTTTAGAGGAAGAATTAGGCACAGGTAGGTGTGGGACCAGGTGACCTTCTCATGGGTCAACACTGAGAAGGTTGACTGATGTAATTAATACTCTGTTCTGCGTTTAGACGAGAAAAGCTTGCAAGTGTGCATGTCTTAGCCTTGCTTTGTGAATTGCACACATTTCTTGGGTTCTTGTTCATCCAAGGCTTCACATGAGCTTGAGCACCGGGAGGTGCTGTGGTTGCATAAGGAAACATGTTAGGATGTCAATGCTGATATAAAGAAAGCCAAAAATTGTGTTGATGCATGTATGAAGTTTTCAGATGTAATAGCTGAGGCAGAACTGGAACTCTTGAAGGAGTTGGAAGCTGCAAATATTCTGGTTAATCAAGTTTTCTGTAGTAGAAGTGCCTGCAGCCCTCGTACATTCATGTGGATCCTTGTCGGAATTATCGGGCTCTTCTAAACTGTGTTGCTATGTTGAAATTAACTCTGAGCACAGAAGCAGGTGCTGAGGGAAAGCAGGCATCATGGCACTGTTAGCGTTTTCAGACACAGAGGACAAATAAGATATACAAAGTTAACCTATTCAATATGAATTGAGAATTTTCTCAAGGGATAGGTATAGGTAGCACTTTATTGCAGTGTCCCTTGCAGAAGAAAATGGCTTGGGGGTGCCTACTGAAAAGAGCTATATGTTAAAGACCAGGTTTGAGAAATATATGGGCTGTCCACCTCATAAAGGACTCTTGCTGTTAAATTGAGAGCTTTGGGCATCATTTCCAGGCCCAGTCTGGCCCCAGGCTTTTGCACCTGATGACCGTAATAGGTGTGGTCTCATTGGGAGTGTGTCTCTGTGCCCCGCTGAGCTGAGCTGTAATTCCTATGACCTCTGCTAAGATCCCCTGGGCCTGAGCCCCCCCAAGCTGACACCCACTCCACACACCCTGTGCACTGCTCAGTGTTAGATCTCTGAAATGCTAAGTCCTGCCCTGCTGACTGCCCACCTTTGACCTGATGCCAGCATGTTGATTCCAAGCCTAGTCATATATAGGCTCTTATCTCCTGCCTCTGCACAAATATAATTTCCAGAGCACTCTTTATTCATTCTCAATTAGTGGGTTGAAGGGTTCCTTCAAGGGGCAGTTTTCTGGGGTCTCTGCTTTCACATTAGCTGATTGCTGCCCTCATGGCAGGCATACGTCCTAACATACAATTTTAGGGAGACATATAGGCACATCCCTGAAAGCTAGTAAGAGGAAAATAAAGCACCTTGAATCCTAGGAATCTGATTTTCAAAGCTTTCTGAGAACACCCAGTTTTGTAAAGGGAGGCAATTCTGCTCTGATGTGTACATCCTTTTTCTTCCCCTATAGAGACATGCTTATGAGTGTTCTCAAGCATAACCTCCCCTCCCACTCCCAGGACTGCAAGCCACACCACCAGCCCCTGCTTAATTGGCTCTGGGTCTCTGCGATCCCCTCACAGCTCACAGCCCCCTTGTCTCCTGCTGATCCAGGAGCACATCTCAGAGGGGACCATTCTAAAAACGACTAGATCTGTCCATAGTTTAGTCTCGTTCTTTACCCTGCACTGATTACACTTTGGGAGTGGCAGTGAGGGGGATATTATAAATGAGAGAAATGTCTGTACGGGAAGAAGAGTCAAATCAGGCTGAAAATCAAACATGAGGCTGTCTTGGGAACAAGTGACTGTTAATTCATTTTCGCCAGTAGAGCTTAGACTGCCAATTGTCTTTTATTGACAAGGCAGGCAGGTGTGATGGTGGGCTAGGCACCACATGCCCTCCTGCCAGCTCCTCACCCTGTCCTGCCCAGTGTCTGCACTAACACTCAGGCAGGAGGCAGGGCTGAAGGCTTGAGGCTCAGCCTCCGCGCTCTCAGCTAACACACCCATCTTTGAAGAGTCTGGGTTTTTCTGAGCTGTACTGGATTTCTCCCAGGACCCCAGGCTACATGGGTTCCCACATCCCTGCCACCTTTGAAAAGTTGTCTGAAGACTCGATGCTTGGGCTTTGGCACCCGTCCTCCAACCTCAGCATCGCCGCTTGCATGCAGCAGATGCTGGCGTAGGAAGGCCTGACCCAACTTCCCAGACTTGGGTCTCAGTCTTCAGGCTAGCATTTATGTCAAGTCCAGTTAATTAAATGCATCTTAATATTTTTTAATGTCAATGCCACTTTTAACAGAGAAGGTTGGTCCATCAGAGTAAGAGGTTGTCATGATTCTAAGAAGATCACATCTCTGCCCTAGCTAGCCATTTGACACAGGGCTGTCCTCAGCTGCAACACAGGCTACGTGCAGTCATAATACCAACCATGAGGCATTTAACTCCAGGGGGTGGGTATTGGTGCTTGCTGTGTAAGAGCTGGGTTGGGAACCTGTGGGAGAGAAAGCATGTGGAAAGATGAAGCTAATTTGAAAAGAAATTTCCAAATAGGGTAAGAATCATAGACTTTCAGAGTAGATGGAATCTTGGAAACCTTTAGTTAACACTATCCCCTTCATTTGTTTTTTATTGTGCTGAAATATACATAAAATTTACCACATTTACGTGTTTTAAGTGGCATTAAGTGCTTTCACAGTGTTGTGTGGCCATCACCATTATTCATTTCCAGAACTGTTTCATCATCCCAAACTGAAACTTTACCTGCTGAACAATAACTCCACTTCACTGGCAGTCTCTGCAGCCCCTTCCAAGACTTTTAGAAGAGGAAACCGAGGCAGAGGAAGTTGTGACTTCCTGTTCACAAAATGAGCAGGTGCCCTGAAGCCTGTTTCTGGTTTTCCCTGGCCCTTGTTCCCCCACCCACACTATCCTGCCCCCCTCTTGGAGCTGCCCACCCCCACCTTCAGGTTGTTTTTAATCTAAAACCCAGATTCTGGCAGATAAGAAGCTGCACCTTCCAGTACCCATTTTTCCTCTGTTAATTTGTTATTCAGTTTTCCAGCTCAACAAAGAAGAATATTTTTTCCACCCATCCCGGCCCTGCAAGGCTGAAGCAGGACTTAAATAAAAATCACACAAAGGTAGGATCATATGGAAAGAGCACTGGCACAGGAGCCAGGAGACTGGACTCCAGTCTAGGGACTGTCCACTGTAAGGCCAGGAGACTGGACTGCTGTCTAGGGACTGTCCACTGTAAGGCCTCAGGCGGGCCAGGCTTTCTGAGCCTGGGGGGTTTCTCTGTGGGACGTCACACAGCTCTGGGAGCACGGGTGTTTATGTAAGAGATGTTGAACCCTTTGAGCCTCCTGCCGGTCTAAGGTATAATATCAAAAGACCTTGCTCTCCTGAACTTCTGACCCTGAGAACAATGAGGCCTCAACAGCAGAGAAAACAGAAGAGTTTGTGCTTTGCCCCTGAAACTTGTTCTGCAGGGGCTGTGGCAGGAATGGCCTGGGTACATTTCCTCCCGAGCCCCAGCTGGAGCGTCTACTTCCGGCTCTGGGAAGGGTTTGAGTGGCCAGAATTGACCTTTCTTTCTCGCCCCAGACCCACAATTCCCTAGGCCTGGCTTTCACGTCTTCAAAGAGCTAGCCTGCTGCTCCCACCTTAGCTGCCTCGGCTGCTTGTCCCAGATTCAGAGCTTCAAAATAACCTGGCCAGACAGATTCAAGGAAATTTTTACACCCCTGGTCGGGTGACTGACCTCCCAGCATCGCCAGTGTATTTCCACTGATGCCTGTTTCTGCATTTTATAAAAAGAATTTTTTTTTTTTAATGAAAAGAACTCGTTGGAGAAAAGAAAGTGAAGCATCACATTCCTCTCATTTTATTTTTACAAAATATTTTCTTTGTAATAGATCCGATGGGTTGGGCCCAGAGACTCACTCCTCTTGCCTAGCTTAGCTCTAACTCTACTTGCAGATTGATTTCTATTCTGCCGCTGGGAGAAGCACACTTAGGTGGCTGGAGCTAGTGTTTCTTTCTCCCAAGAGGATTCACTGCAAGATCTTCCACAGCATCGTCACATCTACTATGCTTTCTGCTCCTTCCAACCGTTTGGTGAAGATGGAGTTTTCTTACCCTCCTAGAAGAAACAGGTTCAGAAAGATCACGGTCACACAACTGATAGAAACAGCAGGTCTTAACTCTGGTGCTTTGAGAGGACAGACTTGGCATGTGATAGAGAAGTTTGCTCCCCAGGTGAGGCTCAGTTCCTTAAGGAAGGTCAGTTTCAGGCCATCCCCTGTTGCACATTTGCTTGCTGGAGAAGAATTTCTTCCTCAACAACTTTTTAAATCCCTTGACAGTTGGGGTAATTATTTGGCCTCACCACACCCATTCCCAGTGACTCAGGAGTCCAGCCATAAATGCCAGGAAAGAGGTCTAGTTTCAAGAGCCGGAAACGTCTGAATTGTTTTTTCTGGTCAGAAGAGTCACCCAGCACACCCTCACCCTCATCTGGAAGCCTGGCCCATCTCATTTGTGTCATACACTGATGAGATTATGAGGTGCTATTGACCCAGGAGAAGTCGCTCTAAGAGCCAGCTATTAGAGGAGCAGAGGCCACCACCTCCCTTGCGCACACCCTGTGCTGTCAAGATCCACCTACAGGCCCGCTCAACATGATTTCCTAGTCAATTCAGTTTAACACAAGTTGGTTGATACAGGCATTGCAGTGAGTACTATAGAGGGCCAACAAGTTATGTAAATTAGGCCCCTCCCTGCGCTGTCACCTGGAGGGAGGTGGCTTCGATTAAATGCCTTTGTTGTATAGGGAACTTTGAAATCTGCTCTTATGGGGTCAGAGAGCCATTCAAGGACTCATTCGGTGAATATTTAACAGCCACTCAGGGCTGGGCTAGTAATAGTAGCTCCTGTTTATCCGCCTTTCCTATGTATCCAGCTCCATACTGAGTCCTTTCCTTCCAACAGCACCAAGACATAGGTACTGTTGCCATTGTTTTTGCTTTACAGGTGAGAGAGCAGAGAGGTTAAATAACTGTCCCACAGTTGGGCATTCACGACCTGTCTCCCAGGGTGCCTGTGTGCGTGGTCGTTGGCTTCACACAATGTCAGGGGCTGGGTTGGAGGGACTGGTAGGATGTAAAGAGTCTTGGAGAAGTGTGAAGGGTGAGAACCGGCTTGAGAGTGCCTAGCACATATTGAAAAGAGACTGCTATCTGGATACCTGGGGTTTAGGTATGTGGGAAGAGTGGTAGGAAATAAAGCCTGGCAGGTGAGTTTTAACCAGATTCTGAAGGCTTCGGGGGATTTGCCAGGAAGCCTGGACTTGATGCAGCAGACAGTGAGGAGCAGTTGAAGGTTGTTGGGCAGAGTCCAAATAATTCATTCTGGGCTTTAGGAAGTAACTGGCACCTAACTGAACACAGTGGGGACAGACAGGCCCATTGGAGGGCTGTTGTAGTAGACTAAAGTGGAAGGTGGCAAATATCCAACCCTAAGGGGCAGGACAGGGAGAGAAAGGAGCGCTAGTGAAAGGCAGGGAATGACTGGTAGGGGAAACAGTGACGACAGCAACTGTGTGTTCAGCTCAGGGACCTCAGGGAAGAAGCACGGGGCGTGGGAATCCACAAGTCAGCCTTCCTCTGGCCCTTGTCCTCAGAGCACATCGTAACCTATTGCGGGCCCACAGACTCTGGGAGGTTGTTTCCCCAGTAAAAGAGGTTTGGGGGATCAGAATATGATCAAGGTCAAATCATTAAGGGATGAGACCTCAGGACACTCATGCATAGAGATTTTGAATATTTAAAGTCAAGATTGTAGATTCCACGTTGGAAACATGAGTTACAGAAGGGAAATGATAACACCACCACTGGAAGCCCAGCCCCGTCCTCACGAACACCAGAGACCAGTATGTGCACACCATAAACCGCCTTTTAGTTCCTTTCTCCTCTACTATTTTGTGAGACAGGGGATAGATCTTCTTTCATTATTCGGTGTAAGTCATATTTTTATCCCTTTTATTTTTGAGAACACAATGTTCTTAAAGCAAAGCTTGAAGAATAGGAGAGGGATTTGGACTAGAAGAGGCTTCCCTCATGGTTGGTAAAGAATCCTCTTGCAACGCAGGAGACCCCGGTTCGATTCCTAGGTCGGGAAGATCTCCTGGAGAAGGGAAAGTACCCACTCCAGTATTCTGGCCTGGAGAACTCCATGGTCTCTATGGTCCATGGGGTCACAGAAAGTCGGACAAGACTGAGGTATGATTTCTGGTTTGACTTTCACTTTCACTTTGGACTAGAAATCCCCATAAAACAATGTGCTCCACACATAGACACTCATAAGTCTACCCAGTAGTTAGTGCTTATGTGTTCTTCTCAGGAACACATGGAACTTTCTGTGAAAATCAACCATGTACTACCCATAAAGCAAATCCCAGTGAAAATCAAGGAATCAGTCTTGTAGAAACTAGGAACAAGAAGATAATTTTTTTTAATTTCATATATTTGTAAATTTAAAAACATTTCTATTAAAATTGGGTCAAAGGAAAAAATCATGGTTGAAGGAAAAGTACTTAGAACCAAATGATAATGAAAATATTTGGGAGGTAAGGATAGTTCAAAGAGAATTCTGTTGTCTGGGATTGTGTTGCATTTATGTATTTTTTAAATTTCAGCTTATATCCTCTTAGAAATGAGAAGAAATAGGAATATTTTCTAAATATTTAGAGGAATGTATACTAAACAAATGGAATATTGTGTCTGGTTTCACCAGATTGGAAACATGAAGGGCTAAACCTCCAAACCAGAAATCATACCTCAACTTTTAGACATTGTTTTTCTGTTATTTGTCCATTTTATTCATCATCTAAAAATCCCTTTCTTTCCTTGTTGGAACACAGACTCGCTTGACACAAGCACTAAGAGAAAGAAGAGGCAGAGAATGGAATTTTGTTTCACTCAAGGTAGCTCTGAGTTGAGTTTAGGACCTTTGGTTTGAGTTTTGTTTGACTATTTTGACTCCGTCGACATTCTCGATGTATAGTTTTGAACTGTGTTTTGTGAGAGGTGATGAGGGATTTAGAAGAAAGAGGTATTTTTCTTCTGGAGTCGTTTGACACCTGGTCTTCTAGACAGATGGGATTTCATCCTCACGCTCAGGTCTTGGAGTCAGAACCTTGGACACTGACTGGCAAGAAAAATAAACTCCAGATTTGCTCAAAGCTCAGCTTATTATTCATTGCTGGTTGATTTCACCTGTAATTCTTTCCTGTTACTTCACTACCCTCCCGTTTCAAAGTAAAATCAAGAAAACAATTGGAATTCTCTCCAGAAGGAAGAAACTGAGTTGCTGACGAACTAGATTGTGGTGGTTCCAGGAGGACCCACTACCACCTGCTGCCCTCTGCTGTTCATAACAACCGGGTTCCTAACCAGCCCTTTCCCACATGGTCTATACCAGCCTCCTCCTCCTGAAGCTTGGTCTCTCAGAGAGAGAACGTGCGTTTCATATAGACAACGTCACCTTCCCTCCCCCTCCGCTTCCATTTTGGAATCCAGATCTCTCCCCTTGCCCCTCCATCACTTTACATGGACTCCCAGACTGTTTCTGAGGAAGGAAAACATTAGGTTTCAAGAAATGTGTGCACCTTATAATTAACCCTTTGAGTCCCAGTCTGATACCTCAGGTCCTGTCCCACACCACCTGTGATCATTAGACAAGGTAGTGTCTAATGGAAAGGAAACCTAAGTTCTAGTCTAAACTCATTGAGTCAGTTAATTTAACAAATTCTACTTGTTCTGCTATGTCAAGCAACATGACAAAGAGTACATAAAATACATGAACAGGTTATGGCTTCAAAAGGGTTCACAAGTCTGGTGGGGCTCTTAACATGCAGGGGAGACGTGATGACAGATGGCAGCACATGATCAGAGCCAAAGGGACCAACCTCTGGAAGAGCAGAGAACAGGGGAAGATCCCTGTCGGCTAAATCTCAGATCGTAACTGACTGATGAGATTTCAGAACAAGCCATGTTCCGGATAAATGGAAATAGAAAAACACTCTGAGTTCACGGCAAGGCATTTTTCTCAACTCTCCTCCTTATCATTTCAGTTTTTCATTGATTTGACAAATAGCAATGGAACGCTTGTGTGCCAGGTATTGTGCTAGGCTCTGAGGCAATGACAGTGAATGAAACATGGCCCTTGCCCACATGGGCCTTGTGGTCCATAGGAAACCTCAGATAAATATGAAGCTACGGGATGAAAGGTTGTCATGACCCTCCTCCAGTCAATACTCTGATTTGCTTCAAAATAAAAATTAAAAAAACAACAACAACAAGGAAGGAATCCCCTATGGGCATAATCCAGAGTCACAGAAAAACATTAGGATGGATTTTTTTTTTTTTCAGGCTCTTTGTTCTTGCTGGACAAGTTTGTAGAGGAGAACTGGGTAGAGATGGGACATGGAGCAAAGGTCAGCAGGCAGTCCTTTGACACTGATGACAAAGTCTCCCGATGCTTTTCCCAAGACCTTGCCTCTGCATTGAACGCCGAGGTGGAAAAAGCTCTGGGAGCCATTTCCCCATCACTGTCTCCGTGCTGTTACACTTACCTTCCCTGTCTCCTCTGGAAATGGGAATAAGTAACTGCTCAGCACTTTCTCCCAGGGCTTTGGAGGAGCAAGTGAAGGAGTCTGAGTAATTTGTGCCAACTATGAAAGGCTAAACAGATCAGTGATGGTATTACCATTATCAGCAACACCTGGGCCGGCCAAAGGGCAGCGGCATGAAAAGAGGTGCCTTCCACAAGCTGCCTCCAGATAAAGAACCTACAGTTAAGCTGTACTGGCAGCCTTTCTCTCCAAAGTCCCCACTAAGGTCTACACCAAAGCTAGGAGGATTTTCTTTTTAAACAATGCTTGCTGTGTTTAATAATGTACTTAACACAGTTGGGGTTGTGACAAGAAAGGGGAATAAGGTAAACTCTCTAAGCAGCAGTTTGGGATGTTTATAAAGCACTGCCGCAGTGTAGGTTTATGAAACCCCACTTAAATGTTTGTAACATAGGAAACTGCCATTTGAGAGCTCTCTGAGACTCCTGGAGTGGACTCAGTGTCTTGCTCCCTCATGGATTCCCATCAAGATGGGAAATACAGGCCATTGAACAAAGCTGGCAGCATTCCCAAATGTTTTTGACCCTAGAGTCAAATCCTTCTGATTGATTTGGGGTAGGAGGAGGGAGAGGCCAGTGCTTCATGTTCCTTGAAGGGTGGTTATTGACATCAGCCCAGCACCGTCCTAGACACTGCATGTCATTTAAGTCCATCTTCCCCACTAGACCGCTGGCTCAAGGAGGGTAGTGGGCATTCTGCCTCTCCCCTGCTGGCCACCACCACTTAAGCAATGGTAAGCTCAGTAAATCATCATCAAATAGGTTGAGCCCTTCAGTCAAACAGCTTTCCAAGTGGACATTATGATCCCCAGTTTGCAGATAAAACGGAGGCTTCAGTTGCTTGGGAATGTTGTTCAAGGCAAGAGAGTGTGTCTGGCTTAGAATCTGGATACTACATACTCTGTCTGCTCCTAGAGTTTCCGATCCCTTATGCATCCCATATTCCTAAGACCCTGCTCTCTCAGAGGCCATGGATTTTATTGTTTTTAAATTTTTTAAAAAAGTTTGCATTCTATTGTGTTTAAAAGCTGACTCCAGTCAAATATTATTAGGATTATACACAGGAGTAATTATGTTATAGATCTTTTGGTCCTGTTTCCAGATTTTATGTATAAATCAGTCCTAAATTCATGGGAGAACTGAAATGTGACATAGATCAAATATTCATTCAACCAACGTGTATTAAATGCCCATTACGTGGCACACTGGGGGCTAGAGGCCTGAGGTGCGAAAATGAATAACATGGTTCCTGTTTTTTAAGAGCTTACAGTCTAATACCTCTGACCAAACCATTTTTTCCTTTAAAAATTTATTATAAAAGTGAAACATAATGACTGCAGAATATTTGGAAAGCCCATGTAAGAAAAAAAAATCACCCAATGTTCCGATGTTTTATAAATTCTGAGGTCAGAGCCTATGCCTTAGTATCTCTGTATCCACAAAATCTTACACCATCCTGTGTGCTGCAGTCCATGGGGTCACAAAGAGTCGGACACGACTGAGCGACTGAACTGAGAGAAGCAAGCAGTATTTTTTGAATGGGGGGACAGCCACCCACCATCTCATCACCCTGGGGAAACCACTGTTAACGTTTAGGAAATATTCTTAGTTTTCCTTGACTGTGAAATGACTGATTCCATGTCATCCTCCCGCTCTACCTAAGCCAGGCGGATCAACTTCCGGCTCCCTTAGCCGCCCTTGCACATGCTGCCGTGCTGCCCATCGAGAGCACTGGTGGCTTAGTTGCCTTGTCAACTGGAACAACTCTTCACACTTCTCCTACCATGGTCTGGGGTCTCCTCACGTAGATGGGGTTTCAAAAGTGTGGGAAAAGCAGTCCCTTTACCATATGCCCCATGCATCCCCCACCCCACCCAGAAGAACCTCCGGGGCAGGAAACAGGTCTATCCGAGATTGGTTTCCTTGGATTGAGGGTAACTTTTAGCAGCCTTCCTCAACGGGCTGCATGTTGATTCACCTGTGTTTTAAAACTGCTGATCCCAACCAATTAAAAGAGAATTTCTAGGCATAAGGCCCAGGCACTGGGTTTTTGTGTGTTTTTAAAGCCACCTGGGTCAAGGACTGAGAACCACTGGTTTAAAAGCAGGCAGGGCAGTGGTGTGAGCGGCCTTGGAGACTAGCAGAGAGCCCTGTGGTGGTCAGAATCTTGAGACACTCAGCTCCAGGATGAAGCATTACAGCAGTTTCCTGCAGCCTGTTTCATGAAAAGCCTGAGTGGTAGACGCAGGCAAAAGGTTTGCAGAGAGGAACTCAGAGGAGGAATATCTTTTTCCAAAGGGCTTGATGGATGCCTGTATAAGGCAAAACCACACAGAAACCGAGTTGACCTGTGACTTGGGTAAATCAGAGAGATAAGTGTGACTGCCCCAGTGGGCGGTTTGCCAGGCACATAATCTTCCTGCCTTCATTATGAAGTAAAGAAGAATTTTGCAAGATATACTATTAGAGATAAGCCACTGCAACAATAGGCCTCTTAGCAGAAGGGAGAAGATTAGAATTAAATAATCTTTATTCAAATAGTCATTGAATACTTGTCAAGCATTGTGCAATAGACATGGTGTCATTTAATCTTCACGGTAACACTTTGTACTAGGTATTATTTATCCCCAGTTTATAATGAAGGAAAGTAATGGTACTAAAGTTTAAATGACTAGGATAAAATCACATAAAACAAAAGAAGTGAGCCCCTGCCTCTTCTACTCTGTAGCCCAGGTTTTGCTCACCCCACCCAGCTTTGTGACCTAGACTATAGGATTAGAGGTCATACAAACGATGGGAGAAAAATCAAAGCAATCATCTTCTCAAGAAGAGGTAATGGCCAGTGGACTGGAAGGTTTTCCCTTCTGTGAGCTCCATGTTGTCACATGGCAGACAGCTTGGTATGTACAAAGGGCACCAGCAGGGCCTCCACCAACCAGCCGTACGACCAGACAGGTCACTAGGGCAGCCCAAGTCTCCGTTTCCTCACCTAGGCAGCCAGGAGGGCAGTTCTGTGGTTTTCAAGCTGCCTATGGAGACTTGGGCCACAGGAGGAGTTCTGGGAGGGCAGGATGAAGAAGTGGAACTTTCCTTTCCCCTCAACCAGTCAAACTCTGCATTTAGCTGCTGGGAGGAAATGACTGGATTCTTGTCCAGCACCCTTCCACTTTAATAGATGTCGGTTCCTCTATATTTGAATATTCCCAATGCTGGGAAGAATCAGTGCCATCAGGATGCTTGAGTGAATGTCAAGGTGGAGGAGAATGGGTTTTCGTGCATACAATAGGGAGGTAGAGCAAGTGACAGAGGACAGCAGGCTAGCTCTGCAGTCTCAGTAGCCCTGCCTGGGGCCCCAGCTGCCCAGAGGGAGTGTGAACAGAGCAGAGGGGAGGGTAAATAAGGGGCCCTTGTTGTCACGGCCATAGTGCCATGGCCACAAACTACAGGGGCTGGGCTCGAGGCGTCTCGCCCCAAATTGTACTTTCATTTTGGTCACTATGATGAGTCTCCTGTTCTCTTTAAGTAGCTTAGGATTTAAGCAACTTTCTGTTTCTTTGTGTTTTTCAGATCTTAAATCCAAATTTCATCCAAGAAGGTGAGTTAAAAAGTGACAGAATTGACTACACAGGGACTGGCTAAATAAATTATGGCAAATCCAGCACTGAGGTAGCATCTTTAAACAGTGGTCATGTAGTCCTGTGCTTACGGACAAGGAAAATGTTTAGGATTAACAGTGGGGTAAAAAAGACCACAGCTTGCAATGTGTATAATGAGATCCATGTTTTGTAAGAAAAGCTATATTTCTATAAAATCTAAAAGGATATATACCACACTGTTCACAGTAACCTCTGAATGATGACATCATGGAGACTGTCTTTGCTTTTTAAAAAATCTATATTTGCTAATTTTTCTAAAATTAAACATTTATTAATGGAAACCCATTCCAGTGTTCTTGCCTGGAGAATCCCGTGGACAGAAGAGCCTGGTGGGCTACGGTCCATAGGGCCACACACAGAGTCGGACACAACTGAACCGACTTAACATGGCACGGTACTTTAAAAATACTTTTTCACAGGACACCAGTGACTCTGCGCTGTTAAGCTGAAGATTATTCGAATCATTACACAGCATGGGTGGGGAGTGAGAGGGTTGCGTTATGAAATAATTGTTCTGTTTCTTCTGAATAATGCAAATTTACGTCATGTTGATTTGACCACAGTGGCGCCAGAATTCCTCATGCCCTTAGTAGATGTGACCTGCTTGCTTGGGGACACAGTGACTCTGCAGTGCAAAGTCTGTGGGCGGCCAAAGCCCACCATCACTTGGAAGGGTCCAGACCAGAACATCCTTGACACTGACAACAGCTCAGCTACATACACCGTCTCCTCCTGGTAAGCAGCAGCCCCACATCAGCACCACACCTCCCCACACCTCGGGCAGTACCCAGAAGCTAAGTCTGGGATGCATTTCCTGTTCAGGTTACTTAGTCTCTCAGAGAAGAGCTGCCCTGGAACCTATTCTAGCACAGACCCTTTGTGGCCCTTGGGATCCTGTGAAACAGTGATATACTCAATTCCTCCGTTAAGAACAATTTTCTTAGAAGGAAAAAAATAGTGACTTACTCCAAAGTGTACAATAGAAAACAGAAAATCCAGCCACAAGTATGCTTCCACACAAAGACTATAAAATCAAACTTGGTTGAACCAAAAGTGAAAGTGTTAGGTGCTCAGTTGTGTCCAACTCTTTGCAACCCCATGGAGTGTAGCCTACCAGACTCCTCTGTCCATGGGATTCTCCAGGCACGAATACTGGCTTGGGTTGCCATTCCCTTCTCCAGGGGATCTTCCTGATTCAGGGGTTGAACCTGGTTCTCCTGCATTGCAGGCAGATTCTTTACTTCTCAGTCACCAGGGAAGCCCCACTAATTAAGACCTTTCTTGCACAATGCTGCTTACGTAAGACAAGCAGTAACAAGCCCTAGATGCTTAGAAAACATTTATGGAAGAAACAGCTAGGATCAAGACACTTCATCCTTTAGCTTAATGTTTTTGCGTGTGAAATGATATTCCCAGCAGAGACTCCATGGCCTGATCCTAAAATATCAGTGGACCCAGGGAGCTTAGGATGAGAGTCAGTGCGTGGCAAGGGTCATGAAAATTACCACGTTATGTTACAACCAGTGAGGAGGAAGTGGGACTGACTGTGACCTCTGGGTTTAACCTTTTCAGAGCAGTTCTTTAATGTCCTGAACCCCAGGCTGGAACTACTGGGAAAGTTATTTAGTGAAGGAATTTGCCTTAAGTCACTCAATTATTTTGAGGGTGCCACATGTAGTATGTGGACTACTTGCACGTTTTCCTTCTTTAGTCTTTCCATTTTTTGTACCACTTGTAATTGCTTATGGACTGAAAGTATTTTAGGACCAAATATTTTAGGTAGTAATAACATTGGGGATCAGTATTTGTATAGGACTTTATTTCAAACCATGTTCTAATTCTTATCTCATTTTACTCCTTTACTATCCCTCATTTACAACCAACTTGAGAGATAGGCATGCCAAGAATTTTCTTCCTCTATATGGAATTGGAATTGGGGAGATAGAGGGCAAGGTGCTCAGCGAAGGTATGTAAGAAGATAACAAGCAGGGACTAGGCCTTGGTCCAAAGGACTCAGCTTAGCACACCTTGTACCTTTACTAGCTGACTGTCTCATTACTGGTGTTTGAAGGACATCCTTTTTCCATGTCCCTAGTGATTCTGGGGAAATCACCCTGAAAATCTGCAATCTGATGCCCCAGGACAGCGGTATCTATACCTGCATAGCCACAAACGACCACGGTACTGCGTCAACATCTGCTACTGTTAAAGTGCAAGGTACAGTTTCTTTGTTAGTCAAACATTTCTTGTGCTTTAATATTCATTTTTAATTATGGTAAAATACACATAAAATGCACCATCTTCACTAATTTCAAGTGTGCTGTTCAGTAGTGTGAAGTACACGCACACTGTTGTGTAACGCATCTCCAGAACTCTCATTTTATAAAGCTGAAACTCTGCACCCTTGAAACAAAGTATCTCCACTTCCCTGTCACTCCCCTCAGTCCCTGACAACCACCATTCTGCTTTCTATGTTTGTGTTAGTCCAACATTGTAACTGGACATTATAAGGGCTCCCTGAGACCTGGGGAAGAAGAGGGCCATTGTGAAAGTTCCGAAACCAGGCTGCAGCAAACGGGAACAGAATGAATCTTTGATAAGAGCTGTCCAGGCCCTACTGTATGCCTCCTACAGCGCAGTTCTCTCACGGAGCTTTCTGTCCAGTATGCAGCATGTGATCCAAGGAAGAATTCCGACAGCAAGGTGTGTCTCCCAAGCCTCCCTTAGCCTAGGAAAGGTGTACCACTTGGTGCGCAAGGCCACAGGAAACATGTGAGGTAAAGCTTAGGTCACACGCCCTAGGTGAGCTTCAGCCTTGGCATAAAGGCCAAGTTCTGCAGAAATGGCATTGGCCCCTAATTTCTGTCCCGCAGGTGTTCCAGCGGCCCCTAACCGCCCCATTGCCCAAGAGAGAAGCTGCACTTCCGTGATCCTCCGCTGGCTGCCCCCATCCAGCACGGGAAACTGCACCATTTCCGGTTACACCGTGGAGTACAGAGAGGAAGGTGCGCCGCCTCCCCTGCCTCCTCTCCCGTCTTCTCTGTCTTAAGGAGGTCCTTCGGAGGCATAACACTGCTTCCATGCCTTTCATCAGCTGTCCCTTCTCTTATCTTCCAACTCACCACCAAGGCCTCAGGCCAGGCTTGAGCTGCCTTTGATCTCAAACCCCGAGCAACATTTTTTGCCAAAATGATAATGACTCATGGCATATGGCAAAGTACCTTTGCCTGCTCTTACCTGCTTAACAAGGCTGATCACGCAGACAGGGACAATCAAGCCCATTTTACAGATGAGGAGGCTAAAGCTTAAAGAAAGTTAAGAAGCATGAAGCTGGGGTCCGTAAGAGGCAGAGCTGGCATGAGAACCCAGCTCTCTATTAATAGTTTGCTAATCTGTGATCTTTCTTCCAGAGAAGTAACTAGGAGAGCAAAAGCAAGGCTCCACCCCACCCCACCCCTCATCTTTACCCCGCACGAAACTTAGAGATCACAGTATAAATTGAGAGATCACTTTTTAAATTGTTCCGTTTTTAACCTTGTTACATTGACACACTAAGAGTGCATACATACCCTTAGTAGTTAGGAACAAATGTTATCAAGAAGAATTCATTGAAATGAGAAGCTGCCAGGTAGCTCTAATTGTTAGTAGCACTCTCTGAACCAGGTGATGAATCACACACCTGAATTAAAAGCAACGGTTTATACCTGGAACCAGAATCCTTTGCTCTGCTCTGCTCTCTGTTGCTCTTCTTCTTTTCACCCTTCTTTCTTCTCTTAAAGAGACCCTCTGCAGTTATAAAAATATTTGTCCCCCCTCTTTGTTTAGCTTTTCACTCTGTCTCTCAGCTCAGCACAAAGACATTGTTGCTGAGCTGAGAGACAAGTCTCTCCAAGCCTGTATTTCCCTTGGCATTCTTCAGGTCATACATAGTTCATCTTATGAACTAAGTTCTCTTGGGAAAGTTATCTAGTCTTTCTGAGCCTCAGTTACTTTATGTGTAAAGCGAGACGGATGCTCCCGATCTCACAGGGCTTCTGTGGATTTCAGTGGCAACATGAAATGAGCGGATTATGGGTGGACTTCTTCCACAGTATTTTACATGTCCATGGTGCTCAGTACATGTTCGTTTCCATTCTGTTTCCATTTGGAAATGCCTGTTTTCTCTCACTTTGTTATTAACGAACAATATATTTTTCTGGCCTTGTTGAAAATGCGCTGTGTGTTCCTCTGTAAATTCGTCATGCGCTTTCACTCTCTCACATGCCCATTTGGAAATGAGCAGACTCTGCAGGCCAGCTGCTTCAACACCACTCATGATGTATTCAGTCTCAAGAAATTGAACCCAGACCTGCCACAGTTAGCCAACAGGCTTTCAAGGCCCGAGGCAGCGACCACAACTGTCCCTTGAATGGAATGTGTCATTTTTCCTTTCATTGTTTGCTGAAGGTCTTTGAAACAATGTCCCTCTGGCCTTTTCTCTTTCCCACTCCTCGAAAATTGTGCCCTAGGTTCCCAGGCCTGGCAACAGTCAGTAGCATCGACCTTGGACACCTACCTTGTCATTGAAGACCTCAGTCCTGGGAGTCCTTATCAGTTCAGAGTCAGTGCCAGTAACCCCTGGGGGATCAGCCTTCCCAGCGAGCCCTCAGAATTCGTGCGACTTCCAGAGTACGGTGAGTCCCAGCCACACTCAGCACCCTGGTGGTGAAGACAAGACAACTGGCCAACTGTCATAAACTCACTGGCCCTGGCAGCCCACTGGCCTGCTGGGCCATTGAGCTAGAGGTGACCTGGATTTGCTTGTCGGCTTCTGTCAAGTAGCATTTCAGAGGCCTGATGAAGAGTGTTTCTGTAAAGTATGGGGCTCAAGTTAGATCTGCCACCCATGTCTGCCCTGGTCCTGGTCCCGGGCATCGGTGTGTGCTGCCAGGCACCTAGAGGGGCAGGCAGGAGCCATGAGCCCCGTGGGTACTACTTGTCCCTCTTCTGTGATGGAAACACAAGCCTCCTCTTCCCTGGGAACCCCTGCCAGCCTAAGTGCGCCTCACAGAATTAGTGACAGCCCCACTCACCAATTTAAAACAGGGAAAGGAAAGCCACTTGCTCGAAGGTTGGAGTTAAAATGAGTATCATTTCTCCACCCGCAGCCCTCCCAGAATGCCTTTTTTCAGGGTGGATACATTTTTATGTAGACACGTTGAATGACTAAGATATGCATTTAACTAGCTGCATTTGAGTATTTTACAAACCTGGTTCTTTTTTTGCCCCTCTATTTGTGAATTCACCAAGCCACCTTGGTCCCTGGGACATTTTGTAAGAAATCTCCCAATAGTGAAGTTTGGGGCAGTGCAGGACAATGGAATGTGTGGGATAAGGAGAGGAAGTCACTGAAATTAAAAGACAGTGAACTTGTGTCTTTAGGTCAAGGGCGTCCCGGAGTCTCCAGAGGGGCTGTGGACCCTGTAGGGCCCCCGGGCTGCAGCCCCCCACCCACCCCCACGGTTAACTCCGGAAATGCTCCCCAGGCCCTCCCCACTGCCAGCTGGGCCCCGCTCTGCTCCCGAGGGGCCTGTGACTCACTGGGAAACCTTGGTCCTGGTTCTTTATTTCCTCAGAACTCTATGTGGGTAAGCCAAGTCCAGCCTCAGCCCAGCTGTGCTGTGGGCAGACTGAGATGGCCAGGGTCAAAAGCGACGTGCTGCAGCTGGACTGCTCTTCTCCCAGCTGCCCCCTGAGTCCCACCTGGGATGACCACTGCTTCTGCTTTGCTTCCTGTTGTGCGAGCCTTGCTCCCCAGCAGACAGCACAAATGTTGTAGTGCATGCTTGTGTGTGTGTGTGTGTGCGCGCGTGTGTGTATAAATCACTGCCAGGGAGTTAACGTATCAAACAAGGTAGTGCCGCCAAAGATTATGCCAGGTGTATTAATATATTTGGGGTAAAGCTAAATCATTCAGTATACCAGATAGGCTCGTTAATGCAGAGAATAAAGGGGTGAGAATGAGCAGTTTTCAGCCTGCTCTCTGCATGTTCCTTTCTTCTTGGCTTTATAACTCTTCCCCTTTCCTCTCTGCTGCGTCCTTCCTACAGCCCTGATTCTCACTGGCTTTTCTAGGCCTTTCAAAGTGTGTGTGTGTGTGGTTTTTTTTTTCTCCCTTTTAATTTTTGCTGCCAGATTTCTATTTGAAAACATTCAGAAGTTACATTTCTGATTGTTCCAAGTTTTCCCTTCATTTATGGAGGTAGTATGGGGAGTCTGACTGCCACATCAGTTTCCCCTTGGCTAGTATTTTTTTTAGATAACATTTCAGAGAATTGTGGTATTTTCCCACTGAGTTAGATCCCATATTTAGCCATGAGAATTGCTTTGGGGGTGATGCTGGAGCTTTTCTGTTAACCTTTTCGTCCCTCTTGTATGACTTCCTCAGTATGATAAATGGATCCTTTCTCTTCCAAAGATGCTGCTGCTGATGGTGCCACCATTTCTTGGAAGGAAAATTTTGATTCAGCTTATACTGAGCTGAATGAAATTGGAAGGTAATGACCCAGTTTTCTGTTCTTTTGTTTATGAACACTTAACAACATCACATCATGAACATGACTTTTTTCTTGTCTTTTGTTTCTTTCACTAAGTGCGTTTTCTCTATACCAAGAAAAAACTAGACTATTTATGTGTCTTTTCTATGCTGCTTTTTCTAACTTAAGTTGAAGTTCTCAGCCTTTCTGCTTTTCTAATATAAGAATTGAAGGCTCAGTCTTCTCTTCAGGGTACAATTTAGCTACATCCAGAGTTCTGATTGTGGCATTTTCATTGTTCAGCTCTAAGTACTTTATCCTTCAACTATGATTCTTCTCTTTGACCCAGCTGTAGAAATGTTTTTAAAATGTCCAAATGTGTGAGATTTTTTTAAATTATCTTTTTTTTAATTTTTATTGAAGGATAATTGCTTTACAGAATTTTGCTGTTTTCTCTCAAACCTCAACATGAATCAGCCATAGGTACACATATACCCCCTCCCTTTTGAAGCTCCCTCCCTTCTCCCTCCCCATCCCACCCCTCTAGGTTGATACAGAGCCCCTGTTTGAGTTTCCTGAGCCATACAGCAAATTCCCGTTGGCTATCTGTTTTTCATATGGTAATGTAAGTTTCCATGTTACTCTCTCCATACACCTCACCCTCCCCTCCCCTCTCCCCATGTCCATAAGTCTATTCTCTGTCTGTTTCTCCACTGCTGCCCTGTAAATAAATTCTTCAGTACCATTCTTCTAGATTCTGTATATATATATTAGAATATGATATTTATCTTTCTCTTTCTGACTCACTTCAATCTGTATAATAGGTTCTAGGTTCATCCACCTCATCAGAACTGACTCAAATGCGTTTTTAAGGAATCTCCATACCGTCTTCCATAGTGGCTGTATCAATTTACATCTCCAGCATTGCTTGTGGGTTTTTTGATGAGGGCCATTCTGACAGGTGTGAGGTGATATCTCATTGTAGTTTTGATTTGCATTTCTCTAATACTGAATGATGTTGAGCATCTTTTCATGTGTTAGTTAGCCACCTGTATGTTTTCTTTGGAGAAATGTCTGTTTAGGTCTTTTTCCCACTTTTTGATTGGGTTGTTTGTTTTTCTGGCCATTGAGTTGTATGAGCTGCTTGTATATTTTGGAAATTAATCCTTTGTCAGTTGTTTCATTTGCTATTATTTTCTCCTATTCTGAAGGATGTCTTTTCACCTTGCTTATAGTTTCATTTGCTGTGCAAAAGCTTTTAAGTTTAATCCCATCCTATTTGTTTACTTTTGTTTTTATTTCCATTAATCTAGGAGGTGGGTCATAGAGGATCTTGCTTTGATTTATGTCATCAAGTATTCTGCCTATGTTTTCCTTTAAGAGTTTTATAGTTTCTGGTCTTACATTTAGGTCTTTAATCCATTTTGAGTTTATCTTTGTGTATGGTGTTAGGAAGTGTTCTAATTTCATTCTTTTACATGTAGCTGTCCAGTTTTCCCAGCACCGTTTATTGAAGAGGCTGTCTTTGACCCATTGTATATTCTCACCTCCTTTGTCAAAAATAAGGTCCCCATAGGTGCATGGGTTTATTTCTGGGCTTTCTTTCTTGTTCCATGGGTCTATATTTTTATTTTTGTGCCTGTATCATACTGTCTCGATGACTGTAGCTTTGTAGTATAATCTGAAGTCAGGAAGGTTGATCCCTCCAGCTCCATTCTTGTTTCTCAAGACTGTTTTGGCTATTCTGGGTCTTTTGTATTTCCATATGAATTGTGAAATTTTTTGTTTTAGTTCTGTGAAAAATGCCACTGGTAATTTGATAGGGATAGCATTGAATCTGTAGATTGCATTTGGTAGTATAGTCATTTTCACAATATTGATTCTTCCTATTCAGGAACATGGAATATCTCTCTGTCTGTTTATGTCTTTCATTAGTGTCTTATAATTTTCTGTGTACAGTTCTTTTGTCTCCCTAGGTAGGTTTATTCCTAGATATTTAATTCTTTTTGTTGCACTGGTGAATGGGATTGATTCCTTAATTTCTCTTTCTGAATTTTCATTGTTAATATATAGAAATGCAAGTGATTTCTGTGTATTGATTTTGTATCCTACAACTTTGCTAAATTCACTGATTAGCTCTAGTAATTTTCTGATACTGTCTTTAGGGTTTTCTATGTATAGTATCATGTCATCTGCAAACAGTGAGAGCTTTACTTCTTCTTTTGCGATCTGGATTCCTTTTATTTCTTTTTCTTCTCTGATTGCTCTACCTAGGACTTCCACAACTGTATTGAATAACAGTGGTGAAAGTGGACACCCTTGTCTTGTTCCTGATCTTAGGGGGAATGCTTTCAGTTTTTGACCATTGAGAATAATGTTTGCTGTAGGCTTATCATATATGGCCTTTCCTATGTTGAGGTAGGTTCCTTCTGTGCCCATATTTTGAAGAGTTACAATCATAAATGGGTGCTGAATTTTGTCAAAGGCTTTTTCTGCATCTATTGAGATTATCATATGATTTTTATCTTTCAGTTTGTTAATATGGTGTATCACATTGATTGATTTGTGTATATTAAAGAATCCTTGCATTCCTGGAATAAACCCAACTTGATCATGGTGTATGAGCTTTTTGATGTGTTGCTGAATTCTGTTAGCTAAAATTCTGTTGAAGAGTTTTGCATCCATGTTCATCAGTGATATTGGCCTGTAGTTTTCTTTTTTTGTGTTGTTTTTATCTGGTTTTGGTATCAGGGTGATGGCCTCATCGAATGAGTTTGGGAATGTTCCTTCCTCTGCAATTTTTTGAGTTTTCAAAGGATAGGCATTAGCTGTTCTCTAAATGTTTGATGGAATTCCCTTGTGAAGCCATCTGGTCCTCGGCTTTTGTTTTTTGGGAGATTTTTAATCACGGCTTCAATTTCACTGCTTGTAATTGGGTTGTTCATAATTTCTATATCTTTCTGGTTCAGTCTTGGAAGATTGAACTTTTCTAAGAATCTGTCCATTTAAAAGATTATCTTCTTACTACCGATTTCTAATTTAATTACCATGTGGTTAGAGAATTTGGTCTATGTGATACTGATTCCCTGATTTTTGTTGGGACTTGCTTTATGAGTAGTATATGGTCAATTTTGATAAGAAGTTCCATGTCTTCCTTCAGTTCAGTTCCGTTTAGTTGCTCAGTCGTGTCCGACTCTTTGCGACCCCATGAATTGCAGCACGCCAGGCCTCCCTGTCCATCACCAACTCCCAAAGTTCACTCAGACTCACGTCCATTGAGTCAGTGATGCCATCCAGCCATCTCATCCTCTGTCATCCCCTTCTCCTCCTGCCCGCAATCCCTCCCAGCATCAGAGACTTTTCCAATGAATCAACTCTTAGCATGAGGCGGCCAAAGTACTGGAGTTTCAGCTTTAGCATCACTCCTTCCAAAGAAATCCCAGGACTAATCTCTTTTAGAGTGGACTGGTTGGATCTCCTTGCAGTGCAAGAGACTCTCAAGAGTCTTCTCCAACACCACAGTTCAAAAGCATCAATTCTTCGGTGCTCAGCTTTCTTCACAGTCCAACTCTCACATCAACACATGACCACTGGAAAAATCATAGCCTTGACTAGAAGAATGTATAATCATTAATTGTTGGGTTCAAGTGTCTCTCTTTTTCTCTCTCCCCTTTAGTTAGAAAAATGTGTTCTCAAAAATGAAAGGATAAAAATATGACTTTTAAGAGAATAGTGAAAAATAGTGTATCACATGTCTCACAAAATAGTTGATGATAAGGGAAAAAAAGGGGTTCATGCCTGTGATACATTGGTCTCCAGGTGGTCTAAGTGAGAGAATGTGAGTAGGTCTTACAAGTCACCCCCCTCCTGTGATGTGTAAATAAGAGAGCACCCACTAGCAATGGGCCATTGGTATCATCTCCATCTCTAACTGACATTTCTCAATGAAGCATAAAATTTCCTAAGTGGTTGTGACAGAGGTTGTTGAGAGAGCAAAAATGTTCATTATTCTCGTTTTCCTAGGCAGGCGTCACAGTGTATATCACTGCCTTTTGTTACAGCTCCTTTCATCAAAATCCAGCTTTAGCTCTACTTCCGGATCTTCTTCATGTAGGTAGCCAAACAGAAAAACAGGAGGGAGAGCCAGTGGAAGTCTACATGGTAATGAATGATGATGATGCTTATTGAGTAATACAGTCCTCTGGATACCATGCAGATATTATACAAAAGTTATTTAATCCTTACAACACCATGAGGTAGTGTTTGAGTTAAGTAAAGTAAAGTCGCTCAGTCATGTCCAACTCTTTGCGACCCCATGGACTGTAGCCTATCAGGCTCCTCCATCCATGGGATTTTCCAGGCAAGTATGCTGGAGTGGATTGCCATTTCCTCCTCTAGGGGAGCTTCCCGACCCAGGAATGGAACCGGGGTCTCCTACATTGCGGGCACACGCTTTACCGTCTGAGCCACCGGGGAAGTGTAGATTTCCAGTAAAAGAAACTCAAGCTGAGAAGGTTAAGTAACTTTTTCAAGATCCCACAACTACTAAGTATATAGCCAGGATTCAAACCCTGGGTACCTGACTTTAAGCTTGTGTTTGTTTTACCAATATATGCTGTTTCACATCACAGCAATTTTTGTCAAAAATAAATTTTGGTAATTGAAATCTAGTTTGCTCCATGATACTGAAGTTTGTGAAGCTATATATGACCCCCAGGGCTTCATGGTGGATCAGCAGTAAAGAATCTGCCTGCAATGCAGGAGATGTGGGTTCAATCCCTGGGTTGGGAAGATCCCCTGGAGAAGGAAATGGCAACCCACTCCAGTATTCTTGCCTGGAAAATCCCATGGACAGAGGAGCCCAGTGGGCTACAGTCCATGGGGTCACAAGAGTCAGACACGACTTAGTGACTAAACCACTACCACACTATGAGCCCCAATAATAAGCAGAACAAATCCCCATCTGGTTCTAAATGAAACCGGTTCAGTCCCATGGATGTACCAGTTAAGTCCTCCCTGAAGCCTGTATTTGCTGTTAATAGTCTTAGGCTAAGGCACGTTTTTCTCTTGAAAGATGGATGTTTTGATATTTCTTAAGGAGAGATCAATTTTCTGATCTGTTCAAAGCAATCAATTTTTTAAAAAGTTCGTCTCCAATAGCCTGAAGATTTTCCTCTCTCCGAAGTATAGTCTTCATATTTTTAGATCTTTAAAATGCTGTTATGTTAACAGAGTGGAAATAAGACATGTAGATACTTACATGAGACACAAAATATATCTGTGCCACTGTGCCAGGGTCATATACATGAGTCAGCTTTCTCCATCACACATAAACCTAGAATTCTAGGTCTATATGGCTATCTTGTTAGAAATGGCTCTTCAGTAACTATTACAAAAAAGAAATATCTTCACTCCAATAGCTCATTCATAGAAGCAAAGAGGACTTAAGCATGGCATACTTAACCAGAAATAAACTATACAGGCACCATTGCAGCTTAAAGAAGCTGAAGAGTTATTCCCTGGGAATGCTACCTGGTTACAGGATCCAAAAAAGCAGCAGTATAGCCTATAGAGTTGGACTATAAAGAAAGCTGAGCATGAAAGAATTGATGCTTTTGAACTGTGCTGTTGGAAAGGACTCTTGAGAGTCCCTTGGACTGCAAGGAGATCAAACCAGTCCATCCTAAAAGAAATCAGTCCTGAATATTCATTGGAAGGACTGATGCTGAAGCTGAAACTCCAATATTTTGGCCACCTGATATGAAGAACTGACTCATTTGAAAAGACCCTGATGCTGGGAAAGATTGAAGGCGGGAGGAGAAGGGGACAACAGAGGATGAGATGATTGGATGGCATCACTGACACAGGACCCTTGTGAGAATATGTAAATGCTAGATACCGAGGACCCCTGTTCTCTTATCAATCAGGCTTCCAGAGGTGGAAAACCAAGGCTTCACGTTCTTGCCAGAAAGTTGGAGGATCTTTCTCTGCAAAATTTGACCAACTCAAGAGGAAAGATTTAAAGATGCTGACTTTGAAGTTTCCCCCAACTGAACAGTCCATGCAGTTCACCATACAGTGACAGTCAAGTTGACAGCCTCCATCCACAAACTCAGAGCTTCCAAACAACTTCCTAGTCCCCAGTTGTTAGAATGAACCAATTTATGATGCTGGCCAAGATGGAGTAAGCGCCTTGTGGCCTTTTCTCTCACTGACTACACTAGCATCTCTGGATGAAATACAAACAGCAACTATTTGAGCTTCCTGAAAAGTTAAGAACAGGGAGATTGGGGAGGGAGTTAATACCTGAAAAATACATAGACAGTGGCAGTGAGTTTTCTGGGCTTTGAGGTTTTTTTCTCTCTTTGATCTCCTAACTTTGACCCAAGGGTGGACCAAATCAGGGAACTGTCCTGCATGCCCAGAGAGCAAAATCTCTGAGAGAAACCCATCTTTATGGCCAAAAAACAGGAAGAGAGCAATGAGATCCCTATTTTCACCTTTTTCTTCTTTCTTTTACTCTTTACCCCCAAGGGTATTCATGTGGAAGTATATGATGATGCAGAGGCTAAAATTCTGATGGAATCCAATATTTCTGGCCAGCAAAACTATAGAAAAGGTCTTTGAGCTAAAGAAAGTAAGAGAAATCTCAGTGAAAAGAGAATTAAATATTTTTATAAGAATCATATGCAAAGGGTTAGGAATAATAATGCTATGGGCCTTAACAGTTAACATCATCGTTCACACCAGAAGTTAGAAGGCAACAGAATAATTCCTTCAAAATTTTTTCAACATAGAATTATACCCAGCTAACCTAACCACCCCATTCCAGTACTCTTGCCTGGAAAATCCCAGGGACGGAGGAGCCTGGTGGGCTGCAGTCCATGGGGTCACTGAGAGTTGGACACAACTCAGTGACTTCACTTTCACTTTTCACTTTCATGCCTTGGAGAAGGAAATGGCAACCCACTCCAGTGTTCTTGCCTGGGGAATCCCAGGGACGGTGGAGCATGGTGGGCTGCCATCTATGGGGTCGCACAGAGTCAGACACGACTGAAGCAACTTAGCAGCAGCAGCAGCAACCTAACAATCAATTATAAGTGTAGAATATGCATATTTTAGATATGTAAATATCAGACAACTTATTTCCCATGCACTCTCTGTCAGAAATTATTAAAGAATGCATTTTACTACAAACATGAAAAATTGTCTTATTTTGCTAGAGGTTCAACTGTGACCAGCACTTCACATAGTTGCAATAATGGAAAAACTGAATATTGATTATAATATAATTCTCTTGGAAGGACAGGGAATAGGAAAAGTGGTTATGTAGTAGAGACAAAGGAAGGAAAGAGGCTAAAATCTCATCTTCCATAGTGGGATGTCAACAGATAATAACTAAAATTGAAAAATCAAGAAGTAGTCATACAAAACATACTATACTTAGTGCCATAGAAGAAAATATCTGAAAAATCAGCAAAATACATTAAACTGCCTTTGTGGGAAGAAAAATGGTGATGAATGGAGAATGAGACATTACTGCTTTTGATGACAAACTTTGCTAAAGCTAATGACTTTTTAAACCATAAGGATGCATAACATTGATAAACACAAATATATTTTTAAAATTAAGGTAGCAATACTGTGACATAACCACCAATCCAGATCTCTCTTCAGCAATCAGTTGTTTTCCTGCATTTAAAGTCCTCTGGAAGGAGTGACCTATAGGAAGCAAATGAGAGAGTGCTGTTAAAACCCAGGATGGCAACTTATTACTTGATAATGTAAAACAGAACTGCCAGTTTTGCTAAATACTTGTTCACTATGCCAAGATTGATGTCTGGCATGTAATAGGCATTCAATTAATATTTGTCTAATACTTGCTTTGTTAATTAGGGCCTTCTCTTCTTTGGGGAAAATTTATAGTGAAAAAAGTTATTATCAGGAAGTTGCTTAGTGAACACAGAGCCAGGTTAAGGAGTCAGCTGGACAGTCTTAGTGGTGGCCATGATATCTGATGCATTCATTTCCGCTAGATGAGTGGACTGCCCTAGGACTTCTCACTCCCCTACTCTTGGGTTAGGGCCCCTCACGGACAGATTCTGAATATTGCTGCCTTGTCACCTCTTCAACCCTCCCTCTCTCTCCTTCCATTGCCAAACAGTTTTTCCTTCTGTATTACTTTCTTACTACCTTCCATGGAGTGGTGGTGATATATTTTTAAATGTCCTTGTCAAACTAGAGATGCAAACTTAATATTTATGTGAGAAATAGCATGCACTTAAAACACTCCAGAAAAACAAAACAAAACAAAAAAAATGGGCAGGAGATAGGTAAAGAAGAGATGAAAGTTTGGCAAAGTGTTGACAATTGTTGATACCGGCTGCTGGGTACATAGAAGATCTGTTACACTCTTCTCTCTACTTTTGTATATATAGGAAATTTTCTGTAACAAAAGGATAAGAAATATAAAATAAGATGAAAAAAATTGCCTCTGTAGAAAATGTTTTGAAATTATCGTAGAGCAGAATTCCTCCTTCTTTCATATTCTCACTGTTGTATTTTATAGAAATATACTCTGTTCAGGAAACTGAACTTGTAGTTGATGTTCATTGACTAAAAATATTATTTAGTTTTTTGCATCTTGGAGAACCCTCAAATGCTAAGAAAGGAAAGATAATATTATAGTTAACAATTCTGAATGATAATGTTATAGTTAAAAAATGCAAAAAAAAAGTAGGTTTCTATAATAATAAAATGTTACTGTCTAACCACTTCAGATAAAACTTCTCGCATCCTTGAATAAAATGATACCTAGTTGATTGAGGAATCTTGGCAAAACACTTTCTCCCTTTTGTTTTCCAGAGGCCGGTTCTCCATAGTAAAGAAGTGCATTCACAAAGCTACTCGCAAAGATGTCGCTGTGAAATTTGTTAGCAAAAAAATGAAGAAAAAGGAGCAGGCTGCCCACGAGGCTGCCCTGCTTCAGCACCTGCAGCACCCCCAGTACATCACTCTCCATGACACCTATGAGTCCCCCACTTCCTACATCCTCATTTTGGAACTGTAAGTACCAGTATCATCTCTTGAACGCAGTCCCCAGCTGTTTGGCTTATTTTCTTGCTCACAGGAAATGGCAGTTACATTTCATACAATGCCTCTGGCTTACAAAGTATTGTATGTAACACGCACTCTCCCCTCCATTGTATAAAAATGTGATTCCCATTTTATAGATCAGAAAATCAGAGATAAGGAAGTTCATTAAAAGTAGCTCCTTAAAACTAGGAAATGGAGAAGCTGGGACTTGAACCCACATCTGTCTCACTCCAGTTTTCATCTTCTATCTCTTATGGGCTCTTGGGTGGGCAGGAATTTAGGAAAAGCTTATTGGCAAGGGGCTCATTGACAGGGGTGAAATTGAAATGAAAGAGAAGAGTTTGTGCATCTGTCTACTGCTATCAGTTCAGTTCAGTTCAGTCGCTCAGTTGTGTCCGACTCTTTGCAACCCCCTGAATCGCAGCATGCCAGGCCTCCCTGTCCATCACCAACTTCCGGGGTTTACTCAAACTCATGTCCATCGAGTCGGTGATGACATCCAGCCATCTCATCCTCTGTTGTCCCCTTTTCCTCCTGCCCCCAATCCCTCCCAGCATCAAGGTCTTTTCCAATGAGTCAACTCTTCGCATGAGGTGGCCAAAGTACTGGAGTTTCAGCTTTAGCATCAGTCTGTCCAATGAACACACAGGACTAATCTCCTTTAGAATGGACTGGTTGGATCTCCTTGCAATCCAAGGGACTCTCAAGAGTCTTCTCCAACACCACAGTTCAAAAGCATCAATTCGGTGCTCGGCTTTCTTCACAGTCCAACTCTCACATCCATACATGACCACTGGAAGAACCATAGCCTTGACCAGACGGACCTTTGTTGGCAAAGTAATGTCTCTGCTTTTGAATATGCTATCTAGGTTGGTCATAACTTTCCTTCCAAGGAGTAAGCGTCTTTTAATTTCATGGCTGCAATCACCATCTGCAGTGATTTTTGGAGCCTAGAAAAATAAAGGCTGACACTGTTTCCACTGTTTCCCATCTATTTCCCATGAAATGATGGGACCAGATGCCATGATCTTCGTTTTCTGAATGTTGAGCTTTAAGCCAACTTTTTCACTCTCCTCTTTCACTTTCATCAAGAGGCTCTTTACTTCCTCTTCACTTTCTGCCATAAGGGTGGTGTCATCTACATATCTAAGGTTATTGATATTTCTCCTGGCAATCTTGATTCCAGTTTGTGCTTCTTCCAGCCCAGTGTTTCTCATGATGTATTCTGCATAGAAGTTAAATAATCAGAGTGACAATATACAGCCTTGACGTACTCCTTTTCCTATTTGGAACCAGTCTGTTGTTCCATGTCCAGTTCTGTTGCTTCCTGACCTGCATATAGGTTTCTCAAGAGACAGGTCAGGTGGTCTGGTATTCCCATCTCTTTCAGAATTTTCCAGTTTATTGTGATCCACACAGTCAAAGGCTTTGGCATAGTCAATATAGCAGAAATAGATGTTTTTCTGGAACTCTCTTGCTTTTTCCATCATCCAGCGGATGTTGGCAATTTGATCTCTGGTTCCTCTGCCTTTTCTAAAACCAGCTCGAACATTAGGAAGTTCATAGTTCACATATTGCTGAAGCCTGGTTTGGAGAATTTTGAGTATTACTCTACTAGTGTGTGAGATGAGTGCAGTTGTGCGGTAGTTTGAGCATTCTTTGGCATTGCCTTTCTTTGGGATTAGAATGAAAACTGCCCTTTTCCAGTCCTGTGGCCACTGCTGAGTTTTCCAAATTTGCTGGCATATTGAGTGCAGCACTTTCACAGCATCATCTTTCAGGATTTGAAATAGCTCAACTGGAATTCCATCACCTCCACTAGCTTTGTTCATAGTGATGCTTTCTAAGGCCCATTTGACTTCACATTCCAGGATGTCTGGCTCTAGATAAGTGATCACACTATCATGATTATCGTGAAGATCTTTTTTGTACAGTTCTTCTGTGTATTCTTGCCACCTCTTCTTAATATCTTCTGCTTCTGTTAGGTCCCTACCATTTCTGTCCTTTATCGAGCCCATCTTTGCATGAAAAGTTCCCTTGGTATCTCTAATTTTCTTGAAGAGATCTCTAGTCTTTTCCATTCTGTTTTTTTCCTCTATTTCTTTGCATTGATTGCTGAGGAAGGCTTTCTTATCTCTCCTTGCTATTCTTTGGAACTCTGCATTCAGATGCTTATATCTATCCTTTTCTCCTTTGCTTTTTGCTTCTCTTCTTTTCACAGCTATTTATAAGGCCTCCTCAGACAGCCAGTTTGCTTTTTTGCATTTCTTTTTCTTGGGGATGGTCTTGATCCCTGTCTTCTGTACAATGTCATGAACCTCTGTCCATAGTTCATCAGGCACTCTATCTATCAGATCCCTTAAATCTATTTCTCACTTCCACTGTATAATCATAAAGGATTTGATTTAGGTCATGCCTGAATGGTCTAGTGGTTTTCCCTGCTTTCTTCAATTTAAGTCTGAATTTGGCAATAAGGAGTTCATGATCCGAGCCACAGTCAGCTACCAGTCTTGTTTTTGCTGACTGCATAGAGCTTCTCCATCTTTGGCTGCAAAGAATATAATCAGTCTGATTTCGGTGTTGACCATCTGGTGATGTCCTTGTGTAGAGTCTTCTCTTGTGTTGTTGAAAGAGGGTGTTTGCTATGACCAGTGCGTTCTCTTGGCAAAACTCTATTAGCCTTTCCCCTGCTTCATTCTGTACTCCAAGGCCAAATTTGCCCGTTACTCCAGGTGTTTCTTGACTTCCTACTTTTGCATTCCAGTCCCCTAGAATGAAAAGGACATCTTTTTTGAGTGTTAGTTCTACAAGGTCTTGTAGGTCTTCATAGAACCGTTCAACTTCAGCTTCTTCAGTGTTACTGGTTGGGGCATAGACTTGGATTACTGTGATATTGAATGTTTGGCTTGGAAACGAACAGAGATCATTCTGCCATTTTTGAGATTGCATCCAAGTACTGCATTTCAGACTCTCTTGTTGACCATGATGGCTACTCCATTTCTTCTGAGGGATTCCTGCCCGCAGTAGTAGATATAATGGTCAACTGAGTTAAATTCACCCATTCCAGTCCATTTTAGTTCACTGATTCCTAGAATGTTGATGTTCACTCTTGCCATCTTCTATTTGACCACTTCCAATTTGCCTTGATTCGTGGACCTAACATTCCAGGTTCCTATGCAATATTGCTCTTTACAGCATCGGACCTTGCTTCTGTTACCAGTCACATCCAAAACTGGGTGTTGTTTCTGCTTTGGCCCCATCCCTTCATTCTCTCTGGAGTTGTTTCTCCACTGATCTCCAGTAGCATATTGGGCACCTACCACCCTGGGGAGTTCCTCTTTCAGTATCCTATCATTTTTCCTTTTCATACTGTTCATGGGGTTCTCAAGGCAAGAGTACTGAAGTGGTTTGCCATTCCCTTCTCCAGTGAACCACATTCTGTCAGATCTTTCCACCGTGACCTGCCTGTCCTTGGTGGCCCCACACGGTGTAGCTTAGTTTCATTGAGTTAGACAAGGCTGTGGTCTGTGTGATCAGATTGCCTAGTTTTCTGTGATTATGGTTTCAGTGTGTCTGCGCTCTGATGCCCTCTTGCAAATTACATTGGTCCTGGGGTATCTCTTCACGGCTGCTCCAGCAAAGCACAGCCCTGTTCCTTACCTTGGACGAGGGGTATCTCCTCAGGGCCGCCCCTCCTGACCTTGAACGTGGAGTGCCTCCTCTTGGCCCTCCTGCTCCTGCACAGCCGTCGCTCCTTGGACGTGGCGTTGCTCCTCTCATCTATTGATATAGCATCCCCAGTCTACCCCCAAGAAAGTCCTTTCAGGGTAGAATCTTACTTTCAAAACCTTCCACTCATTCCAGACTTCCTCTCATTTCAGACCTTCAAAAACTTCCACTCATTCCAGTATGTATCCCTGCATACTTGGGGCTACATACTGGGTCCCAGAAAAGAGCAAGAAGATCACATCTTTCCCACTCCTTCCCCAAGCTAAGAGCAGAGATCATGCCCTGTAGTTTAGAGAAATCTTACAGAGGCCCAAGAGGACAGTCTTTTCGGAAGTATGGATCCCTCAAAGAAATGTCTGATTGGTGTGATGAGGCCCTGGGCCTGG
The DNA here is from genome assembly GCF_023091745.1 of Budorcas taxicolor. Classification (NCBI taxonomy): domain Eukaryota; kingdom Metazoa; phylum Chordata; class Mammalia; order Artiodactyla; family Bovidae; genus Budorcas; species Budorcas taxicolor. The sequence goes on from NC_068910.1 coordinate 133,661,417, forward strand.
AGAGAAGACAGACATTTATACTGGAGACCAGTACTGTGTGTGGCTCCACATGTACCTGTGTTCAGAGAAGCACCTCCATTTACAGCTTTCAACTGTGATTTAGGCCTTTGAGCCTGTCAAGCAAGCAGGAGAAGAAAACAAGCTGGTGGGAAGGAACAAGCTAGAGAAGAGAATGGGAACTTAGCAGGAGGACGTCAGCTGTGCTCAAAAGTAGCTTCGGATTCTGGCTCAGGCTCCTCTGCCTGGACCTTTCCCAGTGGTCCTCAATGGCCCAGTGCACATTAGAGGACAGCCGCCTGACATCTGGTCACTCCCTGCTAAAGAGGGCACAGGGGACCTGAAGATAGTTGCCATTCGTCGCACACTTGCTATTGCTACCAGTTATGCTTTAATGCCTCCGTGTCTCACTTGATCCATCAACAGTCCTCATAGATGAAACAGGGATTTTTATTGTTGTTGTTACTCTCACTTTAAAGATGAGGAAAGCAAAACACAGAGAGTTTAAATGACTTGTTCCAAGTCCCCAGCCTGTGTGTGGCAGAACCATGATTCAAGTCTAGGTTTGGCTGGCTCCTCGTACCAGGCTCTCAGACATAGTTTTTTGAAGTTGGATAGTTGCCCAGGAGGAGTAGGATTCAAGAAGGGATCATGAATGTCAAGGTCAAATTTTGCCTACTTGCTACTTTTCCCCAACTAAAAGCTGACAAAGGAAAAGCAATTTGCAAAACACATGTGAGGCTCCTTGCTGCTGCTGCTGCTGCTAAGTCGCTTCAGTCATGTCTGACTCCTAGCGACCCCATGGACTGCAGCCTACCAGGCTCCTCCATCCATGGGATTTTCCAGGCAAGAGTACTAGAGTTGGGTGCCTTCACCTTCTCTGGAGGCTCCTTGAAGCCATCAGATTCCAGTTACTCAGATAGTTGCAAGATCTCTCTCTGTCTCCTTCCTTTCTCTATTTTGCAATCTAACCTCTCTTAAAGGCATGTCAGACTTCCTTGTGAGCAATTTCAATGCACAGAGTCTGCCGGGCTACAGTCCATAGCATTGCAGAGTTGGACACAACTGAGGCGACTTAGCAGGCATTCACAATGTGTCTTAAGAGTATACAGATTTTTTCCCTGAAGCATGCATCTCTCCCTTATCTATCCATCTATTTCTATCTCTTTCTATCTCCTCCATATCTATTTATCTATCTTTTTAATATAAGTTCTGAACATTGTACTAACTTTGGACTCTAAAATGCACATGTCTTGCAACACTGATTTTCATTTATAATAGGGAATAGGAGAAATATTAGCAATCTTACAGATTTCTGTGTGTGCTATTCTTTTGTTTTCTTTGCAAACATATTTCCTTTGCCTTTTCTTCCCTTTTTTCAGGATGGACGATGGCCGACTCTTGGACTACCTTATGAATCATGATGAGCTGATGGAAGAAAAAGTAGCTTTCTACATTCGAGACATCATGGAAGCCCTGCAGTACCTTCATAACTGCAGAGTTGCACATTTGGACATAAAGGTAATAAGGAATAGCAACCCTAGCAGAGAAATGGTTAAGTTCAACCTGCCAGTCACTGCCGTTGAGGAATATAAATTCTCATTTTATTTTATTTTCTTGCATTAGAATCCCTATGAATATTAAACACAACACGGGTTGTCACACAATTTGTGTGTTATTATTGAATTAATGAGAACACATCAGAGTCACATAATATCTGGGCTAAGAGAAGGTAGGTAGGCTTTAACCACTTTGTCTGACTTTATAGAAGGAATCACTAAATGTTCCTGTCTTTTTCTAAAAGAAGCCCCTGTTCCCCCCAAATAAATAATTTACTCTCTCAGTGCAGAAGGGCTAGTTAAAAAGACAGGATTTTCCGTGTCAACCAACCTCTCTGAAGTACCATCCAGCCTCAGAGTCTAGCTCAGTTTGAAGCATAGGGAACATCCTGCACACTACAGGCTTTATCAAAGAATAGCAGAACCATGTTGGAGTGGCTGGAGTCCTACAGGTAGTCAAAACAGAGCTGAACTTGCCTTCTTTCCTCCCCACCTCCTTGGATCTCCGCAGCCTGAAAACCTGCTCATTGACCTACGGATTCCAGTGCCTCGAGTGAAGCTCATTGACTTGGAGGACGCTGTCCAGATCTCAGGTCACTTCCATATCCACCACCTGCTGGGGAACCCCGAGTTTGCTGCCCCAGAAGTGATCCAGGGCATCCCTGTATCCCTGGGCACCGACATCTGGAGCATCGGGGTTTTGACATACGTCATGCTGAGTGGGGTCTCCCCCTTCTTGGATGAGAGCAAGGAGGAGACGTGTATCAATGTGTGCAGGGTGGACTTCAGCTTCCCCCACGAGTACTTCTGCGGTGTGAGCAATGCTGCCAGAGATTTCATCAATGTGATCCTACAGGAAGACTTTCGGAGGCGGCCCACGGCAGCCACCTGCCTGCAGCATCCGTGGCTGCAGCCCCACAATGGCAGCTACTCCAAGATCCCCTTGGACACCTCCCGCTTGGCGTGCTTCATCGAGCGCCGCAAGCATCAGAATGATGTGCGCCCCATTCCCAACGTCAAGAGCTACATTGTCAATCGGCTAAACCAAGGCACGTAGCCATCTCCCAGCCCTCGTGGTTTCACATGGAAGTGCAGTGTGAACCAAAGCAAGACTGAATGTGTCTGTAAATAATTCTGTCCATCATTCACTCCATGTGGTTCTCTGGATTGAGAGATGTACCTCTTAAACCTCCTCATTGGTTTGTCAAGGTCTGAGCAGCAGTGAAATCATCCTAAATCCAGGGACTTTCTAGAAGGTCGTTCAGAAGAGATACAGATGTACAGAGTCACGAAAAGTATTCAGAAGAGAGGCAGAGATAACAGGGATAGCTGTTATGAGATTTTACCTGTGTTCCAAAATGAGTGGTTGACTTGGCAAAACATAAGATCACTGAAGAAAGTATCAAGGTTCCTGCCTTTGCTGAAAGTTTAAGCAAGAAGTTCTATTTAACAGAGATGTCATGTATGTCAACTGTACTGGTTTAGATTACTTACATATAGTTTCTTAATAGGATACATGTACACATACAGTAAAAATATATCACATTCAACTTCCAGAGTTTTATAATATAGAGATATATATGAAATCAACCTTAAGTAACTTTGAGTGCTCCAGTTAAGACAGTAATTTATGTACCGAAGCATTACATTGTTTTGACTAAGCACAATTAGATGACAGGTTTGGTTTTTTTTAGAACATTTTATAAATCTTGTATAGAACTCTTTTACCAGAACCTGTGCATTAAGAGAAAGCAATGTTACCCTTTTGCAATCTGTGAGTGAGAAGATTTTTCTCTCAGTCACAGGTATTTGACTAACCTAGGTTCTGTTTATGAAATGCTATCCCCAGATTCACTGGCAGCTCAGAGTTCATCTGGCAGGAAAGCCTGCCAGGGAATAAGTCCAAATACAGCATGAGTTGTGGGGCTATTTTTTATGTCTACACTTCATTTGAAATAGGTAACGAATAAAACAGGTTCATGCAAAAGTGCAAACAGAAACCTTTCTTGCAGTTCCTGTGAACAACGTAACAACACTTTCTGATGTCTTCTGCAGCTGTAGAATGCAGTCCTCAGAAAGTTAGCCTGCTTTATTTCTAACCCCTTGTAGAAATGAAGGGGTGCTTACCAAAAGGAAGCAGCCATATAGGCCTTTCAAAGGCCTGGTCCCAAGTCCTTTTTGAAGCCATGGAATAAAATCTGATACGTCATCCTAACAGAGCATTGAGTTTTAACTGCAATTGCAATATCTATCACTGCTCAGCCACCAATATTTCCCTGGACTAAAAGGACTAATTGCATTTTGAGGCCGACACTGCTTTCTGGTATATATTCTCCACACAAGATGGTTATGAACTGCCTTTTTTTCCACTGGTGGAAAAAAAAATTAAACCTGGGCATTTCATGGTCTCTTTCTTTCTTTCTTTTTCCTTGGTTTTTGGGAGATTTGTTTTTGTGTTTTGTACATGAGCCATCCTTTGTTTCCTAGAATGTGTTTTTTAAATTACTCTTATGCAAATGCTATTTTAAAAAATATAACTTAAGTGTTTGCTCAAATCAGGTTTAATGGCATTGCTTCTCTCTTATAAAAAGCCTGAGAAAATTAAAATCATGCAGCACAGAAGTGCAAGCAGAGAGTTTATGAAGGATAAATAGAACTCTAAACCTATCTTAATGACGAAGAATGATGGAAACTAAGCCTGAACTTTAATATATAAAATACTTATTCCTGCAGTGGAAATGTAGAATTAAAAATACTCATCATTCTTTTCCATTGACTTCAAAGTCAACTTCTTCATCTGTGTTCCACCTCATCCCATTTAAGATTATAGACTAATAAATTAGTAAAAAGTACAAGCAATAAGACTAGATAGCACTTATGTATTTTCAGGATTAACCAAATAAGTGGAAACTGATTCTGACTGTATTTGTTTCCTAGTTTTCGAATGGCCCTGGGCCACCAAGGCTACTTTCTCAGAGCTCTCTAACCCTTCATATTCTTCATTTAAACCCATAGTTCTATACCAATACTATATGATACAATATTTTGAAATTTAAAACAAGTTTACTAAAAACTCTTTTAGTAAACATGTCTTTGTTATAAGACACAACATAAAAGAAGAAAGCCTGGTCCCTTGGGCTCATCATGGGATAAATACAGGCACTGAGGATTACGAATATCTGTACAGTATGGCTTGGCAAGTTATGTTCCGTCCACTGTGGACGATAACTAAAAAGCCCCCTGCTGAATCTTTATGAGTTTTTATGACCATGTAGGAAACAAGCTGAGTTTTTGCTTGAGAAGGATAATGGTGTCCAGACTGCACAGTAGAGCATTAATGAAACTGTGCTGTTGGGAGGGCAAGAGTGTTAGAGCCAAAGCAGTTATAACAGCTTTCACATCAGAGCTGGGATGGGCCAAATGGAAGGCAAGGATGATTCTGTTAACTGGAGCCAAAGTACAATCATTAGAATAGAATGAATTTAGTAGAGGCCCCAAGAGAAAGGGTATATATTTTATATGGTTTGATAACTGAAGAAAGCTAACAGGGAGACATCCTATCTTCAAAGCTCCTGGTCCTTCCCAATGAGAATAAGTTGATTGTGTTCCTGGTTTAGGAATTCTCTTTAGCAAGTTGGAAATAACAAGGAATCCCAGAAGATGGGGCTGGGAAATATACTCTAGTTGCTCTGTGGGCAACTGTGGTGAGGGATGAAGGATTAGGAACCACTTTCTTGTACCTATTTTGGCAGAGAGATTTATTACTTTGTGGTAGAGAAGAGGGGAGAGATGAGAAAATAGTCCCCTCTAATTATGGTAATTTTTGCAATCAAAACTTAACTAGGAATCAGTAAGAATGAACTTCCAGTTGAAATGGGAAAAATAAATATTGGTTAAAGTCACAAGTTTCTTGCTTGGCTTATATCCATTATATAGGGTTTTGGGGTTTTTTTTGTTTTATAAGGATGGGATGCAGAAAGAAGGAAAAGATCAGGGACAACCCACAATAAGTTTTTAAAGGTATACATAGTAATTTACTACACCTTTTACATTGGTTGCAAATTAAACAGATTTATATCCACGTACAGTTGAATGTGAGAAAATGTTTAAGAAAAAAAATTGTAACGTTGGAGGTGTCCTTCAAGTCTCTCACAGCCATAAACACTCTTGGGGGGAACAGAGGAAGCAGAGGAAAAGCTGGCTGCACCGCTTTGTGGTTCACAAGTCTTTATAAATAGTAGTGCCTTTCAGAGGGGAGGATGGGAGATAAAGAAGTTCATTGTATTTAGACTGACTGATATTGCAGCATTTTTTCTTTAAAATATCTTTTAAATGAAACTATCTGAACATAGGGTGAGCCCAGGAATTCTTGAGTTTCAACCTCAGCTGTTCCTGATTCGTCCTTTCTTACAGAAAGTCTTTGTTTTTTTTCTGCCCCAAATATCCCCATTGTGAAAATGGGAGTTGGGGGAAGGAGGGAGGAATTAATCTCATAGGAATGTGGGGAAAATACCTTAGTTGGGATGTCTAGAAAATACTTAGATTTTTTTAAAAGTGCTACCTACACACTGCCAGTGCTAAGAATTTTATTGATGGTAACTTTGAACATTCCAAGATTTCAATATTCATGTCTTTAGATACCATTTACAAACTTATGAGATTAAATTCTGTAAGTTGATTTTAATTGGAAGTACTAGGTGCTCTTTGTCTGAATGTTATTTGATCTTAGCCTATAATTTCAATCATTTAAAAGCTTATTTACAGAAAAAGGTTAGGAGAGCTGATGAAGTGTTTGTCAATAAACTGTTTTCTCGAGTATGTCTTATGGCAGAAGCACAGAGTAAGATGCCCTCCAAAGCAACCACGACTCTCTCCTCAAGCTATATGCTCTAGAAAAAATTGACAGAGAAAAGTCCAAACAGCCACTTTCCTCACTGGGAGGACAGAGATGAGAATAAAATGTTTTCTGATATCACAACTCATTTCTTTAGAATCTCACAGGTTTCTATAGTAAGAGGCAAATTAAATGCACAGGTGTAGAAATGAACTGTTAGTTTTTGGAGGGAAACCTTTGATCTTTTTCTCTGTTTTAAGATAATTAGATGTCCTGGAAGTGGCATATTTGTTTTTCCACAGTCTCCATGATTTAGTGCTGGTGAGTCAGTTGTTACTTTTTTCTTGCCTTGTGGAAGAGCATGGACATTGAGATTTGTGAGACTACGAAGGGGCAAATGTGTTATACACTAGATGCTGGTTATTTCTGTATCTTAAGTAAAACTTTGTCCCATAAATCTGATAGAGGAGGAAATATTTCAAACATAAGGGTCTTCATAGTAGGGAAAAAGTGCAAACTCACCACATGCTTGTTCAGTTTTGAGAAATGTGAGGCTTATGTATTTCCCTCCCGTGTAGCATCTCTGTGGAGTCTGGGTTAGGCGACCACAGTACGTGAGCTTTCAGTGGGTTTATTAGCATTACAGTTTTCTTAACTATTTAAAATCTAGGGATCATTTGGAAATGAATAACTAAACTCAAGGTGGGGTTAGAAGAGATAAGATTTACCCATTCTCTACTAAGAAAAGGGGAACTACTATGTTAATATACATTTTCTAAAAACTAAAAGGTTCTTTGTTTCATTAATTCTAGAGGGTTAAAAACAGCTGAAATTTGTCCATAGCATTAGATATCTTTAATAGAGAATACTATTCATGTGAGAAATATATACAAAAATAGTAGAATACAGGCCATATTTTCTATGAAAGACATTTCTTCCTCATTTTCGATACATGTAGAAGTTAGAGGAGAGGAAAAAACAATTACTCTAAGACAAATTTTCATCTTTAAGGGACATTTATGAAAAGATTGAATACTCATGGGCTATTGTGTTTCCTGTTAGCCTATTTGCTGGGAGATTCTAAACTGTGGTCAGATTCTGTTTTTATTCAGATGAACAAGATTAACTGCTTATTCAGCTAACTGTTATTTTGGATAGTGAGGATGGCTGAAGAAATGGAAGAGTGCAAATGAATTTACTAGCTGAGGAATAGCTAGTGTAGGAGTTACATCAATGCCCGACTTCCGTCAAGAAATGAAGCCACATCTCGGAGTATTATGGGGACTGTTACTATGATCTCAAAGACTGTGGTTATGAATTTGAAGGTAACGAAACATACATCTTCTCTTACTAACTTAAGCCATATATGTCATCCCTATGATTGATTTTTTTTGACCCCGGTGCTTTTACTTTTGTTTCTGCCAGACTTTGGCCTACTCTATGGGGAAGGTGAGTAAGTAAAAATAGTAGTTAGGACAAATGTGAAGACTGTGAAAAAACTAAACGTGTTCTTCAGAACGAGATCCTAGTCAGAGAACAGTAGTGATCAGAGTGCAAACTGTTGGAAAATATGGATATATGTACATCTGTACATGTATATAGTGTATAATATGTATGTATATGTTATTGCTCATATGCAGAAATCTATCCATTTGAAGACAGCCCAGGTGGATCAGTTTTCTAGTTGAAAACCATTTAGGGCCATTCAAAACCATTAGGGCTGATGGGTAGAGTTAGAGTCTACTCGCTAGGGATTTATTTGCTATCTTTTGAAGCTACAAAGCCAAACGAACAAAGCTTGAAACATAATGGGACCATCATTGAGGTTATTGTTTGCCTGGAGTCAGAAGAATCTTTATATTTGAATATGTGACAGTTGGTTTGCAAATCTTATTGGCACCTCTTGGTTTTGAGTGATTCCTCCCCACCAAGTCTTTTGAGAGTCTGGGGGTGGGCTTCTCTGGCCGTTCAGATAAAAGGCCTTATCCATAAGTGGACAGGTTTCCCCATAGGGACCATTACACATATACATATAAGTACATACTTCCATCAGGCTTGTAACAATTGATTTAAAATCACTCCACAGTATTGATAAATAGCTCTATATTTTCAAGGTGCAGAAGAATTCCACAGCCTTAATTATTTCAGTGTCTTGCTGGTCTGCCTTAAGTGTATCTTCTGGGTTTTTGGTTGTTTCATTATTTTTAAAGTTTTCTGCAGTTGTTCATTTTGTATGCACACAATGTCGTTTTGTAAAGGTAGGTTGTAAATATTTTATTTGTAAGTCAAAATCACTCGTGTAATGTTGTAAAGTGATGACTTGCTGTCTTGTTATTATCATTACAGTAAATGTTCTAAGTTATGGATGAAGCTTCAAAATGTACATCTCAAGTTATGCATTCCTATAAATATACTATATTAAAGATTATTTCTGGTGGTCTTTTGTTTTCTTTCGAATTAAAATGTCCGGTAAAAGAAAAGAGTAATTTTTTTTTGTTCTTCCTCCAAATATATGAAAGCCTTTGACAAGATGAAAATATTGCGCTTTTATTAAAACACATTTTGCCCAGCATTTTGGAAAGAAAAGAACAATTTTATAGCCTGAAGAAATACTCTAAGGCATTTCTCTATCTAAAAATGCCAAATAAGTGTCAGTGTGTGTTGTTAACTTCATTCTGGTGTTTCATTTGGCAACTTTGTTAGAAAATTGTTAGGCCATATGGGATGGATCTCACAAGTTTACACAATATATTGTGGACTCCAGGAGTCTGGATTAGACTGTGCAGACGTAATGAGGCTTTGAAAGAGCCTGTGTGTGCCACCCAAATGCAAATGAAACTAATTCATAGTATATTGTCAATTAACTAGTGTGTGTTAAAATTAATACTGTAAAGGAAAAATCTCATTTAAAGTGGAGGGAGGAAGCCCTGACGGAGGAGCTCTGTCACACACACAAGCACATACCACCCTGTGCACCTTATTTTACATCCCTGGGTAAGAAGAGGTTTACTTAACTTCCTTAGCATGGGGATGGAAGGTTTTTTCCCTTGCTCAGCAACAATGCAGCCAATGAAAAGCAACCAAGAAACTGTCAGCCCATAAGAAACTGTCACCAACCTGAACTCTTGATTTACTCCAAAGAACTTTCCTTCAAAGCAAACCCTCCCAACTTCTGGGGCATCTTCATAAAGTTGCATTCCTCTCCTTTCTTCTCCAGGATTGCTTATGGTTTGCCACAGTTTCCATGCTGATAATGCAATTCCTCTGCCATTCCCAAGTAAAACTCATTTTGCTGGTACAGTAACTGGCCATTTTATTCTTTAGGTTGATATGTATTAGGGATTGAAGTATTATGATTAGTTTATTTTGCAAACAAGAATAAAAATATCTTAAAGTTTGGTTTCTATTTCATCAAGATTTTATTGCATTTATTTGAAACGAGAACTGTCAAAAGCATGGGCTCCTTCACGCTGGCTGGTCATCTTGTCTTCACAGAAAACACAGACATACATAAAGAAAATTAAACAGAAATAAGAATCAATTTCAGTTCAGTTCAGTCGCTCAGTCGTGTCCGACTCTTTGCAACCCCATGGACTGCAGCATGCCAGGCCTCCCTGTCCATCACCAACTCCCAGATCTTACTGAAACTCATGTCCATCGAGTCGGTGATGCCATCCAACCATCTTATCCTCTGTCATCCCCTTCTCCCGCCTTCAATCCTTCCCAGCATCAGCAGCTTTTCCAATAAGCCAGTTCTTCAAATGAGTCAGAATCAATTTGATGAGTAACAATTATGAGCCTTACGATTTTAACGGTATCTTTAAAGTATTGCCATCTACCCATAATGGGAATTTCCTCTAAGGAACTGATTTGTGAATACAAAATATGCTTAGATTTTCAGACTGGCTGGCATGATATTCCTCCTGGATAACCTTGATACCAAAGTGTAAATTCATCTTCCTCGTTTCTTGGGACCCGGAGCCGCGCGCAGCCAGCTACCCCGCCCAGCCGCCGGAAAAAGGGCCGGAAGAGGCGGGACTTCTCAGGTGGCGTCATCGGGCGCCGCGGCAAGCGAGGTTTGGAGTTTGGAGTGAACTGGAAGAGCGGGACCATGGCGGCGGCTGATGCCCCTTTGGGGTCTTTGGTAACGGGTCTGTACGACGTGCAGGCTTTTAAGTTTGGGAACTTCGTGCTGAAGAGTGGGCTCTCTTCCCCTGTGTACATCGATCTGCGGGGCATCGTGTCTCGACCGCGTATTCTGAGTCAGGTACCTACCGGGGAAAGGAAAGGAGAGGGTTTCGTGGCGTGAATGGGGACCAGGAGGAGTGGGGTGACAGAAGTTGGGCTCTGGGTGAGATCAAAAGAGCCAAGCAGGAAGGCCGACCCTGCTTCGGCTTGGGGGAGTTGGTTTGCGAAACCCAGAGACCAGGAACTGTTCGGCTCTTTAGGATCTAGAGGGCAGCCTGCTCGTAGACTCGCTTGGCTTTGACACGTGCTTTGCAGCCGAGTCAAGGAACCCAGTTTGGGGCTTTGGCTCTCACAGAAGTAGTTGGAGGAGTTCTGCGTATTCAACTTCGTGAAAATGGGACGGGGAGGAAATGGTGGGTGAGGGAAGAATTTTGTAGCTGCTTAAATACTTGGAAAGGCGCTTGCTAGGAAAAGGGGATTCGATTTTGGACTTTGTGGCCAGGAGCAAGAACTAAGGCCAGAGGGTGGACATTTCATGGAGGCAGTTCTTTGGTGAATAAAAGGGAAAAGCTGTGTAGAAGTTAAGAGATTTCTAGCACAATGCTTCTCAAACTCTGAGTATATATGAATCACCTGGAATTTTGTTTAAATGGGTAATCTGACTGATTGAGTACATCTGAGGCAAGATGGGAGATTATGCTTTCCTCACAAGCTGCCGACCAAAGCTGCAGATCACAGTGTAAAGTAGAAGGGTCTAAATGTGCTGTTTAAATTCCTTGCTCCTTGCGAGTATTCACCATTATGGGTTGTTGTTGTTGTTGTTGTTTGGTTGCGCTAAGTCTTCGTTGCTGCCCGTGGTCTTTCTCTAGTTGTGGTCACCGGGGACTATTCTGTGCCTGGGCTTCTAGCTGCTGCGGATTCTCCTGTGGCGCTCAGGCTCTAAGCACTCTGACCTCAGTAGTTGTGGCACATGGGCTTAGTTGCTCTGGGGCATGTATGATCTTCCCGGACCAGGCGTTGAACTCCTGTCCCGTGCATTGGCAGGCGCATTCTTAACCACTGGGCCACCAGGGAAGTCCCGGGAATTTTTAAATTTGGTCACATGTGACTAGTGGCTACTTTATTGAACAGTGAAGATGTAGAACCTTGGCATTGTCACAGAAGTTCTGTCTGGAAGACATGTGTAAAGCTTTCTCCACCACTAAGGGTTTCTGTTCACCCCTTGTGAACCCCACTCTGTGAGGTTATTACAAAAAGGACTGAAGCACTAGTTGAAGTGGGTTAGAATGTTCTTGCCATCCAGAATCTTGCTATGGTGCATCTCATCAGTGCTGAGAAAGTGAATGATTAGGGATCTTATTTTGAAAAATTGGTTTATTTTTGAAGAAGTCATCAGTTTACAGATGACCAAAAATTATTTTTTGATACTAGATGTTGAGGTTTGTGTGTATGTGTGTGTTATTTTGGATAGTTAACACAGAAGGAGCTCAAAACATTGAGAGTTCTGGCTATAGCAGAACTCTTTCATGTCTGCTTATGTATGTAAATAGGATTTCTTATTATTTGCACCCCTAAGACGCAATAGAACTTGCACTGAACTCTGACTTCCTAGTAGTAATAGTCAGTTATACTAGATACATAAATTAATTGCCAGGGTCAGGTACTACTATTCCTGTCACTAAGCAATGCATTTTCAAAATAATATGTTTTATGCTTCTATCAAATTTGCAGATTATGTTTTAATTCATTTTATGATCATAACAATTGTAATAACATAGAAGTTTTAACATTTAGAGACTTAACGGTCATGGGAAATTTTTAAAATTTAAACAATTTAAAATTTCAGTTTACATACATTTTTGTTTTGGAGAAGTATCATAGAATGATCAGTAGAAGTTTTTCAAGCATAAATGTATATTGCATTGGAATAAAATTCTCTGGAGATAATGAAATGAGACTATAAGTTCAAGAAAGTGTAAATTTTTCCAGGTTTCATAGTTAAGCATTTTCATGTTGTAGTTTGTTTTGTTTCTGGCTCCCTGAAGTCTTAATAGTGATATCCAGGATCTTTAGTTGCCTTATGTGGGATCTAGTCCCCACCCCCATCCCGCTTCCCGCACATTGGGAATGCAGAGTCTTAGCCACTGGACCAATAGGGAAGTCTCTCTCTTTTTTTTTTTTTTAAAGCAGATGTTGCTTATCAAATCAATATGGCATTTGGATCTTATTGTGTTCACTTAAAAGAATGATGTAACAGTTCTAGGATAATATGTTGATTTTTTCAGTACTCCAGAAGTTACATTTTTTGCTGCTTAAAAATATTCATAAATTTTTCAAATCTTTAGAAATACAGGAACTAAAAAATTTGAACACCTCGGATATAGGTCACTTAGTAATTCTTCACTTTTCTTAAAATAAGATGGTGTTGGGTGGGAGTATCCATTGTAGTGTTACAATGTGATGATTTTTGTGGGAAAAGATTATCAACTAGTGGCTCTGTATTTATGAGAACTTTCAAAAACACTTTGGTATATAGTCTTGTTGATTTTTTAAAAATGGAGATATAATTGACAGATAACATTACATTTGTTTCAGGTGTATGTAATGACTGTATATATTGCATAATCATTGCCACAGTAAGTGTAGTTAACATAATTGCGATTTTTTTCTTGTGCTGGGAACTTTAAAGATCTCTCAGCAACCTCCAAATATGCAAAGCAGTATTATGAACTGTGATCACTGTGCTGCATATTATAATACATTTCCATGACTTACTTATTCTATGATTGGACGTTTGTACCTTTTGAATTCCTTCACCCATTTTGCCTCTCCCCTGCTCTGCCTCTGGCAGCCACCAATCAGTTCTTTATATCTACGATTTATCTTTGTGTTTATAAGACTCCACATATAAATAAGATCATGAGGTATTTGCCTTTCTCCATCTATTTCGCTTAGCATCATGCCCTTGAAGTCCCTTAATGCCCTTAAATGTTGAGCCAGTGGCGATGTATTACCTTTGTCTTGGCTGAATGATATTCCACTGTGTGTGTGTACATACCACATTCTCTTTATCCATTTGTTCATTGATGGTTGTTTTGCAATTTAGGTTGTTTCCACATTTTGGCTATTGTAAATAATGCTCCAGTGAACGTGGGGGTGCAGATATCTTTTTAAGGTAGTGTTTTCATTTCCCTTAGGTAAATATCCGGAAGTGGACTTGCTGGATGACATGGGAGTTCTGTTTTTAACTTTTTGAGGAACCTCCATATTACTTTCCACAGTGGCTGCACCAATTATCATTCCCACTATAAATGCAGAAGGGTTCCATTTCCTTTGCATCTTCACCAAAACTTATTATTTCTTGCTCTTTTGGTAATAGCCATTTGATATCTCAGTGTGGTTTTGATTTGCATTTCCCTGATTATTAGTGATTTTGAGCATCTTTTCATATGCTTCTGGGCTATTTGTGTGTCTTGTTTGGAAAAAATGTCTATTCAGATCCTCTGCTCATTTTTTTGATCAGATCATTTTTTATTGAGCTCTGTGAATTCTTTATGTATTTTAGATACTAATCCCTTTTCAGAAATATAATTTTCAAATATCTTCTTCTGTTCAGAAGGGTACTTTTTTGGGGGGAGGGGGTGTTGCTGATGGCTCCCTTTGTTCTGTGGAAGCTCTTCAGTTTGATATAGTCCCATTTGTTTAATTTTATTTTTGTTGTCTTTGCCTTTGAAGTGAGATCCAAAGAAATGTCACCAAGAGTAATATCAGGGAGTAACACCAGCTGTGTGTTATTCTAGGAGTTTTATGTTTTCAGGTCTTACATTCAAGTTTAATCCATTTTGAGTTAATTTTTATGTATGGTGTATTATAGTGGTCCAGTTTCATTCTTTTGCATGTTGCTGTCCTGTTTTACCAACAGTGTGTTATTAAAGAGACTGTCCTTTCCCGTTGTGCATTCTTGGCTCCTTTCTTGTAAGTTAATTGAAATATGTGCTTGGGTTTATTTTTAGGCTCTCTATTCTGTTCTGTTGATCTGTTTATTTGTTTTTATGCCCATTAGTTTTGACCACAATAGCTTTATTAATATAGTTTAAATCAAGGAGTATGAAGTCTCCACCTTTATTTTTCTTTCTCGAGGTTGCTTTGGCTATTTGGGTGGCAGAAAGTGAGAGGAACTAAAAAGCCTCTTGATGAAAGTGAAAGAGGGGAGTGAAAAGGTTGGCTTAAAGCTCAACATTCAGAAAACTAAGATAACGGCATCTGGTCCCATCACTTCATGACAAATGGATGTGAAAACAGTGTCAGACTTTATTTTTGGGGGCTCCAAAATCACTGCAGATGGTGATTGCAGCCATGAAATTAAAAGACGCTTACTCCTTGGAAGGAAAGTTATGACCAAGCTAGACAGCATATTCAAAAGCAGAGACATTACTTTGCCAACAAAGGTCGGTCTGGTCAAGGCTATGGTTTTTCCAGTGGTCATGTATGGATGTGAGAGTTGGACTGTGAAGAAAGCTGAGCACTGAAGAATTGATGCTTTTGAACTGTGGTGTTGGAGAAGACTCTTGAGAGTCCCTTGGACTGCAAGGAGATCCAGCCAGTCCATCCTAAAGGAGATCAGTCCTGGGTGTTCATTGGAAGGACTGATGCTGAAGCTGAAACTCCAATACTTTGGCCACCTCATGTGAAGAGTTGACTCATTGGAAAAGATCTTGATGCTGGGAGGGATTGGGGGCGGGAGGAGAAGAGGATAAGATGGCTGGATGGCATCACCAACTCGATGGACATGAGTCCAGGAGTTGGTGATGGACAGAGAGGCCTGGCGTGCTGTGATTCATGGGGTCACAAAGAGTCGGACACGACTGAGTGACTGAACTGAACTGATGGTTCCAAAGAAATTTTAGGATTGTTTGTTGTATTTCTGTGAAAAATACTATTGGATTTTTGATAGGGATTGCATTGAATCTGCAGATTGCTTTGGATAATGTGGACATTTTTACAATATTAATTCTTCCAAATATAAACATGGAATATCTTAATTTGTGTCATGTTCAATTTTGTTCATTAGTGTCTTATACTTTTTAGCGTACAGGTCTTTCACCTCCTTGGTTAAATTTATTCTTAGGTACTTTGTTCTTTTTGAGGCAGTTGTATATGGCATTGTCTTCTTAATTTCTCTGATAGTTTGTTGTTAGTCTGTAAAAACACAACAGATTTTTGTATATTGATTTTATACCTTGCAACTTTACTGTGTTCGTTTATTCTAACAATTTTTTTGTGAAGTCTTTATGGTTTTCTAAATATAAAATCATGTCATCCACTTAGTTTGGAGAAGGAAATGGCAGCCCACTCCAGTGTTCTTGTTTGGAGAATCCCATGGACAGAGGAGCCTGGCAGGCTACAGTCCATGGGATCACAAGAGTCGGAATCAACTTAGTGACTAAACCACCACCGGCACTTAGTTACTCCTTCCTTTCCAATATTTATGCCTTTTATTTCTTTTTTCCTGCCTAATTGCTCTGACTAGAGCTTCCAGTACTATGTTGAGTAAAAGTGGCAAGAATTCTCATCTTTGTCATGTTTCTGATCCTAAGGAAATAGCTTTCAGCTTTTCATTGTTGACTATGACTAGCTGTGGGCCTATCATATGGCCTTTATTATTCCGTCTCCACCCATTGTTCAGTCTTTATCAATGGTTGTTGAATATTATCAAGTGCTTTTTCTGTAGCTCTTGAGATGACCATATGATTTTTATCCTTCATTTTGTTAATGTGATGTATCTCATTGATTAGTAGTGTTGAGTCATCCTTGTATCCCTGAGCTAAATCCCACTTGATCATAGCTTATTATCTTCTTTATGCATTGAGTTTGGTTTGCTAATATTTTGTTGACGGTTTGTACATCTAAATTCATTACCAATATTGACCTGTACTTTTTCTGTATGTGTCCTTGTCTGGTTTTGGTATCAGTGTAATGCTGGCCTTGTAAAAGGAGTTTGGAGACATTCTCTCATCTTTTTAATGTTTTGGAAGAATTGGAGGAGGATAGGAATTAAATCTTTTTTGAATAGTGAAATTCAGCAATGAAGGCATAGGGTCTTAAACTTTCGTTTGTTGTGAGTTGTCTGTCTGTTTATTATTGATTAATTCTCCTTATTATTTCTCCTATTTATTCATTATTTCCAATTATGGTTCAGTCTTGGAGACTTGTGTTGCTAGGAACTGATCCATTTCCCAGGGTATTTGTTGATTTATAGTTGCTCATAGTAACCTCTTAGGAGCCTTTTATTTCTTTGGTATCAGGTGTGTGTGCTCTTTCATTTCTGATTTTATTGATTTGAGTTCTCTTTTTTTCCTGGTACTTTAGCTAAAGGTTTATCAATTTTGGTTATCTTTTTAAAGAACCAGCTATTAGTTCATTTATTTAAATTGTCTTTTTGGTCTCCATTTATTTCTACTGTGATCTTTATTTCCTTCTTTCTGCTAACTTTGGGCTTCTTTTGTTCTTCTTTTTCTGCTTTGTCTAGGCATAAAGTTAGGTTGTTTATTTGAAATTCTTCTTATTTCTTGAGGTGGGCCTGTATCATTATAAACTTTACTCTTAAAACTGCTTTTGCTGAATCTTATAGACTTCTGTATGTTTCCTTTTAATTTTCATTTGACTTAAGGGTTTTTTTTTTTTTTTTAATGTCCTTTGATTTCTTCATTGACCCACTGGTAGTTCCATAGCATATCTTTATATATTTGAGATTTTTCTAGTTTTCTTCATGTAACTGAGTTCCAGTTTCATGCCATTGTGGTCAGAAAGATACTTGATACGATTTCAGTCTTAAATTCCTTGAGAAATGTTTTGTGGTCTAACATATGATCTATCCTTGAGAATCTTTCAGGTACACTTAAAGAATGTGTATTCTATTGCTTTGGGATGGAATGTTCTCTAT
This sequence comes from Budorcas taxicolor, assembly GCF_023091745.1. Classification (NCBI taxonomy): domain Eukaryota; kingdom Metazoa; phylum Chordata; class Mammalia; order Artiodactyla; family Bovidae; genus Budorcas; species Budorcas taxicolor. The sequence continues at coordinate 133,678,938 of NC_068910.1, forward strand.
TAAGTCCATCTGGTCTAGAGTATTCTTGGTAGGAAGTGTTTTCCTTTGAGCACTTTGAATACATCATGCCACTTCCTTCTGGCCTGCAAAGTTTTTGCTGAGAAATCTGCTGATAGTCTTAATGGGGTAGGGGGGTTGTTCTCTTGCATAAGAAGTTGTTTTTCTCTTGCCACTTTTAAGATTCTCCCCTTGTCTTCAACTTTTGACATTTTTATTACATTCAGGTTTTTTTGGGTCCATCTTCTTTCAAACACTCCTAATTCTGGGTGTCTGTTTCCATCCCGGAGTTAAGAAAACCTTCAGTCATTTTTTCTTTTTTTTAAATGTTTTTATTTTATATTGGTAGCATAGTTGATTAACAGTGTTGTGTTAGTTTCAGGCGTACAGCAAAGTGATTCGGTTATATATGTACACATGTATCTTCTTTTTCAGATTCGTCTCCTATTTAGGGTATTATAGAATATTGAGCAGAGTCGCCTGTGCTATACAGTAGGTTCTTGCTGCTTGTCTGTTTTAAATATAGCAGTGTGTATATAGTCCAGACTCCCAGTTTATCCCTCCCCTCATCTTTCCCTTTGATAATCATGTTTGTTTTGTAGTCTGTGAGTCTGTTTTGTAAATATGTTCACTTGTATAATTTTTTTTTAGATTCCGAATATAAGGTCTGTCATATGATTTGTCTTTTTCTGTCTAACTTACTTCACTTGGTATAATCTCCAGGTCCATCCATATTACTGCAAATGGCGTTATTTCATTCTTTTTAATTGCTAATATCCCATTGTATATATGTACCCCATCTTTATCCATTTATCTGTTGATGGACACTTAGGTTACTCCCATTTCTTGGATATTGTGAATAACACAGCAGTGAATATTGGGGTGCATGGATTCTTTTGAACCATGGTTTTTTCTGGATCTATGCTCAAGGGTGGGATTGCTGGATAATGTCATAGCTATATATATTTTTAGTTTTTTAAGGAATGTCCATACAGTTTTCTATAGTGGCTGTACTAATATCCATTCCCACCAAAAGCATGGGAGGGTTCCCTTTCTCCAAGCCCTCTCTAGTATTTATTGTTTGTAACCTTTTTGATGATAGCCATTCTGTTCTGACTGGTGTGAGGTGATATCTCATTGTAGTTTTGATTTGCATTTCCCTAATAATTAGCGGTGTTGAGCATCTTTTTATATACCTCTTGGCCATAAGTATTTCTTCTTGGGAGAAATGTCTGTTTGGGTCTTCTGCCCATATTTTGATTGAGTTGTTTGTTTCTTTGATACTGAGTTGCATGAGGTGTTTGTAAATTTTGGAGATTAATTCCTTGCCAGTTTCATGGTTTGCAAATATAGTCTCCCGTTCTGTGGGTTGTCTTCTCATTTTGTTTATTATTTCCTTTGTTGTGCACAAACTTCTGAGTCTAATCAGGTCCGATTTATTTAATTTTTATTTTATTTCCATTACTTTAGGAAATGGATTGAAAAAGATACTGCTGCAATGTATGTCAAAGAGTGTTGAGCATATGTTTTCCTGTAAGAGTTTTATAGTATCCAGTCTTACATTTAAGTCTTTAATACATTTTATATATTTGTATATAAATATTTGTATATGGTATTAAAGAGTGTGCCAATTTCATCGCTTTACATATAGCTGTCCAATTTGCCCAGGACCACTTACTGAAGAGACTGTCTTTTCTCCATTACATATATAGTCTTGCCTCCTTTCTCAAAGATTAATTTACCATAAATGCGTGTGTTTATTTCTGGATTTTGTGTCTTGTTTCATTGATCCATATTTTTGTGACAGTGTCATACTGCAGTTTTGTAGTATAGTCTGAGGTCAGGGAGCCTGATTTTTCCATCATTGCTTTTTGTACTTGTGGTTACTTTGGCTATTTGTTGTTCGGTTGCTCAGTCATGTCCGAGTCTTTGCAACCCCATGGGCTGCAGCATGCCAGGTTTCCCTTGACTAACTCCTGGAGTTTCCTCAGACTCCTGTCCATTGAGTCAATAATGCCATCCAGCCATTTTCTCCTCTGTCACTCCTTCTCCTCCTGCCCTCAGTCTTTGCCAGCATCAGAGTTTCCTCCAGTGAGTTGGCTCTTTGCATCAGGTGGCCAGAGTATTGGAGCTTTAGCTTCAACATCAGTCCTTCCAATGAATGTTCAAGGTTGATTTCCTTTAGGATGGACTGGTTGGATCTCCTTGCAGTCCAAGAGACTCTCAAGAGTCTTTTCCAGCACCACAGTTCAGAAGCATCAATTCTTCAGCGCTCAGCCTTCTTTATGCTCCAATTCTCACATCTGTACATGACTACTGGAAAAACCATAGCTTTGACTAGATGGATCTTTGTCAGTAAAGTGATGTCTCTGCTTTTTAATACACTGTCTAGGTTTGTCCTAGCTTTTCTTCCAAGGAGCAAGCATCTTTTAATTTCATGACTACAGTCACTGTCCACAGTGACTTTGGAGCCCAAGAAAAGAAAGTCTGTCACTGTTTCCATTGTTTCCCCATCTGTTTGCTATGAAGTGATGGGACCAGACACCATGATCTTCATTTTTTTCGCTTAAGAAGGCTTTCTTCTCTCTCCTTGCTGTTCTTTGGAAGTCTGCATTCAGATGGGCGTTATCTTCCCTTTTCTCCTTGCCTTTCACTCATCTTCTTTTCTCAGCTGTTTGTAAGGCCTCCTCAGACAACCATTGTCTTGTTGCATTTCTTTTTCTTGGGAGTGGTTTTGTGTTTCCTTGGTGTCCACTGTAACTTCTTTTTCTTTTCTAATTTTGTTGATTTGAGCCCTTTCCCCTTTTTCTTGGATGAATCTGGCTAAAGGTGTATCAATTTTGTTCACCTTTTCAAACAACCCGCTTTTAGTTTCATTGGTCTTTTCTACTGTTGTCTTCATCCCTATTTCATTTATTTCTGCTCTAGTCTTTGTGATTTCTTTCTACTAACTTTGGGTTTTGTTTGTTTTTCTTTCTCTAGTTTGCTTTATGTGTAAAGTTAGGTCATTGAGATTTTTCTTGTTTCCTGAGGTAAGATGGTATTGCTATAACTTCCCGTCTTAGAACTGCTTTTGCTGCGTCCCATGGATTTTGAATCTTTTTTTTTTACTGTGTATATTTTTAGGCTGCACCACGTCTTCCTTGCTGTACATGGGCTTTCTCTAGTTTTGGCGAGTGGCGGCTGCTCTCCGAGCTGCACGGGCCTCTCGTTGCAGCGGTTTCCCTGTGGAGCACGGGCTCCAGGCGTGCGGCCCACTGGTTTCGTTGCCCCACTGCGTGTGGGACTTTCCCAGACCAGGGGTCAGCCCATGTCCCTGCCCTGGCAGGCGGATTCCTAACCGTCAGAACACCAGGGAAGTCTGTGTTTTTGTTTATTTATTCTTTGATTTCTTTAGTGAGTTGTTTAGTAACATTGTTTAGCTTCCACATGTTTGTGTGTTTTACAGTTTTTTTGTCTAGTGTGTTTCTAATCTCATAGTATTGTGATGGGAAAAGATGCTTGATATGATTTCAGGTTTCTTTAACTTACTGTGGCTTGCTTTGTGGTCCAGCATGTGATAAATCCTGGAGAATGTTCCATGTGCACTTGAGAATTTGTATTTTGGATGGGATGTTCTTATAAATATCAATTAAATCAGTCTGGTCCAATGAGTTTCCGTATTGATTTTCTGTCTGGACCATCTCTATTGATGTAAATGGGGGGTTAAAGTCCCCCACTATTATTGTGTAACTGTCGATTTCTCTTTTCATGTCGGTTAATATTTGTCATATATTGAGGTGCTCCTATGTTGGGTACTTATGTATTTACAGTTGTTATATATATAGTGTGTAATGTGAATGTTCTCAGTATTTTTTTCTTTAGATTCATTCATTCATTTCTTCCAGTATTGAACAGGTGCCTACTATGTGCTTGGCAATGGCTAGCAGTTTTTCTGATTGGTAGTTTGTGAAGGGCTTGTTTATTGGGTTGGAGATTTTTTTCAATCTAAATGAGAAACATCCACTCACTGGGATGTCTCCTCCCTAGTTTTTTTTTTCTTAGTCACATCCAAGAAGGGCAAAGGAAGAGCTCTAAACAGTAAGCATCTGGGCTCACCCTTTGTGGCACAAGTGGTGAAAACTCCCTGGCAGAGGCCCTGGGCTGAGAGCAGGGAGAAAAGGAAATCCTTGTGTATTCAAGCCTCTGGGTAGGAGAGGACTATGTTAATTAAGACCAGTCAAGACAGGAGGCAGGAGGACTTCTAGGGAGCTTGGGACTCCTTGGAATTAGAATCTGTTAGAAGGTCTTGATGTCTAAAAACTGATCATTGGTATTAAAATAAGCGTTGCAGTTTTTTCCCACCTAAAGTTATATGTCCTTTGGAATTCTTTCAGCTTTTTTAGTATGATGGGCATTCTGAATAATGGGGTGTGGGACTGAAGCAGAATTTTAAAATATCAGGTGAGCAAATTCCATGTGTATAGAAAGAGATAAAAGAATCACCTAACCGTTGACAATTGTTTCACTTTCATGCATGAAGTCCTCTTTAAGAGAGGGATGAGTGACCTACTCTTTTTTTTTTTTTAACTTTATTTGGACCATTTTTTAAAGTCTCTTGAATTTGTTACAATATTGTTTCTGTTTTATGTTTTGGATTTTTGGTGGTGGGATTATTAACTCGCCCACCAGGAATTGAACCTGCACCATTTGCATTGGAAGGTGAAGTCTTAGCCACTGGACTGCTAGGGAAGTCCCTAGCTACTCTTAATTATCAAAGATGAGACTCGAATGAGCTGATATCCTGGGAAAGGGGACAGATCTATTTTTAACATACCTGGAGCTCTGGAGAAAAAAAAGCAATACCTGGGCATTTGTATTTTTCAAAAAGTTTCAAGATAATTCTGATATGCATCTGGATTTTGAAAAGTGATTATCGGTTTTCTATTAAATTGTAGGTTTGGTGATATAGAGTTCTATTATTTTTTCTGTTGACCACTCGTGATCCAATAGTATTCAGTTCAGTTCAGTAGCTCAGCCATGTCCGACTCTTTGCAACCCCATGAATCGCAGCACGCCAGGCCTCCCTGTCCATCACCATCTCCCGGAGTTCACTCAGACTCACGTCCATCAAGTCCGTGATGCCATCCAGCCATCTCATCCTCTGTCGTCCCCTTCTCTTCCTGCCCCCAATCCCGCCCAGCATCAGAGTCTTTTCCAATGAGTCAACTCTTCGCATGAGGTGGCCAAAGTACTGGAACTTCAGCTTTAGCATCATTCCTTCCAAAGAAATCCCAGGGTTGATCTCCTTCAGAATGGACTGGTTGAATCTCCTTGCAGTCCAAGGGACTCTCAAGAGTCTTCTCCAACACCACAGTTCAAAAGCATCAATTCTTCGGCGCTCAGCCTTCTTCACAGTCCAACTCTCACATCCATACATGACCACTGGAAAAACCATAGCAAGTAATAATTACATAATCATAATAGTAAAAGTTTTATCAGTTTTCATAATCAATAGCCAGACCAAAAATAGAAGATAATTACACGGGAACATGATTAAGTTAACAATATAAAATAATTAGACACAATTTGGGGGGTCAGGCCGAGTGATGTGGTAAGTGGAAGTACATACATGCATTTGTTTTCATCAGCGCAGCCAGTCTGTGTCTTTGGTTGGTGCACTTAATCCATTTACATTTAAGGTAATCAATCGATGTGTATGATCATATTACCATTTTCCTAATTATCTTGGGTTTATGTTCTGTAGGTCTTTTTCTTCTCTTGTGTTTGCTGCCTAGAGAAGTTCCTTTAACATTTGGTGTAAAGCTGGTTTGGTGGTCCTGAATTCTGTTAACTTTTGTTTGGAAAGTTTTTGGTTTCTCCATCAAATCTGAATGAGAGACTTGCTGGGTAGAGTGTTCTTGGTTGTAGGTTCTTCCTTTCATCACTTTAAATGTACTGTGACATTCCTTTCTGGCTTGGAGAGTTTCTGTTGAAAAATCATCTGATAGCCTGATAGGAGTTCCCTTGTATGTTATGTGCTGTTTTTTCCTCATTACTTTTAATATTTTCTCTTTGTCTTTCATTTTTGTCAGTTTGATTACTATGTGTCTTGGAGTGTTCCTCCCTGGGTTTATCCTGCCTGGGATTCTGTGCTTCTTGGACTTGGTTGACTATTTCCTTTCACAATTTAGGGAAGTTTTCAGCTGTTATCTCTCCAGATATTTCTCAGGTCCTTTCTCTCTTCTCCTTCTAGGACCCCTATAATGCAAATGTTGGTTGTTTAATGTTATCCCGGAGGTCTCTTACAATGTCTTCATTTCTTTTTTCTATATTCTGTTCTACAGCAGTGATTTCCACTGTTCTGTCTTCCAGATCATTTATTCATTCCTCTGCCTTATTCTGCTGCTGATTCCTCCGAGTGTATTTTTCATCTGTCTGTTCTTTGGTATTCTTGCATTTTCTCCACTGTTTTCCAGCGATCCTGGATCATCTTCACTATCAGTATTCTGAATTCTTTTTCTGGAAGGCTGCGTATCTCCACTTCATTTAGTTGTTTTTCTGGGGTTTTATCTTGTCCCTTCATCTGGGACATAACTTTTTACTTTTTCATCGTGATTAACTCTCCGTGACATGTTTTCTCCTCTAGCCACTCTGGGACTGTGCTGCTTCTTGCTGCTTCTGTCTGCCCATCCCTGTGTCGTTGCTCAGTCATGTCTGACTCTTTGCGACCCCTTGGACTGCAGCACACCAGGCTTCCCTGTCCTTCACCAGTTCCTGGAGCTTGCTCAAACTCATGTCCATTGAGTCAGTCATGCCATCTAACCATCTCATCCTCTGTCATCCCCTTCTCCTCCTGCCTTCAGTCTTGCCCAGCATTAGGGTTTTTTTCAGTGAGTTGGCTCTTTGAATCACGTGGCCAGAGTATTGGAGCTTCAGCATCAGTCCTTCCAATGAATGTTCAGGACTGATCTCCTTTAGGATCAACTGGTTGGATCTCCTTGCAGTCCAAGGGACTCTCAGCCTTCTCCAGCACCACAGTCCAAAAGCATCAATTCTTCGGCGCTCAGCCTTCTGTATGGTCCAACTCTTACATCCATACATGACTACTGGAAAAACCATAGCTTTAACTATATGGACCTTTGTCAGCAAAGTAACGTCTGCTTTTTAATATGCTGTCTAGGTTGCTCATAGCTTTTCTTCCAACAAGCAAGCGTCTTTTAATTTCATGGCTGCAGTCACCATCTGCAGTGATTTTGGAGCCCAACAAAATTAAGTCTGTCACTGTTTGCATTGTTTCCCCATCTATTTGCCATGAAGTGATGGGACCAGATGCCATGACCTTAGTTTCTTGAATGTTGAATTTTAAGCCAACTTTTTCACACTCTTATTTCACCTTTATCAAGAGGTTCTTTAGTTCTTTTCTTTCTGCCATAAGAGTGGTGTCATCTGCATATCTGAGGTTATTGATATTTCTCCCAGCAATCTTGATTCCAATTTGTGCTTCCTCCAGCCTGGCATTTCGCATGATGTACTCTGCATGTAAGTTAAATAAGCAGGGTGACGATATACAGCCTTGACATTCTCCTTTTCCAATTTGGAACCAGTCTGTTGTTCCATGTCCAGTTCTAACTGTTGTTTCTTCACCTGCATACAGGTTTCGCAGAAGGCAGATATTTCCATCTGTTTGAGAGTTTTCCCCAGTTTGTCATGATCCACACGGTCAAAGGCTTTAGTGTAGTCAATGAAGAAGTAGATGTTTTTCTGGAACTCTCTTGCTTTTTTGGTGTTCCAGCAGATGTTGGCTATTTGATCTCTGGTTCCTCTGCCTTTTCTAAATCCGGCTTGACCATCTAGAGGTTCTCGGTTCATGTAGTGTTGAAACCTAGCTTGGAGAATTTTGAGCATTACTTTACTAGCGTGTGAGATGAGTGCAGTTGTGCGGTAGTTTGAACATTCTTTGTCATTGCCCTTCTTTGGGATTGGAATGAAAAACTGACCTTTTCCAGTCCTGTGGCCACTGCTGAGTTTTCCAAGTTTGCTGGCATATTGAGTGCAGCACTTTCACAGCATCTTCTTTTAGGATTTCAAATAGCTCAGCTGGTACGGTTAATGACGACCACCAAGGGGGACCTTCCCAGACTGGCGCCCCTGTCCCTGTGGTGAGCCCCTGCTGGCTCCACAGGAGGCCTTGCAACGCTGTCAGGTAATTTGGTTCAGTCTGCAGTGGGATCACTCTTCTTCTGGGTCTTTGCTCATGCAGGGTTTTGTTCGTGCCCTCCAAGACTGGAGTCCATGCTTCCCCTAGTCCTGTGGAAGTCCTGTCATCAAATCCCCCTGGCCTGTGAGGCCAGACTCCCTGGGGATGTCAGGCCCTTTGTCAGATGCCCAGGCTGGGAAGCCTGAAGTGGCGTTCGGAAGCTTCATAACAGTGGCATAACTTTCTGGCATATTGTTGTCTGGTCTGTGGATCACCCACCTGGCAGGGATGGGATTTCTTACTGCAGCTTCTTCTTTGTCTTTGCACGCGGGGTATCTTTCTTTGGTGGGTTCCAGTGTCCTGTCAGTGATTGTTCAACAGCTAGTTACAATTTGGGTGTCCTCACAGGAGATGAGTGCACATCCTCCTCCTCCACTATCTTAAACTGGAAGCCATTATTCTCAATACTATTCCCTTGGTCTCCTAGACTGTTCTTGCTTTTTAAAATTCTGGTGTTTTGTTTATTGCTGCCCTGTTTGGGTGAGTTCCACTGCCCTGTCTTCCAGATTACCAGTCTTTCTGCTTTATCTAGTCTGTTTTTGAACCCCTTTAGTGTGTTTTTCAGATAAGTTATTGTATTCTTCAGCTCTTTGATTTTTCTTTGGTATATTTTTGCATTTTCTCTTTTTCAAGTTCATCTATTCTTTTTCCTATTTTGGTGAGCATCTTTGTGACCATTACTTTAAGTTGCTTATCAGGTGAATTACTTACCCTTTTCATTAAGATTTTTTCTTGGAGCTTTATCCTTTTCTGTTGTTTCAGACATATCTCTCTGTTTCCTCAATTTGCTTGACTCTGTGTTTGTTTCCATGTGTTAGGTGAAACAGTCATTTCTTCCAGTCTCGATGGGGGTGGCCCCACGTTGGAAATGAACCTTAGTTACCCCTTAACCTTGCCGTAGTTCTTGGTTATTTCTCACACTGTGTATTCTACTGTTTCACACCTATGGAGCCCAGGAATGAAATCCCCCTTTGCAACCAGAGTACACACTCCAGTAGTGTCCCCTGTTAGGGCTGCATATGCCTGCTGGCTTTGGTGCGTGTCCACACTGCTGTGGCTGCTGTGGTGGAGATGGGGAGCCTGCTGTTACGCTGCTGTACAAGCATGGGGAAATGGTGCATTCCCCTGCTGCCTCTGGGGGTGCTGGGCAGAGGCGTGTGGGGAAGGCACTAGCAAGTGTGTAAAAATGATGCCTGCTAGTGCTTCCATACCTGGAGAGGGCTCCAGTGGTGACATTCCGGCAGAGTTTTCAAGATTACCAAATGAATTTACTCCCTATATGATCTTGGCTCTTTTCAAGCTGCTGCCCTTTAGCTGGGTCCCAGGGTGAGTGAGTCTGCTCACAATCCATTTAAGAGCAAATCTCCATTCCCTGCATCCATCTGGTTTTCCTGGATCTAAACTCTGTTGGTGTTCAAAGCCAAGTGTGTTGAGTGCTCATCTGTCTGGTGCGGGTTCGCAGGTAGGGTGTCGGGGAAGTTCGGTTTTTGTGAGCTCCCTGTTGCTTATGAGTTGCTGAAGTGGGGATGGAGTTTTGAGGGGACTGTGTCTAACTCTTCTACCTATCTCGATTGGCCTTTTTATCCTTGGTTGTGATGTAGCTGTTCTGCTAGTTCTCAGGTTCATTTAGAGGGAATTGTTCACAGTGAGCTATAGAATTGTGTCAATGAGAGGAGGTGAGTTCAGGATATTCTACTCTGCAGTCTTGAACCACTTTCCCACTTGTTTATTTTTGGTTTTGTTGCCTTTGCTTTTGGTGTCAGATCCAAAAAAATCATTGCTAAGACCGATGTCAAGGAACTTACCACTTGTTGTTTCCTAGGAATTTTATGATTTCATGTCTTAACATTCAAGTCATTAATCCATTCTGAGTTAATTCTTATGTATGGTGTAAGATAGTAGTCTAGTGTGCCCCAAACCTGTTTGTTGAAGAGACTGTCCTTTTCCCTTTTTATATCCTTGGCTCCTTTAATGTGTATTAATTGAACATACATGTATAGCTTTATTTCTGGGCTTTCTATTCTGTTGACCTGTGTGTGTGTTTTTATGCCAATACCATATTGTTTTGATTACTATTACTTTGTAATATAGTCTGAAATCAAGGAGCATGATGCCTCTAGTTTTGTTCTTTTTCAAGATTGTTTTGGCTATCCTGGGTCTTTTGTAGTTCCGCACAAATTTTAGGATTGTTCCGTTTCTGTGAAAAGTGCCATTATAATTATATAGAAATTGTATTGAGTTTGTGTATTGCTTTGGATAGCATGGACATTTTAACATTTTAATTCTTCTGGTCCGTGAGCCTGGAATATTCTTCCATTTACTTATGCCACCTTCAGGTTTTTTAAATCAGTATTTTTAGTGTGCAAGTCTTTCACTTCCTTGGTTAAATTTATTTGTAGGTGTTCTATTCTTCATAATGCAGTTTTCTTTTTAAATATCTGTATTTATTTTTGTGACTGCACGGGGTCTCAGTTGTGGCACATGGGACCTTTGACCTTTGTTGCGGCCCGTGGAATCTTTAGACACAGCATGCAGGGTCTTTAGTTGTGGCACGTGGGATCTCCCTGGAGAAGGCAATGGCACCCCACTCCAGTACTCTTGCCTGGAAAATCGCATGGACGGAGAAGCCTGGTAGGCTACAATCCGTGGGGTCGCAAAGAGTCGGACACGACTGAGCGACTTCACTTTCACTTTGTGGGATCTAGTTCCCCAACCAGGAATAGAACCTGGGTCCCCTGTGTTGGGAGCACCAAGTCTTAGCCGCTCATTCACCAGACAAGTCCTGATGTGATTGTTTTCTTAATTTCTCCTGTAAAACTTCTTAAGTGAAAACTTGTGTTGGGAAAATAAAACTGATGGGTTTAGATACTCAAGCATAGTGAATTACTGAGGACAGCTGTGAAGCCTGAGTGTCATGCTTAGTCTCAAGGTCAATATCATAGCCTTTCCTGACACATTCCATGTTGCCCTTGAAGCAGCCCTGAGTCTAGCCAAGCAGATTAATTCTTGTGTTTTTAAATTTTTTTTTGTACACTGGGATTTGTGGAGAGGATAATTTAACAAGGCATTTATATTTTTCTGCCCCAAGTTTGAGACTTTCCTTTGCTAGGTTCTGACTATCATGTTATTACATGATTTATATACAGCTTTAAAAATAGTAATAATAGATCATTCATATGTTGTTCTTTTTCTTTAACAGGTTGCAGAAATTTTATTTCAAACTGCCCAAAATGCAGAGATCAATTTTGACACTGTGTGTGGAGTACCTTATACAGCTCTACCATTGGCTACAGTTATCTGTTCAACCCACCAAATTCCAATGCTTATCAGAAGGAAGGAAACAAAGGATTATGGTAAAGTAAAAATAGTATAGCATTAAGTTGATTTGTAACCTGACACTTTTAGAATTTGTTCTTCTAGGCACTGAGGTTGATAGTCACTTTGAATATTCCTCATAAGTCCTTTAAGTTGTTATGGCCTTGGAGTGTGTTAACTGTTGTTATAAAGCAACTCCCTTTCCTTTAGAGTCTGGGGATAAAATGCTTTATGTTAACTAGGCAGTTAAAAAAAAGTGCTTTGTGCACCAAATTTATGAAACCCAACGTTTTTACCAGCACTTTCCTCATCAGCAGAATGCTTTTAGAGCACATACTCTACCAGTGTACTATGTTTAAATTACATGAATAAAACTATTCCCTTAAAGCAATGTAAAGGAGTTCCTTGGTGGCCCATTGGTTAGGACTCTGCATTTCCACTGCAGGAGGCCTGGTTGGGGAAGTAAGATCCTACAAGCCATGAAGCATGGCAAAAAAAAGGAGGGGCAATGTAAACACCACATGGAATTCTAAATAGAGATTTTTTTTTTAATGGGTTCATGGCAGTAGGTTATCAGGTGGGTATTTCAAACATGTTTTAAAGCTGCTGCTAAGTCACTTCAGTCGTGTCCGACTCTGTATGACCCCATAGACAGCAGCCCATCAGGCTCCCCTGTCCCTGGGATTCTCCAGGCAAGAACACTGGAGTGGGTTGCCATTTCCTTCTCCAATGCAGGAAAGTGAAAAGGGAAAGTGAAGTTGCTCAGTCGTAAAGCTACATCAGTCTAAAAGTATTGGGACTGACTTCATATTTTATTACACTAAGAATTAATATTTTTGGTATTATTTCTATTTTGTTGCTTTTTTTGATGAGTCCTTTTTACCAATGTGTTCCAAAAATTTTTATGATGAAATCATATGATGTCTGAGATTTGCTTCTAAAAATTATTGGGGGGAGGTAGGATTGGAATTAGAGCTGAAACAAGATTGCCCATGAGTTATTAGGTGGCAAGTTGCTGTATTTGTGGAGATTTGTTATAGTCTTATCTAGTTTTAGTTTATTCAACATTATAAAAAACTAGAATAATATTTTTGCTATAGAGTGGCACAGTGTTTTATCTATATGAATTTCTCCCATAAGGAAACTTATTTCTATTTCCTTATTATGTATCTTCAAAAATACTTCTTAGAATATGATCATTCATTTTAAAATATACCTATAAATACAGTTTTATTTTCTGGTCTAAGTTAAACTTGCCAGTTCTTCAATGAAGAAAAGGAGTTAGGGGAAAAGACAAAGATAGTACGTGTGGGAAAGTTAAAAGTGGGCAAAACACCCACTAAATATATTCTGCGTCAAAATAAGGCAAATTTGGTGGTGGAAAACACAAAAATGCTTCTCCAAAAACACGGGTTTTTGTAGTCTACAGCCTGAGTTATTTACAATTTGTAGGTTATCTGAAAATAGTCTGTAGTAGGGATTGAAGTGGGCCAGTATATTTAGTCACATTACATTATATAATTCATAAGGGTGTAGTGATTCATCTAAATGGTTGTTGAATATTTTCCCTCCTCAATTTGTATACTCAAAAGGCCAGTTGTTTTGCTGATCTTGAATAAAGAAATTGTTAATGGAAAAAGGAATGATTTCATTGATGATATTGTGATCTTCTTTTATAACTTTCACCAGTCCAGGTGATCTTGCCTAAAGAAACCCCATATTTGAAATTTTAATCATAAACACACTGTGATGTTTTACAAAGTTAAATAATTTGCTAGTTTTACTGTAAATATTCTGTATATGTAACTTTGACAGTTTTGAAATAGAGACATTGAACAAAATAGTAAATCATAGCACATTGAAGATTCATCGGAAATTTTAAAAATATATTTCCAAAGTGGATTATCAGAAAGTATAATTTAGATTATCCACCTTTTCATAAATACATGCCAAATTTATACTATAGATACATCTTGAGTTGGTTGAAATACATAATTTTAAAATGGAATCAACATAATTTTTTCTTTTCCAGGTACTAAACGGCTTATAGAAGGGGCTGTTAATCCAGGAGAAACCTGTTTGATCATTGAAGATGTTGTCACCAGCGGATCTAGTGTTTTGGAAACTGCTGAGGTTCTTCAGAAAGAAGGCTTGAAGGTCACTGATGCCATAGTGCTGCTGGACAGAGAGCAGGGAGGCAAGGACAAGCTGCAGGCCCATGGGATTCGTCTCCACTCGGTGTGTACATTGTCAAAAATGCTGGATATTCTTGAGCAACAGAAAAAAATCAATGCTGAGATGGTGGAGAGAGTGAAGAGATTTATTCAGGAGAATGTTTTTGTGGCGGCCAGTCCTAATGGTTCTCTCCCTCCTGTGAAGAAAGAACCCAAAGAACTAAGTTTTGGTGCACGTGCAGAGCTGCCTGGGATCCACCCGGTTGCATCGAAGCTTCTCAGGCTTATGCAAAAGAAGGAGACCAATCTGTGTCTGTCTGCTGATATTTCAGAGTCCAGAGAGCTGCTGCAGCTGGCAGACGCTTTGGGACCCAGAATCTGCTTGCTTAAGACTCATGTGGATATTTTGAATGATTTTACTCTGGATGTGATGAAGGAGTTAACCACTCTGGCAAAACGCCATGAGTTTCTAATATTTGAAGACCGGAAATTTGCGGACATAGGAAACACAGTAAAAAAGCAGTATGAAGGTAAGCATTATTCAGGAACCAACAAGAATCAAAATCCAGCTTAAACTGGCTGAAGAACAAAAGGAAAAGTATTGGCTCACGTGACAAAGTCCAGCAGTAGAACAGCCTGTCAAGCGTGGTTGGATCTAGGAGCTCAAGTGATCTCTTTCAGGCTTACTTTCTCCTCAAGTCTCAGCTCTGCTTTCTTCTCTCTTCTTTCTCAGGTAGGCACATTCTTCATGCCTGCCCCAAACCAATCACTCAGGCCTGGGTATAGAATATGTTTATTAACTCACTTGGGTAATACACCTTGCTCCTGGTGATCTGAGGCTATTAGCTTTACATAAACTTCTTGAAACCTGAGGTACAGGGTTAATTCTCCTAAAGAAAATGGCTGTTCTGATGCCAGAAGAAAGGGACATGGGTTTTAGGCAGGCAAAAATGACAGGTGTTGGCCCTGGCAGAACAAAACACAGTTCTGAATCTTTGGAGAAGGAAAGTTGCAGATACAGAAAATAAGGAAAAAGTAGTATAAAGTGGTAAGATTTATTTTTAGCAGAAAAAGATCTGTTGATACACATCCTTTTTTAAAAGTGTTAAATAGGAACTCAGAGTAGAGCATACATTAGTAAAAATGCTTCTTTTACCCATTCATCTATGCAAATTTCTGTCGTATTTATGTAATGGTTTTTTGTTTTCACTTAACCTTACAACAGACATTTTATGTTCTTTAATAAGCATCTTTTAAGATAATTTTTTCTTAAAGTAATACATGCATATTCTTAAGCTACTTCTTTAAGGATAGCTTTGTTTGTAATGACTTCATATGCTTAAGATATTGACTGTTGAAAAAGTTACACAAGCTTTCTACAAGTTTGCATATAGTTTTTTCAAAAGTCTACTTGAGTTACTGTTGTGCCTTTAAAATGAATACAATTGCTTTATTGAAATTTGAAGAGCTAGTGAGACCTAAGGAACAGGAAGAAGATTTAGGAGATGGTAAGTTCCTGAGATATCCCTACAGAGTGAAAATCTGTCATCTTCAGAGGAATTTCAATTTGCTGTCTTTGACCTCAATATACCTGTCTTCACTGGAGTCCCTTTCCAGTTGCATAAATCTTACTGGTGGACACAAACATCAGCCTGCAAAGAAAAACAACCAGTTTTGCTAAGTATAGAGCTTACAAGATTTTTTTCTCCTTATTTCTCAACTAGCTAAGCAGATGGAAAGATGCATTTTTCACAAATAGGTCCACTGATGATTACTAAAATTCTTGAAGTGCTTCACTGTTTCATTAGATGTTACTAGATTATTTCTTACTGTAGATGGTTTTGGTTGAGTTAAAAGTTAAAGGTTTTTGTTTGAAAATTGACAAACATCTTTTTTTCCCTTTCTTAGGTGGGGTCTTTAAAATAGCTTCCTGGGCAGATCTTGTAAATGCTCATGTCGTGCCCGGCTCAGGAGTTGTGAAAGGCCTGGGAGAAGTCGGCCTGCCGCTGCACCGGGCATGCCTGCTTATTGCAGAAATGAGCTCTGCTGGCACCTTGGCTACTGGGAGCTACACTGAGGCAGCAGTAAGTGACAGAGGAGAGGGACTGGGGCAAGAGAGGCCAGGACTGAGACACTAGATGTTACAGGGAAAGAAAACACCTTCATTTGGGGTCTGTGGAATTGCTACCCAAAACAACAGATCAGCTGCTATTACTGTGACAGTGCATTAATACTAGTTGGCTAGAATGCACTGATGGTTAGTAGCCTTTTATGTCTTACAGCAGACACTAAAGAGATTTGAGTGGTGCTACAAGAGAAACACTGAAACACAGATACTGAGTCAAATAAGCATATGTGTCTGTATGTACCTGGCCTTTAAGAAGTTAAAGTACATTAGAGTTTTTCCCATCTCACCATGAGTTGAAATTGGAGAGCTTTTTTCCAGTTTCTTGGAATCTTCCTGAGTCACAAAGATGCACATTCTCATGACAGCAGCCCACGAAGTGGGTTGTCTTTTTCAATCTTTGATATTGATTGGCGTTCTACAGGAGAGCTCTTAACTAGAGTCCAGACACGGTATTTCGTCTAGTAACTCCTCATTATTAAAAATTCTCACGTGTGTGCTTAGTCGCTCAGTCGTGGTCAACTCTTTGCGGCCCCATGGACTGCAGCCCGCCAGGTTCCTACGTTCATGGGGATTCTCAGGCAAGAATGGGAGTGGGTTGCCATTCCCTTCTCCAGGGGATCTTCCCAACCCAGGGATCAAACCCAGGTCTCCCACATTGCAGGTGGGTTCTTTACCGACTGAGGCGCCAGGGAAGTTCTTACAGCACCGTACATGTTCTAATGTACCATAGCCAGCTCCACCCCCTGCACACCAGAACAAAATAAGAGATGGAGAATCATCCGGTCATAAAGTTCCTCTTCACATTCTCCTCTGGGCAGGTTTCATAGTTGGATAGTCACTTAGAAAGATGAGATGGATTTGCATATATTTTAAAGACTACTTTTTAAAGTAGTAGGAAGTTTTAATAAAATTTTCATTTTTACATGGGAATTTATTTTTCATATTTCAAAGGTTGTGGAACTGTGAAAAACTCACATGGCCCTAGGGCCAGGTTTTAAATAACCCCACCCTTGATTTGACCATGAATGTCTGTGATTTCCCAGCGGTCTTAGCAGAGGGTCCGTGAGTCAGTGTTAATGTTTGGCATTCTGGATCTGGCTCAAGGACAATACATGAATTATTGGTAGGTGGTAGTACTTAGTAGCAAGAATGAAACAGTCTGGGCCTCAGGGAAGAACCAAATTAGAAAGTTAGGCAGGGGGAAAAAGAAAGTTAGGCAGACCTAGGGAATCGCCTAAAGATGTGAGGTAATGGAAGAGAAATTGTGGAGGCAGTGTTAAAGTATAGGGAAAGCTGTGGAGGTAAGATTTCTTCAGCTAGCTCTTTATAGCACAGCTGTTTTTATGTGGTGGCTGTCCTTGGATATCTGTGCAGATGGGCAGTAAGACTTCAGTGTAGCTTTATATCATTATAAATGTATTCTAGGGTATGATTTATATCCTTTTTGGAAGTAGGTAGGTCCCTAAACATTATTAAAAATAGGTAATAATGGAGCAACTAGATTTTTGATGCAAATAGTATAGGATTTTTAGTGTTTTTAGTGTTTGCTTATGGGAGAAGGTGATAGGAGGAGTTATTTTAGGGTCTTAGTGGAGCAAGTTATGTAGATTCATATCTAAGATTACCTGTTTAGATATGAGTTTAATATGACATGAGAAAATGCATTTATAAGATAGCAAAGTTTCTTACATTTGGTGTGGTTAACTGCTGTCTTGTCATTTGCTTATTACATTCCATTCAGGTGAAAATGGCTGAAGAACATTCTGAATTTGTGGTTGGTTTTATTTCTGGCTCCCGAGTAAGCATGAAACCAGAATTTCTTCACTTGACTCCAGGAGTTCAGTTAGAAGCAGGAGGTAAGCCTATTGATTGGTAATGATTCCTCTAAAATGCTTCTTTTTCCAAGTCAGCAAAATAAAACCTAGATGTACAAAAATAGCTTGCAGTCTAATTTTAGGATGAAAATCTAGAAGGTTACTTTTTATTGTAGTATGCCTAGAAACTGATAATTGTTTCCCAACTGATATTTTTAACATACTGCCAAAAAACAGGTGTTCTATGCTCAAGGAGGAATCCTCTAAACAGAATCAGACATTTGTTTAGGACTTTGCAGAATCTTTGTTGTGCTAATGTTTATTGTGACTTTTCAGTGTGGACATACATGGTTCTGTCATGTCTTCCAAACTTATCTGAACACATAACACTTTTAGCAGTCTTAGAAATACAATTGCAGTGGCTGAAAAACTGCGAACTTTCTCACTGATAGTCTTGAGTTAATAAAGGAATGATCTAGGTTAATGTCCTATGGAACTCAATAAAGCTGCTTTTTTGTGTTAGCTTTTTATTGAGATATAGTTGATTTACAATGTTGTGTTTATTTCTGCTGTACGGAAAAGTGATTAAGTTATAGGTGTGTGTATGTGTGTATACTGCTGTTGCTGCTAAGTCGCTTCAGTCGTGTCTGACTCTCTGCGACCCCATAGACGGCAGCCCACCAGGCTCCCCGTCCCTGGGATTCTCCAGGCAAGAACACTGGAGTGGGTTGCCATTTCCTTCTCCAATGCATGAAAGTGAAAAGTGAAAGTGAAGTCGCTCAGTCGTGTCTGACTCCTAGCGACCCCATGGACTGCAGCCTACCAGGCTCCTCCATCCATGGGATTCTCCAGGCAAGAGTATTGGAGTGGGGTGCCATTGCCTTCTCCCAGGTGGTGCTAGTGGTAAAGAAGCTGCCTCCCAATGCAGGAGATGTAAGAGACTCAGGTTCGATCCCTGGGTTGGGAAGATCCCCTGGAGGATGGGATGGCAACCCAGTCCAGTATTCTTGCCTGGAGAATCTCATGGATGGAGGAGCCTGGTGGCTGCAGTCCATGGGCTCACAAAGTGTCAGACATGACTGAAGCGACTTAGCATGCATGTGTGCATGTGCATAAAATGACAATTTTACCTCTTCCCTTCCAATTTGGATACCTTTTCTTTCTCTTGTCTGATTTCCAATACTGTGTTGAATAGAAGCGATGAGAGTTGGCATCCTTGTCTTGTTCCAGATTTTAGCAGGAAGGCTTTCAGCTTTCCACCATTGCTCTTTTTCTGCACCTATTGAGATGATCATGTGACTGTGCTTTGTCAATGTGGTGTATTATGTTGTTTTCGTATATTGTACCATCCTTGTGATCCTGAAGTGAATCTAACTTGGTCTTGGTGTATGATCTGTTTTATGTTTGTTGAATTGGGTCTGCTAATATGTTTAGAAATTTTGCATCTATATTCGTCAAAGGTATTGACCTGTAGTTTTCTTTTCTGGTATCCTTGTCTGGTTTTGGTGTCAGTGGGATGGTGGCTTCATAAAACATCTTTGAGTGTTCCCTCCTCTTCAGCCTTTTGGAAGAATTTGAGAAACATCTGTGTTAAGTTTTTCTTTATATGTTTGGTTGAATTCACCTGTAAAACCACATGGCCCGTAAGTTTTGTTTGTTGGGAGGTTGTTTTTTTTTTTTTAATTACAGATTCTCTTTCACTTCTAGTGCCTGTTCACATTATCTGTTTCTTCTTAATTCAGTTTTGAAGAGCTGTATATTTTCATCTCTTCTAGGTTGGCAAATTTGTTAGCATAGAGTTTATAATATTGTCCTACGGTTTTTGTATTTCTGCTGTATTAGTTGTTATTTCTCCTTTTTTATTTCTTATTTGGGCTCTTTCCTTCTTAATAATCCAGGCCAGAGGTTTGTCAGTTTTGTTTAACCAAGTCTTGGTTTCACTGATTTTATCTATTGTTTTTTAATCCATTTCATATTTTTCCTCTCAGATCTTTATTATTTCCTTCTGCTGACTTAGGCTTTGTTTGTTCTTTTTTCTAATTCTTGTAAGTAGTAGGTTCTGCTGTTTGAGATTTTGAGGAAGGCTTATATTGCTATGAACTTCCCTCCAAGAACCCCTTTTGCAGCATCCCACAGATTTTGAATGATTGTGTGTAAAGTCCATGTAATTGTTTTTTTCTCATTTCTTCTGTGGTTGATTTTTGTTTCATGCTGTGTAGTCAGAAAGATTCTTGAAATAATTTCTACTCTCTTTACCATTTAAATTTGTTCAGGCTTTTTTTGTGTGTGTGCCCTGGTATCTGGTCAAGCCTAGAGAGTGTTGCACTTGAAAAGAATGTGTAATGTTCTGAAAGTATCAGTTCAGGCTAACTATCCTATTGTATCATTTAGGATCTCTGTTGCCTCACTGACTTTCTGTCTACAAGATCTGTCCATTGTTGTGAGTTTGGTGCTAAAGTCTCCTGTTAGTATTTATGTATTTAGGTGCTCCTATATTCAGTTCAGTTCAGTTGCTCAGTCGTGTCCGACTCTTTGTGACGCCGTGAACTGCAGCACACCAGGCCTCCCTGTCCATCACCGACTCCCGGAGTTTACCCAAACTCATGTCCATTGAGTCAGTGACGCCATCCAACCATCTCATCTTCTGTCGTCCCTTTCTCCTCCCACCCTCAATCTTTCCCCAGCATCAGGGTCTTTTCAAATGAGTCAGTTCTTCGCATCAGGTGGCCAAAGTATTGGAGTTTCAGCTTCAACATCACTCCTTCCAATGAATACCCAGGACTGATCTCCTTTAGGAAGGATGAGTTGAATCTCCTTGCAGTCCAGGGGACTCTCAAGAGTCTTCTCCAACACCACGGTTCAAAAGCATCAGTTCTTCGGAGCTCAGCTTTCTTTATAATCCAACTCTCACATCCATACATGACTACGGGAAAAACCATAGCCTTGACTAGATGGACCTTTGTTGACAAAGTAATGTGTGCTTTTGAATATGCCATCTAGCTTGGTCATAACTTTCCTTCCAAGGAGTAAGCGTCTTTTAATTTCGTGGCTGCAATCACCATCTGTAGTGATTTTGGAGCCCCCCGCCCCAAAAAGTCAGCCACTGTTTCCCCATCTATTTGCCATGAAGTGATGGGACCGGATGCCATGATCTTCATTTTCTGAATGTTGAGCTTTAAGCCAACTTTTTCACTCTCCTCTTTCACTTTCATCAAGAGGCGCTTCAGTTCCTCTTCACTTTCTGCCATAAGGGTGGTGTCATCTGCATATCTGAGGTGACTGATATTTCTCCTGGCGATCTTGATTCCAGCTTGTGCTTCCTCCAGCCCAGTGTTTCTCATGATGTACTCTGCATATAAATTAAATAAGCAAGGTGACATTATACAGCCTTGACATACTCCTTTTCCTATTTGGAACCAGTCTGTTGTTCCATGTCCAGTTCTAACTGTTGCTTCCTGACCTGCATACAGATTTCTCAGGAGGCAGGTCAGGTGTTCTGGTATTCCCATCTCTTTCAGAATTTTCCACAGTTTATTGTGATCCACACAGTCAAACGCTTTGGTGTTGTCAATAAACCAGAAATAGATGTTTTTCTGGAATTCTCTTGCTTTTTCCATGATCCAGCAGATGTTGACAATTTGATCTCTGGTTCCTCTGCGTTTTCTAAAACCAGCTTGAACATCTGGAAGTTCACGGTTCACTTATTGCTGAAGCCTGGCTTGGAGAATTTTGAGCATTACTTCACTAGCGTGTGAGGTGAGTGCAGTTGTGCGGTAGTTGGAGCATTCTTTGGGATTGGAATGAAAATTGACCTTTTCCAGTCCTGTGGCCACTGCTGAGTTTTCCAAATTTGCTGGCATATTGAGTGCAGCACTCTCACAGCATCATCTTTGAGGATTTGAAATAGCTCAGCTGGAGTTCCATCACCTCCACTAGCTTTGTTCGTAGTGATGCTCCTATTCTTAGGTGCATGCATATATGTTGACAGGAGTAAATATCTTCTTCTTGGAGTGCTTATCATTATATAGTGTCCTTTATCTTCCTTTGCAGCCTTTGGTTTAGAGTTTGTTTTGTCTGCCACAGGTATTGTACTTTCTTGTCATTTCCATTTTCAGGAAATATCTTTTCCTATTCAGTCTGTGTGTCTTTTGCCCTAAAGTGGGTCTCTCATAGGCAACATGTTGCATGCTGGTTTTTAATCCAGCTTTCCACTCTGCATCTTTTGATTAGAGCAGTTAGCCCATTGACATTTAGGATAATTACTTTTTTTTTTTTTTTACTGGAGTATAACTTCTTTACAATGTTAGTTTCTGCTGTACATCAGTGTGAATCAGCCATATGTATACATATATCCCTTCCCTCTTAAGATTCCCTCCCACCCCTCTCGATCATCACAGAAGCAAGGTCAGTATTCATAGGTGTATTTATTGCCATTTTAAACCTTGCTTTCTGTATTTGCTTTTTCCCCTTTTTCCTTTTGCAGTTTGGTGATTTCCTTTTATTTTATGCTTTTGTGCTCTTTTTGTGAATCTATTTTGTTTTTGACTTGTGCTTACCCTGTTTTTCAAGTATGTTAACCCCTTCATATATCTACTTACTTTAAACTGGTCATCATAGACTCAAACACATTCTGAAAAAAAATCTACATTTTAATCTCCTCCCTCATTTTATCATTTTGATGTCCTCTTTCACATCTTCATATTTATCCTTTTGCTGTTCATTGTGGTTATTGTAACCTTCACACAGGATTTTTTTTTAATCTGTATACCAGCTTTATTTAAGTGATTTACTTTTTGACTAATTTTCTTTTACTATAACTTTTCTATTTAGGGAAGACCTTGCAGTATTTCTTTCATAATAGGTTTAGTATTACTGCCTTCTTTTTTTTGCTTGTCTGAGAAATTCTTTATCTCTGCTTTTATCTGAATGATAATGCTGTTGGCTAGAGTATTCTAGGTCATAGATTTTTCTCTTTCAGGACTTTGAATATATATTTTGCTACTCCCTTCTGGCCAGCAGTATTTCTGTAATCAGCTGATTGTTTTTCTCTTACTGCCTTTAAAATGCTAACTTTTGCCATTTTAATTATGTCTTGGTGTAGCTCTGTTTGGGACCCTCTGTGCTTCCTGTACCTGGATATATTTCCTTCTTTAGTTTGGGAAGTTTTCAGAAATACTTTAAAATATATTTTCAGTCCCCCTTCTTCCCACCAGGAGGGTGTGGAAGCCTTTGGTCTTTCACGGTTCCCTCCAAGGGGTGCAGGTCCTGTCCAGATTCCCTTCTTTTTTTTTTGGTCCTACCTGGTTATGTGGAGATTCTTTTTGTCCTTTCAGAAGTGTGATGTCCTCTGCCAGCATTCTGTAGGTATTCTGTGAGACTTGTTCCATGTGTAGATGTATTTTTTGATGTATTTGTGGGAGGAGGCGAACTTGACATTTCTTCCATCTGGATCACTCTGGTT
Source organism: Budorcas taxicolor (assembly GCF_023091745.1). Taxonomy (NCBI): domain Eukaryota; kingdom Metazoa; phylum Chordata; class Mammalia; order Artiodactyla; family Bovidae; genus Budorcas; species Budorcas taxicolor. The sequence continues at coordinate 133,702,066 of NC_068910.1, forward strand.
TGAATGGGGAAGAAATGGTGATCTGGAAATATTTTTCCTGAATTAGTTATTGTATGAGAAACCTTGCTTATCACAAGTATGGGAGTTTATTCCACTTTCTGTCTCTTTCCTTAAGACTGGAACTGTGAACATCTGGTTCTCAGCAAAACTGTTTAAGATGCAAGCAGTTCTGCTTCTTAGAGTATGGAGAATGTTTGTGTACGTGCCAGCCCATGTTTCCACACCCAGAGGTGGGGCTTCCGAGGTGGTGCTGGCGGTAAAGAACCCACCTGCCAATCAGGAAGCATAAGAAACATGGGTTCAATCTCTGGCTCAGGAGGATTCCCCTGGAGAAGGGAATGGCAGCCCACTCCCGTATTCTTGCTTGGAGAATCCTATGGACAGAGGAGCCTGGTGGCTACAGTCCATAGGGAAACAAGTCTTACATGACTGAAGTGACTTGTATATGTGCTTGCTGCTTGTTATGTTTCCTAAGGTAATCTAGAGTTACCTTTTTTACAACCCCTTAGTGTATCCTAGTTACAATTGGGCTGTAATATGTTCAGTCATTTCACTGTGGATACACTTGAACTTTTTATAAACTTAACATTGTTGTACATATATTTTGCACATGTAGGGTATTTGGAATACTTTTATTAGGCTAGAAACCCTTTGAGGATGAGATCTCTTTCTGAAGAATGCATATACTCTAGCACAGTACCCCTGTGCATCATAAATGTTCTATAAATACACAAGTGTTGACAGGATGGATAAATACACTATATAGGAGCAGATGCAAGAATTGGTGTTTCTGTGGATGGAATGATAATATTGAGAACATAATGAATGAGACTATAGATTTGGTAAAGCTTAGTTGCTTTTAAATCCTGAAATACTTCAACTGTTGGATACCTATTAACCTTGACAGAACTAATTATTTTTTATAAACAACACTTAAAATGAAAGTCATCCTTTTTGGGGTTTTGCTTTCAGTTAAGTAGTTTAAACAAAAAACATTGCAGGTTAACCAAAAACAAAAAAAACGTAGATGGTCCTCTGGGACTAGAGAATAGTGAAGGTGTCTGCTGTTTTTCAAGTTTCACATAGGTTTTATATACCACAGAGTAGGCCTCAGCAGAATGACTATTAAGACCTATTTAAGACTTGATAATAGTTGCCTTGATTTAGGTTATACCAGAATGGTCTAGTGGTTTTCCCTACTTTCTTCAATTTCAGTCTGAATTTGGCAATAAGGAGTTCATGATCTGAGCCACAGTCAGCTCCTGGTCGTGTTTTTGCTGATTCTATAGAGCCTTCTCCATCTTTGGCTGCAAAGAATATAATCAATCTGATTTCGGTATTGACCATCTGGTGATGGCCATGTGTAGAGTCTTCTCTTGTGTTGTTGGAAGAGGGTGTTTGCTATGACCAGCGCATTCTCTTGGCAAAACTCTATTAGCTTTTGCCCTGCTTCATTCTCTACTCCAAGGCCAAATTTGCCTGTTACTCCAGGTACTTCTTGACTTTCTACTTTTACATTGCAGTCCCCTATAATGAAAAGGACAGCTTTTTGGGGTTTTAGTTCTAGAAGGTCCTATAGGTCTTGAAGACCATTCAACTTCAGCTTCTTCAGCATTACTGGTTGGGGCAAAGACTAGGATTACTGTGATATTGAATGATTTGCCTTGAAAATGAACAGAGATTATTCTGTCATTTTTGAGATTGCACCCACGTACTGCATTTCAGACTCTTTTGTTGACTATGATGGCTACCCCATTTCTTCTAAGGTATTCTTGACCACAGTAGTAGATATGATGGTCATCTGAGTTAAATTCGCCCGTTCCAGTCCATTTTAGTTCACTGATTTTCGTAAAATGTCAGCATTCACTCTTGCCATCTCCTGTTTGACCTCTTCCAGTTTGTCTTGATTCATGGACCTAATATTCCAGGTTCCTATGCAATATTGTTCTTTACAGCATTGAACTTTACTTCCATCACCAGTCACATCCACAACTGGGTGGTGTTTTTGCTTTGCTCCATCTCTTCACTCTTTCTGGAATTATTTCTCCACTGATCTCCAGTAGCATATTGGGCACCTACCGACCTGGGGCGTTCATCTTTTTGCCTGTTCATATTCTTCATGGGGTTCTCAGGGCAAGAATACTGAAGTGGTTTGCCATTCCCTTCTCCAGTGGACTGCGTTTTGTCAGAACTCTCCACTATGACCCGTCCATCTTGGGTAGCCCCACACGGCATGGCTCATAGTTTCACTGAGTTAGACAAGGCTGTGGTCCATGTGATCAGATTGGTTAGTTTTCTGTGATTGTGGTTTTCAGTCTGTCTTCCCTCTGATGGAGAAGGATAAGAGGCTTACAGAAGCTTCCTGATGGGAGAGACTGACTGAGGGGGAAGTTGGGTCTTGTTCTGATGGACAGGGCCAAGTTCCCTCCATGTCATTTGACCCAAGGCCAAATTACGGTGGATGTAATGAAGATAATGGCAACCTTCTTCAAAAGGTCCCATGGCACTGCTACACTTGGTGACCCCCCACCGTGCAGCAGGCCACCACTGACCCATGCCTCCACCAGAGACTCCTGGGCAAGTCTGTGTCAGTCTCTTGTGGGGGTCACTGCTCCTTTCTTCTGGTGCTCACAACGTTCTGTTTGTCCCCGCCAAGAGTTTGCTTCCCAGTCCTGTGTAAGTTCTGGTGGCTCTATGGTGGGGTTAATGGCGACCTCCTTCAGGAGGGCTTATGCCATACCCAAGGCTGCTGTACCCAGCCAATGTGGCAGTCCACTGCTGACCCGTACCTCCTCAAGAGACACTCAAACACAGTTCTGTCTCAGTCTCTGGGTCCTGGTGTGCACCAGGTATGTTTGAGCCCTCTGAGCATCTCTGACGGGTATGGGGTTTGATTCTAAATGCAATTTCGCTCCTCCTACCATCTTGCTGGGGCTTCTCCTTTGCCCTTGGACATGGGGTATCTCCTCAAAGTCACTCCAGCGCCTACCATCTTGCTGGGGAAATAGCTGGAAAACAATAGACGCGAAAGGCGAAAAGGAAAGATATATCCATTTGAATACAGAGTTCCAAAGAATACCGAGGGGAGATAAGAAAGCCTTCCTCAGTGATCAATGCAAAGAAATAGAGGAAAACAAAAAAATTGAAAAGACTAGAGATCTCTTCAAGAAAATTAGAGATACCAAGGAAACATTTCACGCAAAGATGGGCACAATAAAGGACAGAAACGGTAGTTGAGCTATTGTAAATCCTGAAAGATGATACTGTAAAAGTGCTATACTCAATATGCCAGCAAATTTGGAAAACACAGCAGTGGCCACAGGACTGGAAAAAGGCAGTTTTCATTCCAATCCCAAAGAATGCTCAAACTACTGCACAATTGCACTCATCTCACACGCTACTAAAGTGATGCTCAAAATTCTCCAAGCCTGGCTTAAACAGCACGTGAACTGTGAACTTCCCAAAGTATAAGCTGGATTTAGAAAAGGCAGAGGAACAAGAGATCAAATTGTCAACATCTGCTGGATCATGGAAAAGCAAGAGAGTTCCAGAAAAACATCTATTTCTGCTTTATTGACTATGCCAAAGCCTTTGACTGTGTGGATCACAATAAACTGTGGAAAATTCTGAAAGAGATGGGAATACCAGAACACCTGACCTGCCTCTTGAGAAATCTGTATGCAGGTCAGGAAGCAACAGTTAGAACTGGACATGGAACAACAGACTGGTTCCAAATAGGAAAAGGAGTACGTCAAGGCTGTATATTGTCACCCTGCTTATTTAAGTTATATGCAGAGTACATCATGAGAAACGCTGGACTGGAAGAAACACAAGCTGGAATCAAGATTGCCAGGAGAAATATCATTCACCTCAGATATGCAGATGACACCACCCTTACGGCAGAAAGTGAAGAGGAGCTAAAAAGCCTCTTGATGAAAGTGAAAGAGGAGAGTGAAAAAGTTGGCTTAAAGCTCAGCCTTCAGGAAACTAAGATCATGGCATCTGGTCCCATCACTTCATGGCAAATAGATGGGGAAGCAGTGAGAGACTTTTATCTGCAGTAATTTTGGAGCCCCCCCCCCCCCCCCCCCCCCCACAAATAGTGACTGCAGCCATGAAATTGAAAGACGCTTACTCCTTGGAAGAAAAGTATGACCAACCGAGACAGCGTATTAAAAAGCAGAGACATTACTTTGCCAGCAAAGGTTTGTCTAGTCAAAGCTGTGGCTTTTCTGTTAGTCATGTATGGATGTGAGAGTTGGACAATAAAGAAAGCTGAGCAATGAAGAATTGATGCTTTTGAACTGTGATGTTGGAAAGGACTTGAGAGTCCCTTTGCTGCAGGGAGATCCAAGCAGTCCATCCTAAAGGAAATTAGTCCTGAATATTCATTGGAAGGACTGATGCTGAAGCTAAAACTCCAATACTTTGGCCACCTGATGCAAAGAACTGACCATTGGAAAACACTAAAGGCGGGAGAAGGGGACGACAGAGGATGAGATGGTTGGATGGCATCACTGACTCAATGGACAGAATTTGAGTAAACTCCAAGAGTTGGTGATGAACAGGGAGGCCTCACGTGCTGCAGTCCCTGTGGTCTCAGAGTCAGACACGACTGAGTGACTGAAGAGTTGCTGTAGTAACTTGATGGACTTCTCAGGTGGATGAGTGGTAAAGCATCCACCTGCCAAGCACGTTCAACCCCTAGGTCAGGAAGGTTCCCCTGGAGAAGGAAATGTTCACCCGCACCAGTATTCTTGCTGGGAAATCCCATGGACAGAGGAGCCTGGACGACTGCAGTCCATCCAGTGATGGAAGAGGTGGACACAACTTAGCCACTAAATAAGAAAGTACTTGACAGTTTTTATTTTAAACTCTATATTTGTGCTAAACATTTTGTGAGTAGGTTGGATTTGGATTCCTAGCCCTTATAGTATCTTTAGACAAATCACTTCCCTTGTTTAAGTCTCATTTTCTTGATCTGTAAAATGTGGATAACAACACTGAACCTCAGTGTTTGGTCCCATGATAACAATAACTCTGAACCTCAGAGCTGTTGAAAGGCTTAAATGAGATAATGTGTGTAAAGTACTTAGCACATTGTCTTGGCATAAAGTACTTGGCTTGTTAGTAATATTTATTGGAAGCTGCCATAGTTTTTCAAGTAGATAGTACAGTTAGGATCTGGGATTTTTAAAGCATCTTGGATTTGAAAGATAATGATATGCCACTTATCAGAAGGCTTCTGGAACAGCAGAATTTAAAAGGAAGGAAAAAATGGGGTTCTGGTTCAAGATGGCAATGTAGGCTAATCTTGAGCCAACCTCCTCCCAGACATGCTGAGTCTGTAACTACCTGCGTAACAGTTTCCTCTTGATAAAACCTAAGAGCTGTCTGAGCACTGTACATTAAGCAAACAAGAAAAACCATCTTGATATTGGGTCCTCACCCCTGGTATGGAGACGCAGATGCAAAGTGGAACTCAAAACCCAGAGCTTTTTCTGAGGAGCAAAGGGTTTTAACTACACATCGGGCATCCCAACTTTTTTAAAACCTGGACCTGAGAGATGAGCCCCAAAAACATCTAGCTCTGAAACCCAGTTGGGCTCGTGTCCACAAGACTCACAAGACTAGTAATCTGAGACTTACCTGGCTCAGGGCCCAACTCAGAGGCAGCCCATCCTCAGACTTGAAGTAAAGGCTCACTGCTAATATTTAAGAGTTGATCTAAGGGGTAGGCATCTAATTTAACACGTACCTCCAAGAGCTTGTGGGAATTCCCTCCAGGGATGGAGACCAGTGGGCATCATCTTCACGCTATCCCTTTGCTGAACTGCTGATGAACACCATTATCTCCTGGAAGGAGTGTTTACATGTCCCCTGATATTTACAGCTGCTGCCCAAGGAACACCCCTTGATTACTGGGCTCTGAAGGTCAGGAGATCTTATGTTTGGTCCCATGATAATAAGAGCTGTAGAGACAGTACTTGGCACCCCCAAACACTGCACAGATAGCACCCACAAAGAGGGTGTGTGAAAGAGGCCTGTGGGGCAGATATCTAGTGGCCCTGTGGAAATCCTCTCAGGGAAAAGAGGCTGTGGACACAATCATTGTGCTGTCTCTCTGCCACATTCCAGCTCACTGTTATCTCCCAAAAAGGAACTTACTTACATCCCTGATTGGGACCCTGGTTTTTACAGCTTCCATTGAGGGATATATTTGAATGGGCTGGTTCTTGTGACCAGTGAGGGTTACACTTGCAGGTTTCACTGAACTATCATCAACAGAGAGGGAGTTCTTAAATAGCCACCACCCCTAGGACACAGCAGGAGGCAGCAGACCCAGGAGCTCAGCCTTTGTGTTAAAGACGGTGCTTTCAGGAGCGCATAATCTGCTGGACACCATCTTTGTGCTCTCCTTGTGCCTCACTGCAGCTGTTATCACCTAAAAAAGAACTTACCTGGGGGCCAGCAGGACTTAATGCTTGCAGTCCTGCAGGACTGTGTATTTGCAAACTTCAAAAGATTTTGCCAGGGGTGGAGACAAAGTGGTAAAGTAGAAGGACTTAAGCTCACCTCTCACAAAAACACCAGAATCACAACTAACTGCTGAACAACCATCAACAACAAAAAGACACGAACCTACCAAAAAAGATATTCTACACCTGAAGATAAAGAAGGAGCCACAAATAGATGGTAGGAGGGATGCCTATACCTTAATTAAATCTCATACCTGCCAGGTGGGTGATAAATAAATAATTACACCACAGAGGTTTCCCATAGGAGTGAGTTCTGAGCCCCACATGAGGCTCCCCAGCCTCCTTTTCCTGACGCTAGACAATGAGCCCCAGAGTATTTGGCTATGAATGGAGGCACAAACTGATACAAGAAATGTCTAGTGAAAAGCTGGAGGACTTCCCTGGTGGTCCATTGGTTTCGATTCTGAGCTTCCACTGCAGGGGTCGGTGGGCTTGAGGGCAGCAGCTCCATAGGACTGGGGAAACAAACTCCACTCCTGGGGGCACACACAAGGTTTCACATGCACTTGGACCCAGAGGAAGCAATGACTCCGTAAGAGCCTGGGACCGACCTACGCGTGGATCTTGGAGGGTCCCCGGGAGAAGGTGCAGGTTGGCTGTGGCTCACTGTGGGGGCAAGTTAACTGGTGGCCAAGTTTGCAGGAAATATTCATCAGTGTGAGCTCTCCCAGAGGTCACCGTTTTGGCAAGGCCTGGCCCCAACAACAGCCTGTAGGCTCCAGTGCTGGGTTGCCTCAGGCCAAACAACCTGCAGGGTCGAGACAGACTCAGCCATCAGCAAACAGGCTGCTTAAAGTCCTCCTGACCCCACAGCTACCTGGAAACATACTTCTCGAGATAGCCCTGCTCACCATACATAAGACCCAGCTCCACCTGCCAGTGGGCAGGCACCCATCTCTCCCACGAGAAGATCTGCATGACCCCTGGAGCAACCTCAGCCACCACAGTATGGACACCAGAAGCAAGAGCTACAGCAGTCCTGCAGTCTGAAGAAAACACCACAAACACAGAAAATCAGACAAAACCAGATGGCTAAGAAATGCATTCCAGATGAAGGACCAAAACCTAAGAACAACAACTGAGTGAAGATAGGCAATCTACTTTAAAAAGAATTCAGAGTAATGATATCAAAGTAAAGCTGATCCAATACCTCAGAAAGCATGGGGGCACAAGCTGGTGCAAGACTTGTTTAATAAGGAGCTAGGAGACTTCCCGGGGGGCCCGGCAGGTTAGAGTCTGTGCTCCCAGTGCAGGGGTCATGGGTTCGGTCTCTGGTTGGGGAATTACGATGCATGGTATAGCCCAAAAGAACAAAAAAAAGCTTTTAAGAACAAACAGATGGAAAATGCATAGAAATCAGTAGCAGATAAATGAGGCAATAGAACAAATGGAACAAACTGAAAAGTTAGTGGAAATCATTGCTGTGAACAAGAAGGAAGAAACATGAAGGAGACCTTTGGAACAACAGTAAATGCACCAACATTCACATTATATGGTCCCAGAGGGAGAAAGAGAGAGAACCTTAGAAAACATTTTAAGAGAGAATGTCCAAAAACTTTCCCCAAATGGGAAAGGAGACACTCAAGTCCAGGAAGCACAGAGTCCCATACAGGATAAACCCAAGGAGGAACACACTGAGACATTAATCAAACTAAAGAGAACATATTAAAAGCAACAAATAGCATAAAAGGGAATCCCCGTAAGATTATCAGCTGATTTTTCAGCAGAAATTCTGCAGGGCAGAAGGGAGTGGCATGATACATTTTAAACGATGAAAGATTAAAAACCTACAACCAAGAATACTCTACACAGGAAGGCACTTATTCACGTTAGAGAAATCAAAAGCTTTACAGTATTCAGCACCATCAACACAGCTTTACAACAAATGCTAAAGAAACTTCTCTAGATGGAAAAGAAAAGGCCCCAACTAGAAACAAGAAAATTATGAGTGGGGAACTCACCAATAAAGGCACCCATAAAGATAGGGAGTCATCCACATACAAATCTGATATCAAAACCAGCAATCATGAAAAGAGTGCAAATGTAAGATATTAGAAATGCATTTGAAATTGAGACAACTTAAAACAATTTTGTGTGTGTGTGTGTATATATACACACACATATATATATAGAGAGAGTGCTATATAAAACCTCATGTTAATGGCAAACCGAAAATCTACAGTAGATACACACAAAAGGAAAAGGAATCCAAACACAACACTAAAGATAGTCTTCAAATCACAAGAGAACAAAAGAAGGTGGCCTATGAACAAAAACAAATCCAAACCAATTAACAAAATGGCAGTATGAACATACATATCAATAATTAAAGTATAAGTGTAAATGAATTAAATGCTCCAACCAGAAAACACAGACTGCTTGAATGCATACGAAAGAATAGAAGTTACTACAGACCCCACAGAAAGTCAAAGGCTCATGAGAGACTACTACAAGCAATTATATGCCAATGAAATGGACACTCTAGAAGAAATGGTCAAATTTTTAGAAAGATATAAACTCCCAGGACTGGACAAGTAAGAAACTGAAAATATGAAAGACCAACCACAAGTACTAAAATTAAAGCTGAATAAAAAAACTCCCAACAAAAATCCATGACCAGATGGCTTGGCTTCATAGTTGAGTTCTATCAAATTTAGAAAAAGTTACCTGCCCTTCTGAAATGATTCCAAAAAAACTGCAGAGAAAGGAACACTCCCAAATTCATTCTATGAGGCCGCCAATCACCCGATACCAAAATCAGACAAAGATACCACAAAAAATTAAATTACAGGCCAGTATCCCAATGAACGGAGAAGGCAATGGCACCCCACTCTAGTACTCTTGCCTGGAAAACCCCATGGATGGAGGAGTCTGGTAGACTGCAGTCCATGGGGTCACTAAGAGTCGGATACGACTGAGCAACTTCACTTTCATGCATTGGAGAAGGAAATGGCAACCCACTCCAGCGTTCTTGCCTGGAGAATCCCAGGGACGGGGGAGCCTGGTGGGCTGCCATCTATGGGGTCGCACAGTCGGACATGACTGAAGTGACTTAGCAATCCCAATGAATATAGGCACAAAAATCTTTAACAAAATACTAGCAAACTGAACCCAGCCATATATTAAAAGGATCATACACCACGACCAAGTGGGATTTATTCCAGGGATGCAAGGGTTTTTCAGTATCCACAAATCAATCTGTAATGTGACACCTCAACAAACTAAGAATGAAAACCATATGATCATCTCAATAGATGCAGAAAAAGCTTTATGATGAAGACTCTCCAGAAAGTGGGCATAGAGGGAACTACTTCCACATGTTAAAGGCCATGTATGACAAAATCACAGCAGTGAAAAGCTGAAAGCATTTCCTCTAAGACTGGGAACAAGGCAAGGATGTCCACTCTTGCCACTTTTATTCAACATAGATTTGAAGGTCCTAGCCGTGGCAATCAGAGAATGAATCTAGGTGCTTAATTGAGACCCCCTTCTCTCTGGGACACTGATAAGTCTTGGCATACCCTCAGTTACTGGGAGCTATTACAAATATAATAGGCTGCTTTGACAATCAGAAGATCTAAGAAACAACCAGGACCTAGGGAAGGGTTGAATGACAAGGTTCATCTCCTACATCAGGCTATTCCTTCAAGACTGGGAGAGACAAGTGTTTCATCTAATGCATAGAAACCAACCCAGAGAAAAGCAGAATGAAGAAACAGAGGCGTGTGTTCCAAGTGAAAGAACATGATAAAAGCCTCAGGGGAAAAAACCCTAATGAAATGGAGATAAGTAATTTACCTAATGATGAGTTCAAAGTAATGGTCATAAAGATGCTCCCCAAACTGCACTTCAATAGAGGTGGGACATCCTAGTCACAGAGCTGAGGAACACAGTAGCATAACTGAAAATAGCGTAGAGTGGTTCAGTAGGAGACCAGGTGGAGCAAAGGAACTTGAGGAAAAGGCAGTGGAACTTACCCAGTCACGACAGAAACCAAACAAGGAAAAAGTAAAGATAGCTTAAAAGACTTAACGGGACGCATCAGGCAGACTGACGTTCTCATCATCGGAGTCCCAAGAAGAAAAGATAGAGAAAAGGCTAGAAACTTACGTGATGAAATAATGGCTGAAAACTTCCCTATTCGAGGGAAGGAAATGGACATCCAGACGCAGAAAGCCCAGTGTTCCAGATGAGATGAGCCCAAAGAGACCCACATCAAGACACATCATAATTAAAAACACCAAAAGCTAAAGATAAGGAGAGAATCTTATAAGCAGCAAGAGAAAAACTTCTTATATACACGTGACCTCCACCATGAGACTATCAGCAGATTTTTCAGCAGAAACTTTGCAGATCAGAAAGCAGTGGCATAATGTAGCAGAAGTGTGAAGAAAAAAAAGCTTGTAACAAAGAACTCTACCCGGTGGAGTTACTCAGAATTGGAGAGTTTTCCAGATTAGCAAGTCTGAATGAGTTCAAGCATAGCTACACTGGCTCTACAAGAAATGTTAAAAAGACTTCTTTAGGCTGAAAAGAAAGGGTGCTAATTAGTAACAAGAAAACTTAGGAAAGAGTAAGTTTCACTGAAAAAGCAAATATATAGTCAAGGTAGTGAGTGCATCAACCCAGAGAAGGCAATCGCACCCCTCTCCAGTACTCTTGCCTGCAAAATCCCATGGACGGAGGAGCCTGGTAGGCTGCAGTCCATGGGGTTGCTAAGAGTCAGACACGACTGAGCGACTTCACTTTCGCTTTTCACTTTCATGCATTGGAGAAGGAAATGGCAACCACTCCAGTGTTCTTGCCTGGAGAATCCCAGGGACGGGGGAGCCTGGTGGGCTGCCGTCTATGGGGTTGCACAGAGTCGGACACGACTGAAGTGACTTAGCAGCAGCAGTGGATCAACCACTTAAAAGGTTGAGTCAAAAGTAGTGAAAATAATTACAACTATAGAATTAATAGCTAAAGAACATATAAGACAAAAAGATGTAAAATGTGGCATGAAAAACATAAAACTTTGTGGAGGGAATGAACATGTAGAGATTTAGAATGTAGTCAAACTTACCAACTGAAAATAGAATATATAATAAACCACATGGAAAGCACAATCCTATAGCAGACAAGCAGAAGATGAAGAGAAAGGAATCTAAGCATACCAGTAAAGAAACTCGTATGCAAGTGGAAGAAAACAACAGAAGTAAGAATAGAGACTCAGTAGATGCAGGAAAAGTATTTGACAAAATTCAACATCCATTTATGAGAAAGACTCTTAACAAAGTGGCTATAGCGAGAACTTAACATAAGTAAGACCACAGCCAACATCATACCAAAAAAGGTGAAAGGTTTTCCTCTAAAATCAAAAACACAACAGCAATGCCCACTTTTGCCACTTTTATTCAGGTTAGTTTTGGAGATCCTAGCCAGAGAAATTAATCAAGAAAAAGTGTAACAGAAAGTATCTGAATTGTAAAGGAAGTAGTACCGCTGTCACTATTTTTAGAAGACATATCACTATATATAAAAGCCCCGCAGACTCAAAAAGCTGTTAGAACTAATACACAGATTCACTTAAGTTACAGGATACAAAGTCAAAAATCTGTTGTATTTTTATACACTAACAATCAGAAATTAAGAAAACAATCCTGTTTACACCTGCATCAGAAAAAATACCTACAAGTAAATTTAACCAAGGAGGTGAAAGGCCTGTACACTAAAAACCATAAGACAGAATCATTTTTTAAGGACAATGAGCACACAAAGAAATGGAAAGATATTTCATGCTCATATACTAGAAGAATCTTGTAAAGATGTCTGAATTACCCAAAGCAAACTACAGATTCAGTGTAATCCCTACTAACAGTCCAATAGCACTTTTCACAGAAATAGAACAGAGTCCTAAAATTTCTTTGGAATGACAAAAGGCATCAAATAGCCAAAGCAGTCTGGAGAAAGAAGTATAAAACTGGAAGCATCACACTCCCTGATTTCAAATTATATTACAAAACATAAAAACAGATACCTAGATCAATGGAACAAAATAGCCCAGAAATTAACCCACACATACATGGTCAATTAATTTTTGAAAAGAGCCAAGAATATACAATGGGGATAGGACAGCCTCTTTAATAAAGTGGTGTTGGGAAGACTGATTAGCCACATGCAAAAGAATGAAACTGGACCACTGTCTTACACCATACACAAAACTTAATTCAAAATGGATTAAAGCCATGAGTGTAAAATCTGGAACCATACAGTTACTAGAATAAAACATATGTGGTAATCATCGCTACATCAGTCTTCTCAATGATTTTTTAAAAATCTGACTCCAAAACAACAAAAGCAGAAATGAACAAGTGGGACTTCATCAAACTTGAAAGCTTCCACAAGGCAAAGGAAATCAGCAAAATAGAAAGGCGACTTACTGAATGATTGTTCCCTGGTGGCTCAGATGGTTAAGAGTTTGCCTGCAGTGCAAGAGACCTGGGTTTGATCCCTGGGTTGGGAAGATCCTCTGGAGAAGGAAATGGCAATCCATTCCATATTCTTGCCTGGAGAATCCCTTGGACAGAATAGCCTGGCAGGCTATAGTCCTTGGGGTCACAAAGAGTTGGATACGACTGAGCAACTAACACTTTCACTTACTGAATGATAGAACATATTTCCAAATCATATGTCTGATAAGGGGTTAGTGTACAAACGTAAAGAATTCATACAGCTCAATAAGAACGACAGAACAATCAGATTAAAAAATTGGCAAAGGGGATTTCCCCGGTGGTCCAGTGGCCAAGACTGCATACTCCCAAAGCAGGGGGCCCAGGTTTGATCCCTGGTCAGGGAACTAGATCCCACATGTCCCAACTAAAGATCCCACATGCCCCAACCAAGACCCAGCACAGCCAAATAAATAAAAATAAACAATAGGTAAATATTTTTTAAATTGGCAAAGGATCTGAATAGACAGTTTTCAAGAAGAATACAAATGGCCAAAAAATGCATAAAAAGATGCTCAGCATCACTAATCATCAGGAAAATGCAAAGCAAAACCACAATGAGATACCACCTCCCACTTGTTAGAATGACTACTATCAAAGCTTTTTCTCTATGATCAGAAACAAAATAAGGATGCCCACTATCACAAGAAATAACAAGTGTTGGTGAGGATGTGGAGAAAAGGGAACTCTCGTGCACTGTATGTGAGAATGTAAATTGGTGCAGCTCCTATGGAAAACAGTATGGAGGTTCCTCAAAAAATTAAAAATAGAAAGACCATATGATCCAGCAGCTCCACTTCTGGGTATTTATCCAAAGAAAACAAAAACCCTGACTCGAAGAAATATCTGCACCCCCATGTTCACAGCAATAGTTACCACAGCCAAGACAGGGAAACCAGCTAAGTGCCCTTAGCTGGGTGAGCAGACGGAGAAGATGCAGTGTATACACACAGTGGAGTATCGCTCAGCTATTACAAAAGAAACTTAGGAGCTGTGACAGAATGGATGGATACCCTTGAGGGTACTATGCTAAGTGAGGTAAGTCAGAGAGAGACGAATACCGTGTATGATCCCTTATATATGTAAGCTAAGAACCAAAAGAACAAGCTCATAGACAAAACAGATTGGTTGTTCCCAGAGTTGTAGGGTGGGATGGATGGAATGGATGAAGGGAGTCAAAGGGTAGAGACTTGAAGTTACAGAGTAAGTCACGAGGATGTAATGTACAGCATGCCAAACTTGTTGCTGCTTGAAAGTTGTAAATCTTAAAAGTTCTTACCACAAGAAAAAAAAATTGTGGTTATATAAGGTAACAGGTGTTAACTAGACTTACTGTGATGATGTATCCAAATACTGAGTGTTTCCAAGTACATTCATAATGTATAATGTATCCAAATACTGTATCATGATGTACACCTGAAACTAATGTCATGTGTCAGTTACACTTCAGTGAAAAAAATTTCTTAAAAAAAAAAAGGCCGGAATTAAGAATTAGGATCTGTACATAATCTAAGCATTTGGTTAGAGTTGCAGGGAAAGCTTCACGCACGTGGTGATGATCAGGGCAGATGCCTTATGAGGACTTTTCCAACAGTGTGGCACTGTGATTCTAAAATGTATACTAAATAGTCTTAAAAAATAAATAGTCTTCAATTGTGAGGTAATTTTTATTGCATTGTATTTAGCATTGAACCTTTTAGGGCAAAATAATTTTTTTTTTTTTTTGGATACTGTTAAAGTGTAAATGCTCTAAAATTAGACATCAAAAAGGAATTGGTGAGCATGTTTCCACTGTGGAGGTCTCTGGCCAGTTTAAGAGTCTCTTCATCTGCCTTTATTCAGTTGCTGTGTAGAAGGGGCATGGTGAACAAGAGCATATTCCTATTTAAATCAGGTTAGATACTTCTCAGAAAGGTGACATTTCAGGTTTTTTTCATTTTCTGTATTAAACAGACTTCTGTGTGTTTGTAGGTGATAATCTCGGCCAGCAGTACCACAGCCCACAAGAAGTCATCGGCAAACGGGGCTCTGATATCATCATTGTGGGCCGGGGCATAATAGCATCAGCTAATCATCTGGAAGCAGCCGAGATGTACAGAAAAGCTGCTTGGGAAGCTTACTTGAGTAGACTTGCTGTTTGAGCCCCTTGGATATGCTTTTGGGGTGGCCCTGAAGATAGACACATGGACTCCTGAGATGCTACTGGCTTGAAGCAATAAGCGGCCTTTAATCCTGCTTGGATTTTTCCACGGGTCCGGTGTGGAACTGAAGTTACCACGGTCTACAGGAAATATTTAGTGACTTACGATCACTGCCCTGTCACTATAATCAGTTCCAGATTTCTTTTACTGAGACTGATGTTGGTTAGGCAATCAAACCCTATTCTGTTAGAATGTCACATTTGAGGACTGTGCCCCCCGCCTCCCCGCCCCCCACCATCTCCAGGTCAGACCTTTTGATTCTTTTAACTGCCGTGAGACAGAAATTTTATGTCATAAAGAGCCTAAAACCAGTACAACATCTCTGTGCCCTTTATTCTGTGTCTAATGTGGTACCCTAATAATATGTAAATTTTAGCCATTCTGCCTAAAAGTAATAGTCCAGGTGTCTAAATGGTGCTAGCTCCCAGCACTGCTACCGCTCACTCACTGGAGAGGGCCTGCTGGGGAAGCAGGAGATGAGCCCCTGAAGCCTGTGTCTGGCTTTCCTTTCAACATGAAGAGGGCTTCTCTATTACAAATGGAGCAGCTGCTCTTTCATTTATTTCAAAAGACAACAGTGTCAAGAGGGCTCAGGTTTCACTTGGAAGTTTGTCAGAAGATCCCACGTGATTGTCCCAAAGGGCATTGCTAGAGAGGGATGTTAGCCTTCAGATTCAGAAATAGAAAGGAGCCCAGCAACAGAGTTGAAGTTGGTAGTGACAACCACCTTGGGTTTCCACAGTGGTGAGGCTGAGCACATCCACCTTTCCTCACACATGCGGCAGTTAGGCAGCCCTCTTATTCTGGCCACAACTGCACTTTTTCGTAGAAATTCTCAGTTTCTGGATGATCCCTGTTCTCCAAAGAACTTGGTCTGTTCAGGAAGCATCTTAGAGGGGAGTGAAGGATGTGGGCTCAGATGATCATTTTGAAATGGCCCCATTTAAGGCTTATCTTTGAGTCTACACTTAATCGCCTCTGCCCTGAAGTCCAGTTCAGCTTCAGGTCGCGGTGCTGCAGCTCCAGAGAAGTCCCCTCTGGGAAAGGGAAATGGTCACAGAATAAGGTTGGAAGGAAATGGAAGAGGTGTGACCTCGGGGCTACTCTGGAGGAGCTGAAAGTTAGGAATTGTCTTCAAAGTCTTGGTGACCTCTAGGCTGAGAGGCCTATGCAGTGATGCGCTGAGATTCTTGCACTGCAGCACGCATCAGAATCACACAGAATCTCATTCAGCCAGATGCTGGCCCAGCGCCAGTGTTTCTGACTCTGGGTAGTTCTAGGACAGGACATGAAAGTTTGCACTTCTAACATGTTCTCCAGCAATGCTAATGCTGGTGCAGGGAGCACACTAGAGCATCACCGCCCTGGTTCGTCACATTTTTCTCCTGCAATAAGACGGTCTTGGGGTCTCCACCTCCTGCTGAGAAACCCACTCCTGCCGTAAGCAGTTCTGGTACTGAAGTTCACTCAGGGCCCTTCTCAGGGGTAATGAAGGGAATTCAGGAGCATAAAGAACGACCTGGGCCCCGCCATCAGAGATGGTTTTAGCAGACAGGAGATGAGGCCTGGAAATCTGCATTTGTAACAGATACTTCAGGTGATTTTGATGTTTCTCAAGACTAAGCCCAGCACAGACATTCTGGAATCATAAAACTTTGAAGCACAAATTGACTAAGACAAAGAAGAATTTGGCTGTCCAGGACCTGTGAGGGGGCTCTTCAGCCTAGAAGTATTTTCGAGGCATTTTTGACAGTTCAGCCCTTTTGTGGTCAAGGAGTATTGAGAACACCTGGCAGTAGTGAAGGATGTGGGGACAGCCCTCACAGGGCGCCCAGGACAACATCTGCGAGTAATGGGAGTGGGCGGTATGAGCACTGGCCTCTTCCTCCACTCCAGGTGATCAGTACAGCCAAGGGCAGCGGATGTGTGTGCCGCAGGAGCCTCAGAACCCTGGTCCTCTCCTCAGGTTAGAGCTATAGGCGTACAGACACTTCACAACCCGCTTGTGAGCAACACAGGCCCAGGGCTCAGACCCAGCTCACTCTCACCCATGCTGATGTGGACCGTCACCAGTCTCTGGAAAGCGGGCACCGGACGGTGCAGATGGCAGCCTGAGGACACATAGCTCACACTCACCTTCTGAACCTAATGCTGCTGGGTTCATGCAGGCAAGGCCCAGAAGCACCACCACAGTCTGCCAGGATCGCGAGAGAGGAGGACAGGTACGGGTTACTGTCTCCTTTGAGGTGGGTGGACACAGGAGCAAGAGTGGGGAGGCTCAGGCCTAGGATGCATGCTCATGTGTGCGCGCATCAGAGCACCATCTGGATGGCCTTTGCTTGAGAGGAGCTGAGGTTTCCGACAGCCCGTTCTGGTCGCCACAGTGCTGGCCCATAGATGCAGTCTGTGGGCCTCCTACCAACGATAGGACTGCTGCTACATGAGGGTCAAGTGCTGGCTGGGGGGTGGGGGTGGTGAAAGGGGACGAAAGAAGGTACCTGAGGAAATCCAGCAACCAGGGGAGGAAAGCAAAGAGAACCACCTGTGATAGGTGTAAGCTCTAAGAGCGCAGGGATTTCACCTTCTCAGTGCGGTAACTGGAGCAGGCCCAGCAAGTGCTTCTGAATGAAAGTGAGCATACGGCCTTCAGGGGAAGGGGGGCTGCCACAGGAAGCAGACCCACTACAGGATAACAAGAAGAGGATGACAGTTTCTGTGTGTTGGGGGGCCCTGGCGCAGGGTGGGGGTCGCTGAAATGAAGATTTCTGCCTTGATTTGAATGTGAAAATTGGGTGGAAAAGTTTCAAGATGGTATGATATTGAGAACTACATCTGTGGGCAGGAAGGTCAGGTGGAAGACATACCAAAATTCTAAACAAAGGGATGAAGAAATGGAAATAATGAGGGAGTAGATGAGAGGCTTAGAGAACAGATTCATGAATATAAAGAAGAAAAGACAATGTAAGGACAGGAAGTAATTATAATTTAGGAAAGTTTCCACAGTTATGAAAACACTTGCGTCTGCAGAAGCCAAGGGCCCACTAAGTTCTAGGTGGGTGTTATGGACAAAGGTATACGCCTGGGCACATCCTGTCAATATGACTGAATTTCAAGGATGGTAAATTTTATAAGTATCTAGAGGAATAATCCCTTGCAAAGGGAGGGAATCAACTGGGCTTGAGAAAGGCCCATCACAACCAGGAATCCTGAGCCCAGCCACGTGATCCATCCAGTTGTGGCAGCCTGGCTGTGAGCATTCATGGTGCACCTCAGTGCTCTGATTCATGAAAAGGCTCATTGAGGGAGGCTGGGAGTGCACAGGTGGGCAGGGGAGGAATCTGGCAATATTGGGACCAGTCACCCACTGATGCAGTGACTATATATATCCCAGAATCTTAGGAAACTTGAGTTTGAGAGCTCTCTAGAGGTCATCTAATTTGATCACCCCATTTCACAGATAAAATTGAAGCCCACTGGAAAACGACTGGGCTTCCCTGGTGACTCAGAAGGTAAAGAATCCACCTGCAATGTGGGAGACCTGGGTTGGGAAGATCCCCTGGAGAAGGGAAAGGCTACCCACTGCAGTATTCTGGCCTGGAGAATTCTATGGACTGTATAGTCCATGGGGTTGAAGAGAGTCAATTTATTGAACACGGAGTGAACCCAATATACATCATCCCAGTCATTAAGTAACTTACTAAAGGTTCAAAGTTACTTCCATACCATCCTGAGACACAGCTAGTCTTTGCTTCCACTGCGACGGGCTGAGACCTGGGACCCTTTGCTGCAGTGCTACAATATCAGCACCCAGACACATCTCTCCTCAAACAAAATATAAAGAACCTGTATGGGGTTGAGCGCATGTGCAGCTTGGGCAAATTCTGGACAAAAGATACAAAAGGACCAAAAAGCCCACCTGCCACTTTTGAAAAGCCTGGAGCAAAAAAGTAGGGGGTCAGGAGCAAAAGCAGGGAGTTGTGCATGGCCCCTGCACACAATACCACCTAAGGGGTGGGCAAACCAGCCCTCCAGCCCAACCCCTGGACACATGCCTACCCTCATCCCATATAAGGAACAAGCTCACCCCCATCCCCACTCCACCCAGAAGCAAGCAAGCAAGAGAACCTGCTGATCGTTCTCCCTTGCCCCTGCTGCAGCAGGGACCTCAATAAAGCCTTGCCTGAATTTCTCGTCTGGCCTCTGATTAATTTCTGTGGATTCAGGAGGTCAAGAACCCTAGCTGGTAACATATTTTATGGTGCCCAACGTGGGGCTTGTCCCCTTCTGGGGAGAGGATCCGGGCACCTCTGGAAACACTGAACACAGCTTCTCCAAGGGTGACAAGTGACCAACTGAACCTCCTCTTCCAGTGTCACCGTGCTCGGTGAGTCTGGCCTCCTGCCCTCATCCAGGCAACACTTGCCCCTCCCTCTGTCCTTTTTCCCTCTCCTGAAACCTCTCTACTTCTGTGTCTTCCCTCTGTCCCCTCCTTCCTCTGTCCCCTCCTCCCTCTGTCCCATGCTTCTGAGGCCGTTGGCAGCTACAGCATCGCTCCTCAGCTTGTGAGACCTGCTCTCTCGGCAGTAATGGCTCCCTTGCTGGTGACAAGCAGAGGTGGGAGAGGCTCGCCTCACACCGGGTAGCCCTTGGTCCAGCGGGCTCTCCTTGACCAGATTTATGAGAGTGATAGAGGTTTAAACCTCACATCGTGTAGTGGCTCGAAGTCTGATTCTCCCCTCTATGTTCCTGCCACCAAGAAAAGTCCACTGGGAACGGGCTGAAGCAGCAGATTTCCTTCCATATACTGGTGTACTTGTGGGTGAGAGTCCCACGTATTGGATTTGGTAAACTGTACAGGAATGATTATGTCTTGGAAACACCCATGTAAAACAGTCCAAATTTTGATAAATTTAAAAATAAACGACAGGAATTCCCTGAATATCCAGATCATTTCAAATAAGATAAAATATTGGAACATTAACTGCTAAGCGGGTGTATTCTAAATTTACCTACTTTGTCTTCCTGTGAGAGAAACTAACGCTGGAGCCACCTTGAGACGTATGCTAACATAGAGGACAGTTCATGGTTGCTTTAGGAAGTAGGGTGTGTGTTTTCAGAAGGTATGAGGAATGCAAATTTATTTTGTTGAAAGGGAAAAGGGTGATTTTGTCCTAGAGCTGGCTATTCTGAATGGGGAAAGAATAAGGGACAAAGAAGTATGGCTATAGAAAGTTGCGGGTTTGCGGAAGAGGAGCACTGAGAAAACAATTTTGTATGTGGTCAGAGTTTTCAAAGGTTGGATTAAATTTAATGAAGAAAATGGATTTTATTATGAGTAGGCTGACACAAGACTGGATGTGGCTTCTCTCCTAAGAGAACAGCGCTGTCCTGGAATGCTGCTTTTAATGACAGGTTGTTTGAGTTCCTGTGCCTTTATGTGATCTGTATTTACTTTTGTCTTTTTCCCCCACCTTAGCTCAATGAATAAGTATTGTTTCACAGAAACCTAGTTCCTACCTGACCAGGTGTTTTGAAACTTTTAAAAAATTTTGACAGACTTCCCAAATATCACATTCTAACTGAAGGACTGCCCAGGTGGTCCAGTGGCTAAGATTCTGCACTCCCAATGCCGGGACCCAGTTTCAATCTCTGGCCAGGAAACTGGCCAATCTGGTCAGCCGCAACGAAAGATCCTGCGTGTTGCAATGCAGATTGAAGAACCGTATGCTGCAGCTAAGAACCGGCACAGCCAAATGTTCCTATTTTAAAAAATAATAAAAAATAAAACCACTGTGTGGAATTTTTTTTTTAAATCTAATTGAAATTCTCTTGACTTGCAGTTAACTTTGGGGTGCTTCAAGTAGCCCCTAGAACATCCCAAAGAGAGATCTTAAACTTAGCTGGGTTCATCTGTAAGGAGAGGTTTGCGAGGTTCTCAGAGAACCCTGACAAGTTTAGGGATGAATTTGTCAGGCATTCTCTCTCACCTGGCAGGACATCATGGTTATTTTGGCCCATTGTTGCACCAGGGATGAAAAGGAGAGTATACTCACAAAGGCCAGGTAACAGATGGCCTCCTGGCCACCAATCCACACCACCCAACTCATCAGGCAGCTGGGGATGCAATCCCACAACATGACTCACACTGGGACCAGAGGGCTGTGTAAGGACAGGCTAGGGTGAGACATTACTTGTGTATCAGAAAGAATGAAAAGGCACATGGCGAAGCCTGTAAACTATGATGAGGTCTGAGAGGTTACACAGAAAGAAGGTGAAAGCCCAGCAGTCTTCCTCAGCTGGGTGAAAGAGGCATTCAGGACAGACACCAATACAGACCCCGAGTCTGCCAAAGGGAGGACTC
The DNA here is from genome assembly GCF_023091745.1 of Budorcas taxicolor. Classification (NCBI taxonomy): domain Eukaryota; kingdom Metazoa; phylum Chordata; class Mammalia; order Artiodactyla; family Bovidae; genus Budorcas; species Budorcas taxicolor. The sequence continues at coordinate 133,723,658 of NC_068910.1, forward strand.
TATTGGCCATGCATCTTACCACCGAGCTACTCCAGGTATCCAGAGAAAATTACAGAAGCTTGAGGGGCCTCAAGGAGACCTCAAACCCCACTGTCAGCCTTGGTAGAGGCGGCCTTCAAAGTCTGCAACAACCAAGACTTAATGGACAATAAGGATAAGAGGCTAATGAAACAGTTTCTGGCTGCTCTGATTCACCCACCAGCTCGAGAGCACCCTGGGGGGCTGAGTAGGCAGGACAGACCACCAAGGAGCTGCCTGGGCCAGAACCATTGTGCATCTTTGTCGGAAAGGGGGCCACTGGAAGGGGAATGGCCTGAGCGCTCTCCTGCAGGATGCCCGAGGGGCAACCCCGACTGGCCCCAGTTCCTTGTGAATCCCTTGGATGAGAGATTCTCGAACACCAACTGATAGGGCCCAAGTGGCGCCAGCTCCAGATTCCACTCGATCCATCCTCATTATCCCAGGGGAGCTTCAGGTCACCCTCGATGCGGCAGGCAGAAGAACTGAATTTCCTGTAGACACTGGAGGTGCCTGCTCTGTTCTGACCAGCCAGCCCCCTCTCTATCCATGGACTGTACTGTGACAGGAGTTGGCGGGCAGCCAAAGGGAGGGCGATTTACATCTCTTCCTTGCCTGAGGAGTTGGGTCCTTTATTACTCGTGCCCTTTTGTATATGCCGGAATGCCCTGTCCCCCTCCTTGGGAGAGGTCTGCTAGATAAGTTAGGAACTAGTATATTCTTAGGGCAGCGTGAAGTCCACGGAGGTAAAGCACCTGAACTGAGAACGCATCTATTAGTAACCCCGATGACCTACCTACTGGGCATCAAAATATTCCCCAAGAAGTCAGAGAACAAGTAGACCCTGCAGTTTGAGATACTTTGGAAGGGCAAGATAAGATCCCCTAATAAAAGTAAGGTCAGGACCTCGGGAAAAATACCCCTGGAACAGAAAATACCCTTTAGAAGCCTGAGGCCCTGAGGGGAGTCCAATTGCCATTCAGCAAATTCCTAAAACACCGACTCATTCCATCTTGCCAATTCCCTTGTAACACCTCGATCCTCCCTGTTTACAAGCCTAACAGGAGTATCAGTTTGTGCAAGACTTAAAGCAGTAAATGAGCCAGTCATCCCTATTCACCCACAGGTGCCAAACCCATTCACCCTCCTCCTCCAAGTGCCAGGGAGCACCCAGTACTTCTGTTTTGGTCCTCAACGATGCATTTTCTATATTCCCCTGCATACAGACTCTCAATACCTTTTTGCCTTTGAATGGAGGGACCCTGACACCCTGGAGGCTATCCAATATACTGGACAGGGATTCCAGAGGGTTTTCAAGACAGTTCCCGTGTTTCTGGAAATCCATTAGCCAGGGAACTCTGCTACAATCTATTGAGATTTATTGATAAGTAGTGAGACCAAACGAGATTTAGGTCAAAATACTCTTAAGGTCCTAAATTTTCTGGTATAAAAGGGAATAGAAAGTCTCTCAAACCAAGGCTCAGATCTCACAGCAGGGGGTTCAACATTTAGGATTTGTTTTGATCCCAGAAGCACGAGCCCTGGCCATTGATCAAAAAGCAGCATTAGTGCAGTACCATCTCCACCCGCAGAGAGGCAGCTCCGAGGCTTTCTTGGGAAAGCTGGCTGTTTTATCTGGATTCTAAATTATGGCCTTAGAGCAAAACCCGCATGAGGCTTTAAAAGGAGGAGAAATGAACAACTGTGATGGAATGAAGACCACAGTGGGCCTTTGAGACGAAAGACCGAGCTGAGCAGAGCACCGGCACTGGGGCTTCCAGAACTGGACAAGCCCGTGACGCGATACACTCACAAGAGGACAGGGAGAGCACTAGGGGTCCTGGCCCCAAAGCTGGGACCAGACAGTGGCCTCTGCCTTACTTTCCCAAACAACTGGGCTCAGTGGCCCTGCGCGGGCCAAGCTGCTTGTGTGTAGTAGCAGCCACGACCCTGTTGGTTAACGAGGCTTCCACACTCACCCTGGGACAACACTCAGATGTGCTAACCCCTAATTAGGTACAATCTGGGCTGGAAGTCAAAGCATCATTGGTTGACTGGAAGAAGGTTAATAAGGTATCAGGCCTTCCTGATGGACACCCCCAACATTACCTTGAAAGTGTGCAAGATCCTGACCCAGCAACTCTGCTTCCAGCAGTCGAGAGAGGAGACCTATATGGAGGCCCTAGAACAAACTTACTCCAGCAGGTCTGATCTTCTAGATGAGCCTCCTGACAGCCTTGAGGTCAAATCGTTTAATAATGGGTGCAGTTTTGTAGAAATGGAAACCCAAAAGGCAAGAGTATGCCATAGTTAGCCTGCTGCTGCTGCTGCTGCTGTTGCTGCTGCTAAGTCACTTCAGTCGTGTCCGACTCTGTGCGACCCCATAGACTGCAGCCAATCAGGCTCCTCCGTCCCTGGGATTCTCCAGGCAAGAACACTGGAGTGGGTTGCCATTTCCTTCTCCAATGCATGAAAGTGAAAAGTGAAAGTGAAGTCGCTCAGTCGTGTCCGACTCTTTGCGACCCCATGGACTGCAGCCTACCAGGCTCCTCCATCCATGGGATTTTCCAGGCAAGAGTACTGGAGTGGGGTGATAGTTAGCCTAGATGAGGTCATAGAAGCCAAGGGCCTGGCAACCTAGACATCAGCCCAGAAGGCTGAACTAATTGCACTAATGGGAACTTAGCCATTAGGGAAAGATAAGAAATTAAATATTTTTACTGACTCTAAATGTGACTCTAAATATTTTTACTGACTCTAAATATTTTTACTGACTCTATCACATGTTACAGATTCATGCTGCCATTTGGAAATAAAGAGGAATGTTAACTGCTAAAAATTCCCCCATGAAACACAAAGATTTGGATCTGGCTGTTTTAGAAGCAGTGTAGCTTCTGTAACCCTACAGTGGGATGTATCAGAGGGATGGATCTTTTGTGAGCCAAGGCAATAGCAAAGGTGATCAAACTGCAAAACAGGCAATTTGCAGGAACCTGAACAAGTTATAGATCTAGTGATTGGTCCCCCTGAACTCCCTGGCCTTCCCTAGTATTTCCCACAGGAAAAAGAAAATGGTAAAATGGGATTATGAGAAGAGAAGCACAGGTTGGTATAAAAAGAAGGATAAGGTTCTAATCCCTGAAACTCAACAATGGAAATTCACTAAGAGCTTACATGATGCCAGCCACTATGGGAGGGACGCACTATGGAACTTGATGCAAAAAGCTTAAGGGAAGAGAAGGGAAGGGGCTTAAAAGAACAGTAAAAACAAGTAATGCTTCCTATGATTTATGTGCCTGTAATAACCCACAGACCTATCCAATCTGCTCTTTGTAAGTCAGGGCAATTCAATGCCAAGGGACACATCTGGGGGAAAACTGGCAGTTAGGTTTCATTCACATGCCCCCACAACCCGTACACAGATATCTTCTGGTGTTTGTTGATACTTCCACAGAATAGGTTGAAGCCTTCCCCACCTCACTTGAAAAAGCTATGGAAGTCAGTAAGTCCCTTTAAAAAAAAATATTCATTTATTTTTGGCTGTGCTGGGTCTTGGTTGCTGCGTGGACTTCAGTTGTGGAGAGCGAGGACTACTCTAGTGGTGGCGGGAGGCCTTCTCATTGTGGCAGCTTTTCTCGTTGCGGAGCACAGGCTCTGGGCACACAGGCTTCAGCAGCTGTGGCTCTAGAGTACAGGCTCAATAGTTGTGGTACACAGGCTTAGTTTCTCCAAGGCACGTGGGATCTTCCCAGATCAGGGATTGAAGCTGTGTCTCCTGCATTGGCAGGTGGATTCTTTACCACTGAGCCACCAGGAAAGCCCTGGCAAGTCCCTTTTAAAAGATAATAATTCCTCAGTTTGGACTTCCAAAGTCCCTCCAGAGTGATAGCGGGTCTTCTCTTTCAGCAAATATCACACGGGGGCTCACAACGGTCCTAGGGATAGACTATGAGCCACAAACCTCTTGACATCCCTAGTCCTCAGGGAAAATAGAGAAAATGAACCATACTTTAAAGAAAACCTCAGCAAACCTCTGCCAAGAAACTCGAACCCTGGACCAACTTGCTTCCTATTGCACTCCTCAGAGTCCATGTCACCCCCAGGAGTGGCCTGAGACCTTGTCTTACTACTGCCGTTCTACTGGGTAAGGACGTGAATCAGGCCCTGAGATATATTATTAATCTAGGACAAGTTCAGAAGGCAGTCTAGGACTATGCCCACAACACACTTCCAGCTCCCACTAAACTACAGAGAAGGAGCTGTTTCTGCACAAATAAACCCAGGGACCAAGTTCTTTAAACCTAGAAAGAGGGGTCTCCTGAAGATTAGCTATTGCCAAAGTGGAAGGGTCTCTATAAAGTACTTTTAACCACCCCTACTGCTGTCAAACTGCAAGGGATATCTGCTGCTGCTGCTGCTAAGTTGCTTCAGTCATGGCCGACTCTGTGTGACCCCGTGGACAGCAGCCCATCGGGCCCCTCCATCCATGGGGTTCTCTAGGCAAGAATACTGGAGTGGGTTGCCATGCCCTTCTCCGCAAGGGATATCTAGCTGTGCACATTTGTCCAGACTAAAGCTTTTACATCCAGAAACCCCTTGAATCACAACAGAAGAACAGTATACCTGTGAGCCAGTGAAAGGCCTGAGACACCTATTCAAAAGGCAGGCACCAACAACAGACTAGTAAAATGACGTAGCGGGCTGGCTCCTAGTTGAAGCCTTAATGGATCCCGGGACCTCTCCTGTTTCCTTGGATGATGTGGTTCTTGACAGTCATCCTGCCCTTGACTGCCTTCTGGCAGAACAAAGCAGAGTTTGCACAATAACTAATACTTCCTGCTGCATTTGGATCAATGGGACAGGACAGATGAAAGTTAATGTTAAGGAAATATATGCTCAGACAGAGTGGCTTCATAATTTTGGCAGGCAATTTTATTAATAGCTTTGTCTGGTCAACAGCTAAGGAAATCCAAAATTCACCTGGCTCCTTCCCTTTCTAGGCTCTTTAACAGCTATTGTTGTTCTTTTTAGCCCTTGTTTAACTTTTTGGTTAAGTTTGCATCTTTCAGGTTCCAGTAGTTTGAAGTAAGGATCATGATGGCTCAAGGAATTCAGTCCATTACAGAAGAAAACGATTCAGTTCCCTAGAGGTCCCTGGAACAGCTAAGTGAGGGGCTTCTACACCTCTAGGGCAAGCTAGGGACTGCAGCCTCTGTCCAGCAGGAAGAAGTTTCAGAAGAGACCTTCAGCTCCTTAGCCCCTAAGAATAAGTGTGTGGAAGTCTCTCAGGCAGGAATGAGACAGCCTGGGACCCTTTGCTGCAGGGCCGCAATGCTTGCACCCGGACACCCTTCTCCCTGAGCAACAAAATACAAAGAAACCATAAGGGACTAAAAACAACGGCATGCATGGTGCTTCCTGGTGGCTCAGACAGTAAAGAATCTGCCTGCAACGTGGGAGACCTGGATTCAGTCTCTGGGTGGGGAAGATTCCCTGGAGGAGGGCATGGCAACCCAGTCCAGTATTCTTGCCTGGAGAATCCCCATGGACAGAGGAGCCTGGTGGGCTACAGTCCATGGGGTTGCAAAGAGTCAGACATGACTGAACAACTAAGCACAACAAACGTGAAGCTGGGGAAAAATTATGGACAAAAGATACAAAGAGACTCCAAAAAACCAACTTCCACTTTTGAAGAGCCTGGAGCAAAAGCAGGAGCTCAAAAGCAGGGTACTGTGCATGCCCCACATACCACCACAAAGGGGTGGGCTTTTTTGGAACTGAAATGAAAACTGACGTTTTCCAGTCCTATAAAACCATTGCTGAGTTTTCCAAATTTGCTGGCATATTGAGTGCAGCACTTTCACAGCATCATCTTTTAAGACTTTAAATAGCTCAGCTGGAATTCCACCACCTCCACTAGCTTTGTTCATAGTAATGCTTCCTAAGGCCCACTTGGCTTCACACTCCAGGATGTCTGGCTCTAGGTGAGTAACTACACCATTGTGGTTATCTGGGTCATTAAGATATTTTTTTGTACAGTTTTTCTGTGTATTCTTAAAAGATGATTCCTCCTTGGAAGAAAAACTATGACAAACCTAGACAGCATATTAAAAAGCAGGGACATCACTTTGCCAACAAAGGTCCATCTAGTCAAAGGTATGGTTTTTCCAGTAGTCATATGTGGGTGTGAGAGTTGTACCATAAAGAAGGCTGAACACCAAAGAACTGATGCTTTTTAACTGTGGTGCTGGAGAAGATTCTTGAAAGTCCCTTGGACAGCAACGAGATCAAACCAATCAATCCTAAAGGAAATCAACCCTGAATATTCACTGGAAGGACTGATGCTGAAGCTCTAATACTTTGGTCACCTGATGCAAAGAGCTGACTCATTGGAAAAGACTCTGATGCTAGGAAAGATCAAAGGCGGGAGAAAAAGGGGGGTGGCAGAGGATGATGATTGGATGGCATCACTGACTCAATGGACATGAGTTTCAGTAAACTCTGGGAGATGGTGAAGGATAGGGAAGCCTGGTGTGCTGCATTCCATGGAGTCACAAAAAGTCGCACACAACTGAGTGACTGAACAGCAGCTCTCTGACCCAACCCCCTGGACACACCCGTACCTTCATCCCATATAAGCAACAAGCTCACTCCCCACTTGTTTGTTCTTGCTCCCTCCGCAACAGCAGAGGCCCCCAGTAAAGCCTTGCCTGAAATTCTTGTCTCGCCTCTGATCACTTTCTATTGATTAAGGAGGCCAAACAACCTTGGTCGGTAACACCATCAGTCACAACTCAGAGACGCATGCTTCACTGCTACCAAGATTCAACAGTAAGTGCCAAGACAAGGGACAGCGCTACTGATATCCCCATCCTTCCTTCCCCCCTGAATCCACGCACTTTCCCTTATGACTCATCAGTTCCTCCCATTTGAGGTGGAGAGTATTTCCACACCCCACTGGTGGGCTCAGCTGTGTAACCTTCTCTGGCCAATGGCATGTGGGGGAAGGGGGCAGGGTCCCAGTTCTGAGCCTAGACTCGCATTTCCTCCACCCACCCCTTCATGTCTGCCACCACGATGAGAAGAACATCCCTGAGTAGCCCACACACGCCAGGAGAACAAAAACGGAGCAGAGCCCAAACCAGCCTTCCACAGCCTGATGCACAGGGGCCTCACGCGGTCCGCACGCCTGTGAGTATGCAATAAATGCGCATCCTGTGCGCCATGGAATTTGGGGCTCGGAGGTGGTTGTGCAGCGATAGCTGACTAACACAGTCAACGGCGTGCTGCAGCTCCCCCACATCTAGCCTGGCCACCAGGAAGACAAAAACTTGATTCCACCAAGACTCAGGCTTCCTGCCTGCCTTCAGCCTTCAGCTTCGGCTGCTATCAGTGACCGCTCCAAGACAAACAGCTGCTTGGCTCTCGTGTGCCTACTGTGCTTCAGCAGAGAGACCAGCATCAGTCCGTGTGTCACCCATGGACTCTGCCATTTGCTTCCTCCCCCCCTTAGCAGACGGATATGATATGTGCCATCAGTGCTGGGGCACACCATCGCCTGACTGAGGCACAGGCTAAGAGGCCCAGGAAGCAAGGATACTGAAACATGTTTTTTGAAGGAATCTGGCATTTTTTTTAAAAAGGGGGAGGTGCAAATCAGGACTCCTCGGGGTTCTTTATTTAATAGTAGCTGCCGTCTTATTAAATGCTGCTTTTATTTTAGATTATAGAACATGAGGTGCCATATCTTTTTTAGGGCTTAGGGCATTTAAAGTTCATAATCCGGCCTTGTATGAATTATCAAGTGATTTTGTTTTTTGGTTTTTTTTTTGCTCCACAGTCTGTTTTCTCCACAGCCCTTCCAAGCCCACACTTGGCCTCTGAGCCACAGGAAAGTAATGCCACAATGGAAATACAAAGAGAAACAAAACAATTAGAATATTTTTTTAACTTTTAAAGTTCAAGGTCTTGGCAGAAGGACTGGTCTGGAAGAACGTTTGCCTCTCCCCTTCCCACCAAGGGAGTGGGGAGGAGTGTTCTGACCTGGGGAGAGGAACAGAAGGTGGAGGGGTGGGCACAGTCAGATCCTGGGGGAGGCTGTGCCACAGGCGCCCCACTCCAGGCAGGGAGGGAGGGAAATCGACACGCAGACAGCAGAGGAGCTCTGGGCCTCGCTTTCCAGGAGGGGCCCAGGAGAGCAGAGATGCCAGAAACCCCGGCGCGGAGCGAGGCAGTGGACCTGGAGGCCAGGTGTGGCTGGGGCAGAGCCTGAGGCGGCCTGTGGCTCCAGATAATGTGAGGGAGAAGCCGCATTTCCCTGAAAAGGGCCTGGAAGTTAACTGAGACACAGGACTGGTGGACCTGAAGGCTCTCTCCACCGCCATGCAGGAACATGGTCCTGAAAGGGCAGTGACCTCTTAGCAGGCATCATGTGCACAGACGGCTCTGTGGACCTGCCTCCAGCGTCATGCTGCTGCACTGAGCCTGCAGGCTGGGGCTCGGGAGACCCTGGAACGACTGTGCTTAACAAGACACTCCCTCTTTACTTAGTGGCTTTGTTTTCTCCCATCACTTGAACAGACACTTGAAGTAGAGGTGACGAGTTTTTTAAAAATAATGCTTTTTGCACACTTGAATGATGACCTCATAGAATTTGCTCAGGGAGGACTTCCCTGGTGATTCGGTGGGTAAGAATCCACCTGCCAGTGCAGGTCTTCCCCCGGTCCAGAAGATTCCACATGCAGCGGAGGAACGAAGCCCACGGGCACCACTGTTAAACCCAGGCTCTAGAGCCTACGAGCCACACCTACTGAGCCTGTGCACCTGCGAGTCTGCGCTCGGCAACAGGAGAGGCCCCTGCGCCACAGCTAGCCGCCCCCGATCGCCGCAACCGGAGAAGAGCCCACACACCAACGAAGGCCCAGCGCAGCCAAAAAAAAGACTAGCTCAGGGAAAAACAGCCTCATGTCTCTGGTCTCCTTCCTCTTTTATAACTTCCTCTTCCACTCTCACCCTCCACATCCTGCTGCCCTGACTTCCCTAAGCCCCTGTGGTCTCCTTTTGGGCCGGAGCGTTCCCCTCTCCCTCCCCCCACTGTTGCTTTCTTCTCTGGGTCTGTCAGGGGATGTCTCCCACCTCAAGCCTATAGTCCCTGAGGCTTGAGCAGGAACAAGCCCTCAGGGACACTTGGCAGGCAGGCAGCCCTGGCTTCCCCGTCTCTCCTGGGACCTCTGCCCAGCTCTGCTGCCCACGTGGTATCCTCACATGGGATGCAACCCACAACCCTCAGTTGACGGTGTGTTCTGTTCACTGTAGGTTTCTTAAAAATACTGTTGTATGGACACAGGAGAGGATAGGAATATCAACCACACACACAACCGCTCATACAAATATTCTATTCCCACAGGGCTGGCTGAACCAGCAGGGAGGTGAGCCCTGAACCAGCGTCTGCACCAACCTATGGTCATCTCCATGGAAAGGTCTTTAAACTGCTGAACTTTTGGTGCTGAACTCGGTAGGAATCATGAAGTGTGTGTCAGTTGTCATCTTCCCTCAAGTTTTAAATAGAAAAAGCACCTTGATTTTTGGTGAACACACATGTACCCGAGATTGCTGATGAGATGGAATGGGAGAAAAAGACGTAAGAGGGAGGGGAAGGGACATAATCTCTTCATCCACACTTATTTAATTTCAGTAGACATGTGTGCCTTCTGGTCACACAGCAGAGTTCTGAGATAAGAACTGACAGCCCTGCTTTCCCAGATGAACACAGAGGAGAAGGCATCAAATTAGAGGTGGGGTCTCACGTGCCAACCCTCTCCCAGAGTGACTGGTCTCAACTCGCTCCTTAGGAAGATGGGAAATACCTTCCCTGAACACAAGGTGTGACTACTGTGAGGGTCACGTGAAGAGAGGCTGTTTTTCACTGCAGGCATTTGATATTCGATGCAGGTAGAACCAATGAGGCTGTAATTGACGAGTACTCCAAGGGGTTTCTGAAGTAAATAGTAACCAGCTGCCCTGATAAACAGGTCCAGGCTTTTTAGTATGACCCCTGTTTACACATGTATTAGCCTTATTCCAATAAAGGTTCACTAGAACACCAAAAGTGTCCCCAACACAATATGACCAAGAACTCCTTTCGAAGGTCACCGCAGCACACATCCCTATGGTTACCTACAGCTTAGAGCTTGCCTGTTTGCAACAAGAATTCAAGGCCACTTAAAATGAAGCACTACAGAGCAGGACATCGGAAGGATCAGAAAGCGTGTGTGGTAGCGGAGACAGGCAAGGATTGAGGGGGTCATGGAGGGGGTGGGGTTCATTGGAGAAAACAGGGATCTCAGTAAGAATTGGAGGTAGGTTCCATTTCCTGGCGTTTAGTTCCCAGCCTCTTGATGATCAAGATACCAATTACAACCAACAGCAAAAATTCCAGACGCCGAAGTTAGATTATACATTCCCATGGTATGACAAAAGGAGGCTTCGAACGTCCCAGCACTGAACTCCAGAGCCACAAACTGGACACGAAGACCATCTGTCTCACTGAGACACATCACCAGCCTGTCCCGGAGGTGGCGCTGTCAGCTGAGGCCGGCTGGGCAGTGACCACCCCTAAAGCCACAAGCTCAGTGGGAGGAGCCCTGGGGGCTGAGAAAGAGAGCTCTCCCTTCCCAGCACCACCCCTGCTCAAGTGTCTCCCTCATTGTCCTGCCTTCACTTACATCCTTCTCTGAGGATCAGAATGGAACCACGTCCTTCCTGGGAAGCCTGGATCCCCTGAGCTGGGTGCAAACAGAAGTCAGCTCAGGAGAGACCTCACCAAGCCTTCTGAGCCCCGTATCCAGGCATGCCGTCAGCCGCAGCCAGAAAGACTCCCAAACAGGCCCCACACGTCCATAAGGATGCTTCAGAGGCTCTTACCTCCTGAGTGTCCTCCATGCAGCTGTCCTCCTCCGCTCCGCTGCCCCATCCCAGCCAGTCACAAAGGCCCGAGGAAGCTGAGCTCGCCAGGCTGCCCTTCTCAGAAGCAACAGGAGCCCCACACGACGACAGCCCTCCAGAGAGGGAGGAGCAATTCAATTAAGAGATGTCGTGTGAACCGACAAAAAGGACCGTCTCTCCGCCCCGCTGATCTCCCCACCTGTTTGCTGTTACCTGAAATTCACCCCACGAGTTTCACGATAATCACCGCCAGCTTTGAACCTGATTAAGCAAGTTTAAAAAACTATCACCTCAGGAGAGGCAGCTGTTAGTTACTTTAAAGATTAAGTACTAGTCAACCAAGTGGAATGAGAATCCCCAGTCCTCTTGAAAAGTGACGGCATAATTCAGATTTGGTTAAAATCACACATACATGCACGGGAGAAAAGACTGAGATGTTGTCCACAAAAAGGATAAGAGTTGTTGCCTCTGTGTGCTGTGATTGTAAAAGATTTTTACTTTCTTTCTGATCTCTTTTTTATTTTTTCCACGTACTACTTTTGCAATTAGAAACCTTGTTAAAAATGAATAAAGTACCATTTGGAAATCTGTATTAAGTCAACAAGGATTGATTACAAAGGTAAATAGCCACCCCTCACTCTTCCAACAAACTCATTACTAATTACCTGTCCAAACAGATAACAGTAGAGAGTTTTCCAGAGGCCACCAGGTATGTGGTCCTTGCAGGCACGCCGGTGGCCACACAGCGGCAGGTCCTTTTGCAGCTCACTCTCACCTGAGTGCTTCCACAGCCCAGCAACAATGGGCCCTCGGTTTGAGAGAGCTTGGCAGAGCAAAGGTCAGAGCACCCTCAGCTCCTGCTCCATTACCTGTGGTAAAGGAGGCGGTGAGGACCTGGCCAAATCACCAAAAGAAAGGAAGGGGATCACACACTGGGTCAGAATCTCCTCAGGTCTCTGAACAGCTGTCCCCAGAGCCTCCAGCAGGGGGCAGCAGGGCACTGTGAGCAACAGCCATCTGGTGTCACTGAGGAAATAGCTCGAACTTCCACATCAGGTGGAAGCCTGCAGCAATTCATCCTTTCTGTCCCTGGCTCAAGAATGCTGCTGTGCCCTTACAGAACCGCCTGGTAGAAAATCAGACTTTGAACAAGTTAACCGTGTCTTCAGGAAACCCACAATCAAATGAGAAATCCAACGTTTCTTCTGAAATCGTATTTTTCTCTGTTTGGAAAAGTCACAAAACCACCCTGTGTCTATTTTGTATATTTACCTACATTTGGCTTTATTCCAAAAAAGGATTTAAGGCAGTCTCACCAAGTTGCAAGGTCTCCGTTTCCTCCTAATTACACAAGGCAAAGGAAACACAGGATCCGTTCCTATTTGCCCCCAGTAATAAATACAGCTGTTTACTAATAGACATTTGTCTTAGCGTTTGCTGAAATGAAGTACAGGGAATTTGGTCCAAGGCTGAGAACAGATGATTCTGGAATGAAAGCCCAACAGCCTTGAAGTGATGCCAGCAGCAGCTAAGTGATTAGTGAAAGAAACGTTGCAAAAAGGAGCAGGTACCTTTTCTTATGAGGCCTGCTCTTTGTACCAGCTTGTCATTAGTGGGAAAGCCCCATCCCTTCTCTAGCGATCAGTTTCCTTATCTATAAACAGGGGATAGGGTCAGATAATTTGATTCAGATATGCTAAGAGAGAGACCTTAAAGGGCCCTTCAGGAAGGACAGCTGATAGGAAACTTGTTATAATGTGCAAGAAGTCACTTTATGTGGAAGCCACAGCTTGACCCTTCTTCATCTGCACAATTTTCAGCCTAACACCTGGGAAATGGGAAAGAAGCCAGAGGGGCGATCTTCACAGTTCTGAACCTAAGTAAGAGTTAGGAATGTCCAAAGACATCTGCTCAGCCCTCCCTGGAGTGCCCCCCTCCCTGCCACTAATGGAGTACTGCATGGAGCTCTGTAGAACAAGCCCTGGTCTGGAGTATTGGACTGGCTTGTGTGGTGTCCCTGCTGGGGACTTCAGAAAGGTAAGTGCGTGTCATGGAGAGTCATGAAGAGTGTCAAACACAAAATCTTTCGGTTTTAATCTTTACTTTCAATCCCAAACAATCTCTTTCCTTTTCGTTACAAAAGTACTAGATGAACACGGGCAGAAGAAAGCTGACTTCTGCAAACTACATGCCTTCAACAGGCGTCTCAATCCCGTCACCAACACCCACATGTGAGGCAGAGACACCAGGCAGGTAATTCTCGGGAATCAGAACTATACATAAATGCACGATCATTTTATTTCATACAAACATGATCAACACGAGCGAAGCCAGACTGTGGATCTTACACACCCTTGATATTCCCAAGAGCCTTCTCGTGGGGCCAGATCTGAGGCCCAGCCCTCCCGGAAGGAGGACGCGGCCCGCGTCTCAGCAGTTCATTGAGACGACAAGCTGGACGTGCTGAGGAGAGCCGAGAGTACTGCGGCCAGGCTTGGAGGGGTGGCCAGCCGGCACAGCCGGGCGCCTTCCTGCACGGGCTCCTGGCCAGGACTTGCCGGAAGGTCTCTGCGCTCGGTGGAGCAGGGAGCAGTGATCAAGCCGAGCAGCTGTCCAGAGCATGTCAGTCTCTGGCTTGGCCGCTCACCCCTCCAGCCCTCTGAAGGGAAGGAGCTGTCAGTCCACTGTGCCATTGTACGATTTGTTGAACTTGTTGAAAGTGAAATCCACAGTGTGTGTGGAGATGGGCTTTCTGTACAGAGGGTTTGAAGCCTAGAGAACACGGAGGGTAAGAGGACATGTGTTAGTTCATTCACTCATTTGAACACACACAGGGCTGGAGGCCTTCCAGGGTCAGCCACCAGGAAGGCAGCGGGCTCAGCGTGCAGGTGGAGGTGCCCGCCTTGTGCTGCAAGACGTGCTCCTCCAACCCCCTGGCCTGGAATGCCCTGCCCTTCCCTGAACTTTCTCTCTCCATCTCTGAAACGGGGGACCTTGTCCATCAGATGGTCTCTAAAGTCCCTTCCAGTTTTCACAGAAACCAACTAGGACTTCAGGGGGCACTCACTGTGCTCTGTCCTTGGGTGACGAGCAGTCTGCTTGGGGAAGCAAGGCACACACAGACACTGCGATAGACTAGGGGTATGTGGGGTCCCCTCCTGGGCTGTGTCCAGACTGTCCAGACTCCCCCTGCTCAGGCTGTGCCCAGCACCTCTGCTCATGAGCCTCCTGACCTGGGCGTGGTGTGGGGCTCTGTGCAGCGTGTTCTGAACTGGGTACACACCACCCCTCAGGCTTTGCTTCTTTGTTCTGAATGCTAAAGGTGTTAGGGGGCCTCTGCCTGAACTCAACTGGACCCCTAAGCTTGACATGTTTCCCACTTCCAGCTTCCCACTGGCGTACCATTTCGTAGCGGGCCCTGGATCGCTCACTCTGGAACTTGGCGAACTCTCTCCGGTCGTGGATGGTGACGAGCAGCTTCCAGATGACCAGAAGTGCAAACCCAGTCAGGAGGATGCTGCCGACCACAGCCAGGAGGATGGTCATGGCGCTGGGGGCGGTCCCACACTCTGGAGGACCAGAGCACGGTGAGCAAGCCGCCGGCATCACTATGCCCCCACTCCAACCTCAGGCCCACCAGCTCTCCCCAGAGGCCTTCCTGTGCTTCATAAGACCCTCACATGGCTTCTGGGAGGTGTGGGTGGCAGGCGGGCTTCTCCAATGCACATGAAGTAAAAGATTCAAAGAAGGCTGATGACTGTCCCAAGGCCACACAGCAAATCGAGGGCAAAGTCCAAGAGAACTCAGAGGCTGCTCCACTTTTTCCCCACACACCCTGTGCACAGCTGCATCCCCCCAACTTGAAGCACCCACACCCCACCCCGGCCCTGCCTCCCATGCAGGATGCTGGACCACGTCTCAACTTTCACGTAAATGGTTTCAGGAGTAGACCAGGCGGCAGGTTTCACGAAGCCATTCCACAAGGGCTGGGCTGGGGGCCAGCCAACATTTGTAAGCCTTTAGTGTGCAGCCTTTGGAGCAAATGTGCTTATTTTCAAAGAACCA
This sequence comes from Budorcas taxicolor, assembly GCF_023091745.1. Classification (NCBI taxonomy): domain Eukaryota; kingdom Metazoa; phylum Chordata; class Mammalia; order Artiodactyla; family Bovidae; genus Budorcas; species Budorcas taxicolor. The sequence goes on from NC_068910.1 coordinate 133,738,685, forward strand.
CAAAGACAGTGCTTGGAAACAAAGCCTCATTCTTCAGGCGTGCATCCTGGGCTGAGACCACAGCCTTTCCCTCTGCCTCTGCCTAGGGAAGGCACGTTATGTGGTCTGGCCTCACGTGGAAGCAGTTTGCAATGCTGTGAACTCAAGAGAGCAGATCTTTTTCTGAACCTTCACCTCGCTCCAACCTCCTCCAAAGAATAAAAGGGGTCATACCAGAAACCCTAATTATCCCAAGGAAAAGGGCTAATGGTCCCCAGGCCCAGAGCGTGAGGCAGAAATGTCCCTGCTGGGTCAGAGCATGCCGTCCTCAGCAGCTGGGCACAGCACATGTCGGAATGTTAGCACAGCGCTGCGCCCTTCCTGGACTCCACTCCAGGAGGCGGCAGCCCAGCCAGGGCCGTGCGCGCACCCAGAGCGCCCTGACTCTAGCCCTGATGGTCCGGCCCTGCCATGCACGCTCGCACTGTCGTTAGCCACGCAGGTTAAGTGTGTTTTGTGCTTACCGTCACGCCTGTACCCCTTCCTTTGAGATGAGGCACTCCCCCAGGGCAGGACCCCATCCTCCTATAACTCCCACTCCCTCCAGTCACAGCCCCCAAGCTCCGGCCCAACGACGGTCCCCAGATGAACAATCATCTTTCTTCTGAACTACAGCAGTCAGGTAGAGAAGGCCTCAGATCCTGATCTTCACAGGGAACTGTGTCCCTCCCCTCTCTGGAGTTTGGAAAGGATGGTGAGAAGAGGATGGGTGATACCTCAGAAACCAAGAGCCCTGGGGGAGCAGACGGGGCCAGGCCTCACCCACCTGGCTCCCTGAGGACCGTGAGGTTGGACTTCCCACTGGGGAGCTCTGAGTAGGTGAACATCATCACACAATCCTTGGCGGTTTTGTAGAAACAAAGCACAGCCTCCTGGTCATCTTTCACTGGAAGAAAACCAAGCAGAAATGTCCTGAGTGTCTCTCTGAGTAACTCAGAGCCACCGAGGGGTGGGGTGAAGAGCCAAATCCTGCCCCCAAAGAAAAGGGGTGCAGAGAGGCTGACTGGGAGTCTCTCATTTCAAGAATGCAGGCCCAGCGCTGAGTTAGACTGGCCCAGGGATGCAGACTCCCTTCCACGCACGGGAGCCTCTGCAGCACTCACTGTGGGGATGCGGGAGGGAAGGACGCACTATGGCCAGGCGGGACAGGACAGTGGAACTGGAGAAAGGAGGGGCTGGCCGGCTGCCCGCGGAGGCCCGAGCGAGGGCTCACACTCGAGTCCCCTGCCGGAGAGCCAGCCGCAGAGGCCGAGAGCTGGCAGTGCCGTCCTGAGACGTGAAACGAGAGAGGGCCACGAGGGATGGGACGAGCGAGAGACTCCCAGCCCCCAGCACGGTGCACACTGCTTGCCTCGCTCCCCGTGCGAAGCAGCTCCTTTCCTCACGCTGCCTCACACCCGCTGTCCCCACACGGCTGTCACCTGAGGTGAAGGCGTCACCCTCCCCGCCCCCCACCCCCGAGCCATTATCCACAGTCCAAGGCTTCCCTGGGTCGGGGTTAGACTGATTTCTGGGGGGAAGGAAGCCGGGAAGAGTGTGAAGTAAGAGGGAGGCGGGTGATAAGGGAATGACCCATGGGTCCTGAGTAACAACTCCAGGTTATGTTGTGACATGGAACGCCTTCCAGCTCCACCCTCTGTAAGCCTGTGGCTCAAAGGAGGCTCTACCTAGGACCAGACAGTTTTGAGTGGTTATCAGACACGGAGGCCTGGGCTTTTCCTCTCAAACCCCAACTGTAAGCCCAGTCTGGCTGAGTGTGAGCAAGTGTGTGTGTGTGTGAGCGTGTATGTGTGTGTGTGTGAGCGTGTGTGTGCGTGCATGCGTGTGTGTGTGTGTAAGCCTGGGGGAAGGAAGGAAGGATAGCTGCTCTGTGTGTGTGTGTGTGTGTGTGTGTGTGTGTAAGCCTGGGGGAAGGAAGGAAGGATAACTGCTGAATTCGAACAGAAACTTTCTCTGTGAAGCAGCTGATTCAGGTCACAGCTGTGCGTGAACAGCAACATTTGCTCCAGAGCGAGTTAGTGGGTCAGAAGAGGCACTGCCCTGTCTTTATGTGGGTGTCCAGTCATGAGGCAATGGCCCAGGTCTGCAGGCAGAACTTGCTGCGAGCCAGGCCTCAAGTCCCAAGGCAGAAGCAGGGCAGGAAAATTGGCATGAGAGGCCAGACTGGGTGGGTGCGGGGCTTCCCATTGGCTCCCAGGTGAGTACAAGCCCTGGCACACAGTAGGTGCTCAGTGACTATGCGCTGATGGCATTCATGACTTGGCTGCCATGATTTGGCCAGAGCATCAGTCAAGACCAGGGAGGCAGAACAAGGAGCAGAGACCTGCAGGAATTCTATCCTGGGTTCATCTGGACAGAATGCAAGCTCTGCCTTGCCTTATGCCAGCAGCATCAAGAGAGCTGTGCTGGGCTAAGGCCAAATGGGGCAGGGACTGGCTAGCTGGGCACCAAACGTGGTTTCCCAGCTTCCTGGGCACACCTGGATGGCATTTCCCACCATTCCTGCAGTAAATGTGGCCGGGTGACTGAATTCTGGGGGGAAGTTACATGTACCCTTCCAGGTCCAGCCCTTGTAAACCTCCCATCCAATCCTTCCCTCTGTCCTCCCCATTTGTAGACTCAATGGAGAGGATTCTGAGGACCTGGGGGAGGGTAGAACCAAAACTGAGAGGGTATCTGGGCTCATGAAGGACCAACGGAGGCTCTGTCAACCAGGAACATCTTCACTTTCAGTGAGTGACAAACCAACTATTTTGTTAAGTCACTGAGGTTCAAGGCATGTTTGTTGTGGCAGCTAACAGTACTTATTCTAATTAATACACCAACTTCTCAGGAAGCCTGGGAGAAGATGTGGCTAGGAAGGGACTGGCCCCAGGGACAGGACAGACACTGATAAACAGGGAGGGTCTTATACCCTGGAGAGCCTGGAACCTGTGCTCTAGCCCAGGTACCCCAAGTCCTCTTGGGGAGCCAGCAAGGACTGGCCAAGGACCTGAGGCTACTTCCTAACTCAAGGCTAAAACTACCATCTTGTCTGCCAGGCAGCCCTGAAGATCATCCCCACAGGATAGAGTCTCTACGTCCCCTGCCAGGATCCAAAGGGGGCCAGCTGCCCAGGCCACTCGGCATACTCACCAATGGTGTCCACCCGTGTGATCACCTCATCCTTGCACAGGTTTTGGCAGGTCTGGTTGTCAGCTGAGCTCCCTGAGTGAAGCAGCAAGCACTCGACACAGTCTCTTTGGAAGAGAGGCGATAAATGGGTGTTAAATGCTGTGGATCAGCCCCACATATGTAACAGAGTACATGCCCCAGGAGTGCAGATCCCAGCCCTCCTTCAGGCCCTCGAAGCTTTAACTTCTCCCATCTTCAGCTGCTCAGCCCTACTGCCCCCCCTGTCGCCCTCAGGCAGGGAAGCCTGAAGGTCCTTGGAGGAGCCTAGGTGAGTTTAGAGACATGTCTGGTCCCCATGTCAAGTTGCAGGCTGGAGGCCTTTCAAATTCCGACACCAGGAGCGACATGCACCTGCTCTCCAGTGTGTCAAATGCCTCCCTGAGGAGTCTGCCCCAAACAAGGAGCTTCTGATGATTAAAAAAAAAAAAAAAAGTATTCCTGGCCTTGAGGAGGGGCTCTCACCCCCCCGTGGCCGGGGCCCAGCCACACCCACAGAATCTGCATCTCCAGGGCTGGAGCCTAGTCTCCCAGGGATTGAGCAAAGGCGAGGGTTGAGGACCACTGTCCTGGAGACTCTCGGCCCTTCCCCCTTCTCCCTCCCGGACAGAACCCACGTGGCATGGCAGCCAAGCTCTAACGGTTCATTGAGATTGTTGTGGAAGGGAGAGAGGATCCCTAACCCCTCTGGGGGACTGTTGTGGGGTCCATAAATGGGGTAGCAAGAACTCAACTCCAGGGAGAGGTGGGTTGGAACAAAACTGCCATTTGACGGTGAACTTGAAGGGCCTTTCTGAGGTGATGGAGCTCAGTGACCTGCAAGGAGGTAAGAGATCCCCCAAACAGGGGCTTCTCCAGGAAATGGGGTGAGGACTCCAGAGTTAAGCACGTGGGGCAGGCCACTGCCTCCTTGCAGCTGTGTCCTGGCACCAGAATGTGGCGGGGGTGAGGGGGAAGCTTACAAAGCCTCAGCGACACAGGGGACAGCAGCCCGTACCCCACAGGCCTATGGGGACCAACAGGGCTGTGTGTCCGGAAGGCTCTCTGGCAAAAATAGGCAGGAAATATAACTGCCATGCATCAGGTTTCTCATTTTCATCTTTAACTTCCTTGGGATGGAGGAACCAGTTACTACATTTCCAGGGCAAAAACGGTGCAGTGGATGCCAGGCCTGAAGGGAGCTGGGAGCGTTTTATTAAGTCGCTCTATTTCATAGGTGAGGGAAATGAGAAATCAAAGGCAGCAGGGTTCGGCACCCAGGAGCCCTGCTGCTCCAAGTCCCTCTCCAAGTCCTTCCTCTGCTTTCTGAACATTGAGGAGGACTGGGCGACTGAGTAGATCGTGGAGAGAAAGTAGATAAGACCCTCTTACTAGGGTTCTAATAGTTTGAAGAATTCAACCATCCCAGGATGGGCCACAAAATTCCTCTCTCCCGGGAATGACTTCATGGAAACATTCTGGAGTTAAACAAGTTGGAATTGCTGCATTTCCCCTGAGGCCAGAGCCCAGTGGGCGGGTACTGAGTCTGGGCTGGGCCCCAAGAAGGGGTTGCCTCCAGCTCTGGTCCTTCACACTAATGCTGCTGCCCTCCCCCTCCCCACAATTAACACGCTGCAAAGAAAGGTGTCTGCTTCCGGTCTCCATTAGGATTCACCACGGAGGCCTCCACCTGCAGGCCCTGTCGTCAGGGAACAACAGGCCTGCTTCCAGGGAACATTCCCTCATCATCCACACTGGCAAATCAGTTTAACCCGTGTGCTCCTCGCACTGGGTTGAAACTTGTGATTTACTGTAGTCACGTATTACCATAAGTCTGGCCTTTAAACAAACAAGCTGCTGAGACAGACTCTGCTCAGGGAGTCTGTTAATTGAAATCAGCTGAGGCTGAATATGAACTCACCCAAGGTGAAGGGTGTGTTTGGTTAGTTCTAGAAAGTGGAGATTGCCTGCTCTGAAGTACCAGAGGGGAAAAAAAAAAGGACATAAGACATTGGAAACCTGGTGGTTCTCAGCAAAGCAGAGAGCAGAGAAACAGCCTGAAATGAGGCACGATCAAAGGGACTTCATTTTGTTTGTTTTTTTTTAAGTTACAAGAAGGCTGTGAAAAAGGCAGTGTCAGTGTGGCCCAGAGACAAGAAGGAATAGTGAGGTTCCTTGATGGCACCTCTTTGCTCTCCTTGCTCCTTTGGTGTTGCTTAATGGATAACAACCAAAAAAAAAATCCATGTCTTCTTAGAAATGAATGCTTTAAACATTTAAAGCTAAGGCTGTCTTCCCAAGTGCCTTTTAACTGACCTAAGCCAACCGTTTATTGCCTTGCTGCTCCAGAGGAAGGCAAAGAAACAGGTTTTATCTGCATTTATTGGTT